>NC_087159.1:13757500-13802500 GCF_035594125.1 Scylla paramamosain
ATCAATATTAATTTCCCGTAAAGTATTTTAGTCTGATCCAGTTCTGTATGCTGTACTTTATCAATGCCACACTTTTGATGATGAAATGAAGGTGAAATCATAGACTCTTTCTCTCGCATTTCGTTAGTATATGTGTGTTTCCTGCTGGTTCGGCTGTGAGCGAATCTCGGAGGGGGTATGGTGTTGAGGGGGAAAGGTGTGGGGAGGGGCCAGGGAGAATGGAGAGATGGAAGCTTGTAGGGAAGGAATGGGGGGCGGTAGTGGGTCGCGTCCCTGTCAGACTGAGGGTGAAGGAAGGGAAGAGAAGCGAGATGATGGCGATAAGAGTGGTGGTAGGGAGATGAGGAGGAGGCGAAGGCGGAAGAGAAGAAAATATGAGAAAAAGGTAACGGAAAGAAGAGCAGGAGGAAAGGAAAAAAAAACGGTGATTGGAAAAGTGGTGGCGAAATTGACCAAGTTGATCATAATAAGAGGAAGGAGGAAAAGAAGGGGAAGAGGAAAAGCAAGGAATAAAGCTGCGCCTTCTCTTGGTTCGGAAAGTTATCAGGATAGATACAGATGCAGATTATCCTGTCCGGATGTGGGATAAATGGAACCGAGAAGAACATCCCAACTAGTGTTATGGAGATTTACGGAGATTTATGTTACCAAATGTATTGGTAAGGCAACTCTCTCTCTCTCTCTCTCTCTCTCTCTCTCTCTCTCTCTCTCTCTCTCTCTCTCTCTCTCTCTCTCTCTCTCCCCGCTTCACAAACAACCTGTTATGACGACATGCCTTTGAAGCCGAGAAAGAGGGAAACAACTCTTTGACGCTGCTGTGTGTGCCTCAGTCTCACAAGCTCATTCCCACGGGTGCCTTCTGTCAAACACGCTGCTGAAACACGTCAATATCTCCCAACTTTTTTCGAGCAAAAAAGCCCAACATTCGAATCATTACGACTCGTTCAACTTCAACACTTGATGTTCCGTCTCTTTGCCTTTTGTGTGCATCACTGATTTTATTGTTACTTGATCAACATTGCAATACAAAAATGAGATTGTCAAATACATCAAAGGCGTTTTGTTCTGTCCACCACCCTTACAAAGCGTTACACTGAAAAGAAAAACATATTTTGTTTTTCTTTGCCATGTTGGTTTCTTAAAATATCCGTGGAAAGTGTATACTACATGAACAGGAATATGGTTTACCCTTTAACCTTTGAAAAGACAGAGAACCGTCCCCACTTTTCATATGATCATCTTTGCATTTTCGCTAGTTTACAGAATGATAAGGGAAACTTTGATATATGAATATCTATAATCAAAGGTTTGTTTCCTGGCATTTGCACCTCATTAAGGTCAGCTGCATTATTTATGTTGGTGGGTTGCTCCCTTTCGTGCCCTCCAGCTGCTCTCCCCGATGCCCAACTGCTGAACTTGTGTCTTTCCACGCCGACGGTTTCCGTGTCAGTCTCCACTCCTTAAACTTTTGCACGACTATTCTTAAGGTATTTTGGTTCAAAGTTAACCAATAACTGACTCTTTCTGTTCATTAGCTAACGTTTTCTTCTACTCCCTTTTCTCCCAATTCCAACCTAGAGCATCCTGTCTGCAACACGCTGGCATTATAATTACACGGAAAATAATAAGAAATAATGAAATTATAACAATTAACGATTTGGAAATTCTCATATACTTACTTGTTTACTTAGGAATTTTTATGTTGACTTTTATTGGAACAACACTTGCCGAAATTTTTTTTCTGTTCACCAGTCTTGTTATAGAAAGGACAATAAAAAAACATAATTGCCTCGTTTGAGAAAGGTGACGCCGCAAGGACAAGAAAACTTCATTTAAGTGTTAAAGTTTGGCTATAAAGATGATAAGCATAATATGGAAAATAAGTACTAGAAGGGATGTAGGGATGGTATATGGCACGGAAATGTCTATCACCTGCCATTTTGAAGCTGTGTAAGTGATCCAGTCATAATAGTAATGGTGAACTTCATGGGGTAATTTTTTGGGGATCCATGTATTTACACAATTAAAAAAAACGCTTTGTACATAATTAAAAAGTATAATGTTTCTTTAGAAGAGGAAATAAAAAGTAGCTAGAAAAAGCGCCACTGTAATAATATATATTTTCGTGGAAAAGGCTGTGAACATAATCCCTTCCTTGATGAAAAACCTTGCATTTTTAATCGCTTTCTTTTTATGCAGGTTAAATGCATGTACATTAACTATGTTAATATATCATTAAAAGAGTGATTATTTCTTCAATACCACATTTTTGTAGTTTTCTCTTCTTTTTTTATTTATTTTTTTTTTATTTCTTGCTCACATGCCACGAATCTTTAGAAAAATTATTACATACAGCAGGAAAAATTAAGACAAAGAAGATTCTAATGATGAGAAAAACAGTCACTCCTCTACATGACAAAGCTTAGGAGTCGCCGACGGAAAGGAGCCAAAGTCAGGTGATGCTCGTGTAAAAAAAGAGAATTATTACATACAGCAGGAAGAATGAAGACAAAAAAGATTCTAATGATGAGAAAGACAGTCACTCCTGTACATAGCAAAGCTTAGGACTTGCCGACGGAAAGGAGCCAAAGTCAGGTGATACTCGTGTAAAAAAAGAGAAGAGGAAGAGGAGAGAAAGGAGCTGAGAAGAAAAGATATGTTGGTCATAGGGGAGTACATAACCGTAAAGAGTAGTTTGAGAAGGGAGAGTGTAGTTTTGTGTTGCTCAGACTGTGAAAAATACAGAATATCAAGTGTGCGTACGCAGGAAGAAGTAGAAAGACTGGATATGAAATCGTGTTTCTTAAAATTAAATAATTTATTCATTGGACCTACAGGATAACTTGTGCATACAAAACAGGATAACTTGTGCATACAAAACCCTCCCCCACACACGCACACACATGTACAAGCGAGCGCGCGCGTGCACACACACACACACACACACACACACACACACACACACCAAAGCGTGTAGTTTTTACCTTTCATCTTTCCACTTCAGAACTGGCAGTAATTACGATGAACATAAACTCTTGCTTAAAGTGGTATATATATATATATATATATATATATATATATATATATATATATATATATATATATATATATATATATATATATATATATATATATATATATATATATATATATATATATATATATATATATATATATATATATATATATATATATATATATATATATATATATATATATATATATATATATATATATATATATATATATATATATATATATATATATATATATATATGTTCTAGGGAGCATCTTGTGGCAATCAAGGTATTTTACAGACCATGGTAGAATTAATTGCTATATATAGACACACACAGACACACACACACACACACACACACACACACACACACACACACACACACACACACACACACACACACACACACACACACACACGGCGTGGACAAAATACAAAAAAAATATAGTTATGACATCTTATATCTGGACTTTAGTAAAGCATTGGACATGGTACCCCATCAAAAGCTCCTGAGAAAGGTTAGAGCACACGGGATAGATGGGAGGGTGTTAGGCTGGATAAAATCATGGCTAAGCGACACGCGACAAAAAGTTGTAATAAACGGCTCTAAATCCGAGAGGGGTCATGTAATTGTGGGGTGCCACAGGGATCAGTATTAGAGCCATTGTTGTTTTTAATATATATCAATGACTTCGATAGTGGGATTAGTAGTGATGTTAGTAAATTTGCGGATGACACAAAGATAGGTAAATTAATTAGGTCAGAATCGGATCCATCGCCCTGCAGGCAGATTTAGATAGGATGAACGAATGGACGGATAGATGGCAAATGCAATTTAATATCAACAAATGCAAAGTACTTAGTGTAGGTAGAGGAAACCCCCACAGTAGGTCCACATTAAACAACGAAACTCTGGCAGGTTCAGGGTACGAGATAGATTTAGGAGTTATAGTTAGCTCTGACCTCCGTCTAGGAAAACAATGCACAGAGGCCAGAAACAGGGAAAATAGGTTATTAGGATTAATTTTTAGGAGTGTTAAAAGTAGAAAGCCCGAAGTAATATTAAAGTTATACTTGGCGCTGGTCAGACCTCATCTAGACTACGCTGTGCAGTTCTGGTCCCCACATTACAGGAAAGATAGAGGTCTATTAGAATCAGTACAGAGGAGAATGACTAAAAGGATACAGGGGATGAGGAGTATTCCTTACGAGGCGAGAGTGAAGCTGTTAAATTTACATTCTTTAAAAAGACATAGGTTACGAGGGGACCTGATAGATGTCTTTAAGTGGTATAAGGGTTATAACAAGGGGCATGTAAGCAAAATTCTTAGGATCAGCAACCAGGATAGAACAAGAAATAACGGGTTCAAGCTTGAAAAATTTAGGTTTAGCAAAGAGACAGGAAGAAATTGGTTCTAAAATAGAGTGGTCACTGTTCTTCTCCTAAATCTATTAACAGTGGTGTTCCTCAGGGTTCTGTCCTGTCACCCACTCTCTTCTTCTTATTCATTAATGATCTAAACCAAACTTCTTGTCCTATCCACTCCTACGCTGATGATACTACCCTGCACTTTTTCACGTCTTTTCATAGACGTCCAACCCTTCAGGAGGTAAACATTTCACGCAGGAAAGCCACAGAACGCTTGACTTCTGATCTTTCTAAAATTTCTGATTGGGGCAGAGCAAACTTGGTATTGTTCAATGCCTCAAAAACTCAATTCCTCCATCTATCAACTCGACACAACCTCCCAGACAACTATCCCCTCTTCTTCAGTGACACTCAACTGTTCCCCTCTTCTACACTGAACATCCTTGGTCTGTCCTTTACTTATAATCTGAACTGGAAACTTTACATCACATCTCTAGCTAAAACAGCTTCTATGAAGTTAGGTGTTCTGAGACGTCTCCGCCAGTTTTTCTCACCCCCCCAGCTGCTAACTCTGTACAAGGGCCTTATCCGTCCATGTATGGAGTATGCTTCACATGTCTAGGGGGATTCCACTCATACTGCTCTTCTAGACAGGGTGGAATCAAAAGCTTTTCGTCTCATCAACTCCTCTCCTCTAACTGACTGTCTTCAGCCATTCTCTCACCGCTGCAATGTTGCATCTCTAGCTGTCTTCTACCGCTATTTTCATGCTAACTGCTCTTCTGATCTTGCTAACTGCATGCCTCCCCTCCTCCCGCGGCCTCGCTGCACAAGACTTTCTTCTTTCTCTCACCCCTATTCTGTCCACCTCTTTAACGCAAGAGTTAACCAGTACTCTCAGTCGTTCATCCCCTTCTCTGGTAAACTCTGGAACTCCCTGCCTGCTTCTGTATTTCCACATACAGGGACTGCCACGTGTAAGCCTGGTTGCTTCTTGCAGCTTGCCTTATTTCTTATGTTCTTATGTAGTACTGAGACACACTGGAATCGAGGAATTAAAAAATAAATAAATAAAATAAATAAATAAAAAACTCCTGTGATCCATTTCCGTTTCTGATGTTTCTTTAACCGTTTTATTTTTTGTATTTTTCCACACAATCGAGACACTTTTCTCGCGATTTCAGGAACCAAGGAAGAGCGTCGCCACAATGTGAAAGAGATACTGACCTGAACGACTCTCCTCCTCTAATTAACTTAGCGCGTGGGGAAAAGGGAATACTTGAAGAGGAAGAGAGAGGCAACGCACGCATATCTTTACCTATTTATTTACTCTCTCTCTCTCTCTCTCTCTCTCTCTCTCTCTCTCTCTCTCTCTCTCTCTCTCTCTCTCTCTCTTACAAACTAGTAAATAAAGTGCGCATGTGCATGCATGTGTAGGGGTGTGTGTGTGTGTGTGTGTGTGTGTGTGTGTGTGTGTGCGTGTGTGTGTGTGTGTGTGTGTGTGTGTGTGTAAGTGTGTATCATATCTACTGTAAGTCAATCAAAATTCTAAGAAAATGTAATGAAGGTATGACAAACACACGCACGCACGCATACACCCACCCACGCACACACACACACACTGGCGTGCAGAGGGAAAAAAAAAAAAAAAACTTGAAATTCCCTTTCGGTTACGACCTCTCAGGAAACAACATATACATAAAAACGAACATTTCCTGTAGTTTTTTCTCCGTCTCTTTTTCCTTTAGCATACAATTTCAGGTCCGCCATCTCAGAGAAAGTAACGCCTGGGTTCGCAAGAATTCTAAAGCCGAGTTGTGGAAGAAGAGGGAAGGAAGGGAGCGGCGCGTTAGAGGAAGGAGGGAAGGGTTGAAGGGCGCAATTATCGTCGACAGCAGAAGATGTGCTGATAATGTCTATGTAAGGCTGTGTGAGACGAAGGTATGGAGGCGACGAGGAGAAATGAGGTAACGTGGTGACTGAGTGTCAGGAATGTGGCAAATGTGAGGAAAAGTTGTTATATGCGTGCACACACACACACACACACACACACACACACACACACACACACACACACACACACACACACACACACACACACACACACACACACACACACACACGCATTATAAGGGTCTCCCTATACTGATATAAGGCGTTATCTGAAGACTCTTCCATAAAATTTCTCGCCCTCAATAGCTTTCAACATTCCACTCAGCTCCTTCCCCTCTTCCCTCCCTCACTGCCTTCACCTCATTTTTCCTCCTTTCCTCTTTCCTTCCTCCTCTTTCCCTCTTTCCTCTCGAAACTGCATAAAGAATTCTGAGCCTCTCACGTCCCGCCTCGATGCTCCTTGAAGATACGTCCAAAAATACGGTGTAATGCCAAGTTAATTTTGAGTTGAGAGTCTTGCCAAAAGGAACGCTTATTGTTTTCGTCTTGCAGCATTATTTTCTTGTGAAGTCTCGCAGTTTTGCACATCATTTTCCTGAGTAGGAGGGTGCAGGTGTTATTTAATTGCTACAAGAGAAAGACTGACGATATTTTCTTATTTATGCAGTCGGCTAAGATTATTCTCAATATTCGTTCTTTGTGTTGTCTGTCATTTGAGATTCAGAATTTATCATCTCTTGCCTTGATATATTCTCGTATTTTTCTGTCAGTAATTATGCCCGAGTCCATATGTCTCGTTTGTGTGTGTGTGTGTGTGTGTGTGTGTGTGTGTGTGTGTGTGTGTGTGTGTGTGTGTATGTGTGTGTATGTGTGTGTGTTTGCGTGTGATGGAGGATAGAAGGATAAGGATAGTAGCAAAATGGGACTAAACGTAGAGGCGTGGAGTTTCGTGTGTCGATAGACGTGCAATGGACAGTTTTCTTTTCAGAAGGAACAGGTAATGGAGGCGAATGGATTTTTAAAGGTCAGATGTATCGAAAGAGAGAGAGAGAGAGAGAGAGAGAGAGAGAGAGAGAGAGAGAGAGAGAGAGAGAGAGAGAGAGAGAGAGAGAGAGAGAGAGAACAATGGTTGCAAAGGAGTTGAGAAAACAAAACGATGTTATCGTGTGAAATTAATGAAAACAAGTGAATTAGTGTTACATTGTCACAAGGGAAAGCCGTAGTGTTTGCGTGAAAGGGACGAAAACTCGCACACACACACACACACACACACACACACACACACACACACACACTGTCATGCATACATATTTCAGAACACAAAGATGAGTTATTAAAACGTAAAATATATGGCGAACAAGATCAGTAATTTCTCCTTGACTCCGTCATCGGCAAGACTCCCGTTCACATTTACTTACTACCTAACGCAAACAAATGGTCGTGCTTGTTTGGTGTTTCTGAGTAGCGCTTTGAAGAAAATTAAGAACAAAAAAGGAGGCTCGCACATGATTGCAGTTAAACCTACACTTAAGGGAGGATGTAAATCACCTTCTTGATCCATTTTTAAAAGCTTCAACTGGTGGATGAGGTTTCTTGACGGAGAGCGAAGGTTTGCGATGAAGAAGATGACAAAAATCTGTAAATAGAAGGAAATAGATATGGAAAAGAGACAAGGAGAAAATAGCAAAAGAAAGGAGATAACGCTAAAGTGATGTAGAAAACTAAAAAGAAGCAAGACTTGGAAGAAAAAACGAATAAAGGAGTGAAAAAAAGGGCAAAAATGGGATAATGTAGTGAATTTTTGGAGGGTTAAGAGAAGAGATGAGTGGGAAGAGAATTAGTGGAGGGAGGCTTAGGGAGGGGAAGGTCTCAGTACATGGAACGCCACTCCCGCGGCATGGGGCAGATATAAAGGGAAATTCAAACTCATTGCAATAATATATCCTGCCTTTCCCTTTAGACGCCTCAAGAATATTACTCGTATAACATGAAGCGGTGGAAAACAGTGAATTGTATGAATGTGTTGTTTGTGAATTACATGCGACTCTAGATTTACAGGATGTGTTGTACAGGAAGAAAGACGAAAACTTACGAGAGAAGAGCGGAAAATGAGAACACAGGTTAAGAGCAAGATTAGTTACAAGAAAATTTTCTAGACGTATGTATAAATTTCTTTAGATTTAAATCCTGCAGTAGACAGCGGGTAGATCCCTTGTTGAGAGCTTCCCGCCGCAGAAGCAGCAGCGTTTTTTGCTTTAGACATCTTGATTGATCTTTTTAAGTCTTGTATAACCGTATTGATTATCAATGGTTAACATCACTTGACGCAGACGCAGACGCAGGTACAGTTTTAATTTCTTATGGTTTTGTGATGGTATTTTGGACGAAAGAAAATAACTCAAGAAGCTCCAAGGTAGTTTTTGCATTAAGGTCAGTCAATAGGACATTAGTGTTGCTGAATCCATTCATGAGCGCCATGTACATTGGTCAACCATAAAGGGCAGTAATCAGCAGTATTAGCTTACCTGCCTGGGAACGGGAGGTGTTTCCATCATCATGTCTCTAATTAAAGAATGGATTAAAGGGTGGTTTGCCTCTCATTCATCAAAGCAACAACTGGCCGTGAAGAAAATGTGCTGGTGTTTCTGGATCATTACAAATCCATTAAGAGTATCGGGCAGCGCTGACCGCACCAGGGTCCAGACACGCTATGGTCCGGGGCCCCTTTCTTCAGCAGGCAATTTAACCGCGCCTGACAGCTGAATGCTCCTAAGGTGACGGCTTCCTAGAACATACTTTCACTTCCGTTGTTATGAGAGGGTGCAGGTCGTGAATTTTTCCTGAAAGTAAGGTGCTTGTCTCATGGGATGCTTATTATAAGTTGATACTCTTTTCATCATGTAATTAATTTATCTTCCTTCCCTTTATATTTTGCTTGCTGATCTACGAGTACTGTATTTCCTTAACTTCTTTGTTGTGTGTGTGTGTGTGTGTGTGTGTGTGTAAAAGAGAGAGAGAGAGAGAGAGAGAGAGAGAGAGAGAGAGAGAGAGAGAGAGAGAGAGAGAGAGAGAGAGAGAGAGAGAGAGAGAGAGAGAGAGAGAGAGAGAGAGAGAGAGAGAGAGAGAGAGAGCTTCTTACTTGCAACTCTTCTATCGGAATATCAGTCATTCTCTATTCGTATTTTCCATTCCATTTTTATCTATTTTGCCTCCATTACTTCCTGTAGCTTCCTTTCCTTTTTCTTGTCTCGCTTCGTGCCCACGACAGCCAGTGACGAGGGATATCATTGTGAATGTTGTCTGGCATTTCACGCCTTATTTTTACAAGAAAACAATTGCAGACATACTAATTTGAGCAAAACAAAGAATGCAGTTAAAAATAGAATAGCAAATCCAGTTTCTGAAGATTGCAGTTAAGAGGAGTTACTAAGATGAAAAATAAAATTTGTTCCTGAAGAAAAATATTAGTAAGAGTTTAAGGAAAGTTGAAGCCTGAGAAGTAATTTCCAGGCAGGTAAGGATCGGGGAATCTCAAGATATAACGAGTATTTGTTCATCTATTCATGCATGCTTTATCGACTAAATCAAGCATGAACAGCCAACCAGATAGATAGATCGATAGATAAATAGATAGATAGATAGATAGACAGATAGATAGATAGATAGATAGAGAGAGAGAGAGAGAGAGAGAGAGAGAGAGAGAGAGAGAGAGAGAGAGAGAGAGAGAGAGAGAGAGAGAGAGAGAGAGAGTGGGGTGGGAGGGAGGAAAGGATGCTTCAGTTTTATTTCAGGACTAGTGTGGTTGTTGAAAAAGATCGCGGGCCGTGTTTTCCTGCAGTAAACAAGTAACACCGTAAAGAGGAAACTACTGAGACATGCAAATGAAGAGCCACTCCGCCTTTCCTCGCTGCTAACTAAGTGCGTCCTGCCAGCCTTCTTCCGGACTCTACGAGGAGAGGTGTTCGCAAACTTCATTGGTGCCATTCATCAGGAAGCGTCCGTCCTTGCACTTCCTCTTCCTCCCCCTCACATCTCTTCCTCCTCCCCCTCTTCTCCTCTTTCTTCTTCCCCCCCATTCCTCTTCTTTTTTGCATGTCTGCGCGCACAAGTGGGTTCCATTTTTCATTCCTTTCAAGTCTTGTGAGGGGAAGGTACCTGTGAGTACCTGGCAGGCGTGACTCCTGCCTCCACCGCGCCGCCTCGCCGTCACAGCCTTATCTGAAATTGAGATGAAAGGCGCCAGATGAAAATGACGTTTCTTCTTTTTTTCTTTAATCTGTCCTTTCCATCGTCATCTTCCACTGGCTTCCGTTCCTCTCCGATCCTCCCCCTTGTTCTTCTTTTTCTTTATCTCCATCTTTTTTATCGCCTGGGTCTCTACTCCACATATCCTCATCCTATTTTTTATCTTTATTTTTATTTTATTTTATTTTTCAGTTCACCTTTGCCACTAGTCTGGGGGTATTCTTTGTCCTACATCTCTTTCTACTCCCTCTCATCATTCTCTTCCTCCTTACTCCTCCGACTTTTATTTTCCTTTCGTATCTCTCCTCCTCCTCCTCCTCCTCCCACACCCTTCAGTAGTCCATCCAGACAAGTGTTTCCTGAGTACCGGATGAGCCATTTCCCAAACCTCTCTCTCATCTCAGCCATGGTTCCCTCACATTCCCCGCGGCCTTTACCCATGCGAGATGTAGATTTCAGGGTTCGTACGTGATCAGATCTTGCCTTTTCTGCAAATGAAAGCCCTCGTCACGCGGAGGACTTTATGCTAATGTTGGTCCTTAGTTTTCAAGCGCAAAATAGTGACTGTATATATTCATGACTTTTTTTTTTTTTTTTTTTTCTTTTTTTTTTTTTTTTTTGCTGTGAGGTCCCCGCGCGTTAAACAACTAACGTGAGCTTACGGTGTGAGTGGGATTTTCCTGATCAGGCCGGGAAACAGCAGCGAAGATGAGAATTTACAATTCACCGGAAGAGGGTGAATTTAACAGCCTGAATCTCAGCAATGATCACATGCTGAAGTGGCTCTCTAGCGGCACCAAAGCGAGACTTGACTTGAGTGACTAGATTTCTGTCGTGGAAGACTTGAAATGAGTAGTCTAATTGGTGGTTAGGAGTAGACACAGCTATGAGTAATAATAGGATGGCCAGGATGTCGGTACTTCCCATCACTGTATCAAGACAGCATCTCCTCTCCTATCTTCTCGCTTCTTTGGCTCCTCATTCGCTGCAAAATCATTTCATTCACTTTTTGATCCTCACTCCAAAACCTGAGTTCCTTACCTCCACTACTCGCTCTAATGATCTCATGTCGTCTCATCGCCTCATTACTGATGGCGATATCAGGTTAATTAACGTTGGCTTTTCCTGGAAATTTTCTCGATTCAATCTGCTCATCTCAATTCTCAACGAATTAATTTGCAGCAATCACGAAACTGAATGCATGATGGTGAGGCTGTTCATCGCCTACACAAAGTGAGGAGTATAGGTTCATACTTCGTATTATACTAGGAATTGCATTTCACCTTGATTACATGTGGGTGAGAGCGTGTGTGGATGTGTGTGTAATAGTGATAATAATGATGGTGATGATGATGATGATAATAATAATAATAATAATAATAATAATAATAATAATAATAATAATAATAATGATAATAATAATAATAATAATAATAATAGTAGTAGTAGTAGTAGTGATAATGATAATGATGATGATAATAATAATAATAATAATGATAATAATAATAATAATAATAATAATAATAATAATAAAAATATAATAATAAAGATGATATTGAAAATTTAGAGAGTGCAAATTGATATAAATTATTGTAATATAGTAAACATTTCCCTAGTTTACATGTGTGTGTGTGTGTGTGTGTGTGTGTGTATACGCCTGCCTTCGAATGCACGGGCTTGGCATTGCTTTGAACTTGAAGGCATGACACTTACCTTTAATGCTGATTGCGTTATACTCTGGCCAGATGACCAGTCAGAGAGCACTTAGCAAATAGCGTGGGTAGGCTTCGTGCATGTGAGCTTGTCTGTGTCAGCCGCCCACCATCGCTTCCTTCATTTAATGTGCAGCTTATTCATACTCTTAAGCTTTGTAGTTTCCAGTGACTGTAATGTTTGAAAAGAGCATACATAGAATATACTGAATTCACAGTAAATATAGCATTAATATACCTACTTGATTGTTATTCCACTTGTTATTGTGTGCAGAAGTGTGAACGTGATAAATATAACAGTAATCTGTTCTGTGTTTCTGGCTCTGAAAACTATTGTTGGCGACGAGACGTGGGCAGTTCTAATGCTTCAGTGTTGCATGGGTAACAGTCCTGACCGGTTTGTTTAATGAAAGGCTTCAAAGTAAGGAGTACTGGAGGAGGGTAAGGCTCACCCGGTCGACGTGAGTGTGAAATATTGATATCGATGCATTTTACAAAGACAGGAATAGAAAATAAAACTTGAAAAAGTGCAGGAATATTTAAAATATATGTTCATTACAATGATTTAATAATCCCAATAAAAAAATGTAAAATATTCTCCGGAACGAATATTTCAGGCACCTCTTTAATAAAATGTCATCAGTTTCCGGATCACAGATTTTTCATGGAAGAAAAAAAAAAACATTACATAATAATGAGATGTTATAAAATGCTTGGAAACAATCGGATGACAATTTTCGAGAGTTGATTATATTCACTAGGTAAAAATTTAAAAAATATATTTTCCCCTCAGAGCACAGTAAAGGACCGAGGCATGACTGTAAATGTCGCCAGTGTCCCGATAATTTGAGCAGGAAGTGAGCTGCGTGACGCGTGGATGCATACTCGCGTGGTCCGGCCCGCTGATCACGTGTCCAAGAGAACACTGCATAAATATTTATCCTTGTTTAATGCTGTTAAGAGAGAGAGAGAGAGAGAGAGAGAGAGAGAGAGAGAGAGAGAGAGAGAGAGAGAGAGAGAGAGAGAGAGAGAGAGAGAGATGATACTATCTGTAAACGGTAGCTTTTCTTTTCTTTCCGTTGCATTTCCGTCTATTAAGGTTTTAGTAAATAAATGTCATGCTCTCAGTATAGATGAAAAATCCATATTTTTCTGAAATTAATGGATGTGCAAAATTTTAAATAATACATCATGCATGCGTGTTTTAGGAAGTAGGAATCAGGTGATCTGAAATTTGTCTGCCATCACCGGTATTAATGCATCGCACCGCCGCCTGCCCTGCCTCCCCTGTCTAATATTGAGCCAGGAGTGACCAATCTCCCCTACGTCGATAGAGTGGAGGGTGCTCACGCCGCGGGGGGAGATAGGGACGGTGAGGCGTAGGGCGTTCCTAAACTCACAAGATTATGGAGAGCAAAGAGGAAGTCTACGGCCATTCTTCTCAAGGAGCACTTAAGGACACAAACTTTGCCAGCGTCGGCTTTCTTTTTTACTAACTTTTTATCTTTCGGGCTCCTTGATATTCCGTCTTTCCGTAGGGCACTTTCGTCTTATAAGGGAAGCCTTTCGCCTTTCTTAAAACCTGGATGTCTTACATCAGATTTCCCGGAAGGATAAATAATAGGGTTTCATTTTTTTTCTATTTGAAAGGAGTAATTTTCTACCCTGGTCATTCTTTATTGTACTTTTCTTTTAAGCTTGTTATCTACGTATATTCTTTGTAAAGAGTATATCACTAGCTTACACATACTGAAGCTCATGCTCATATCATAATGTGATATTTTCTGAAGATGTGTGTCAGATATACAGAGCTGCTCCCTTTCTCATCCCGGGGCTACATTTTTTCGATTTTTTGCACCCTCATCTTCAGTGATGGATAACTGAGAGACATGATTACTCCTTGAATCGTTACTTAAACCCTTTTATTATTACTTCCGCCACACGTCATAGTCCAGGTCCCAAGACACCTGTTACCAAATGCCAAGGATCATCCTCTATAATCTTACCTACCTCCCCCGTTAGTAATGCTCACTCACTTTGTTCTCTTCATCTTATTGAATTATCGAACTGACTTGTTGAATTACTGAATAATCGAGAACCACAATGATGAGCCAGTGAGTACGTACTTGTCACATCGCCTGAATTATCCATCTAGTATGTGTAAACGTTAGGGTAGTATCTTTGTAAAAGTATCGGCATATCAGTGGAACTGACAAGGAATGCCGTGAATTACTGTAATATAGGAAAAGGAAAATGATGAAATGATGGGAGAGACAGTTACTGGAGTATATCTCCTATTCCATTACCAGTGCTTGTTGCGCCATTAGGAAATAATGGAGTAACGAGATAGTCTGCAAAAAAAATAGCCATAGTTCGTAAAATAATGATGTTTTCGGTCCATCATGCTCATAAGTAAGCTCAATGTCATTCAGAGTTAATGGCTCCGTGGGATCCTCTTTGCCGATAACTGTGACTCCAACATTACATTGTTATTCCTATATTTTCTCCATTGGAAATTAATGAGGTAAAATAATGCTCGAGAACAGTGAAAATACAGAGATATAATTTCTGCTTGTTATGTTTTTCTTTTCAGGGTTTTGAATGATGTACAAACATGTTGTTGTGAGTGTGTCTACGCCAGGCAGCAGGTGACGAGGATCTTCGTCTTGGTGACAACTGCGTCCTCATCCCTACCCAGGCAGATATTTCCTTTCAGATGACTGGGTAAAAACGGGGTCAGATCGTTAGTGCTGTGTGGTGTAGGCAGATGCAGGGGGAGGGGATATCGTCTGGCATGAACACGCGCGGGGAAGGGAAACACGGCAAGGAGAGAGAGCATGGAATATAAATGGAGGGAGGAAGGGCAACGGAAAGACGTCACCGTATTGACAACCAGCGAGACAGCCCAAGGTTTCACTTACATGAAGTGTAGACTCTGGCCACCTCACTTATAAGTGATGAGATGTCTGTTAAGTCAGATGCACTTTCTACTGGATGATGTTTGAACTTTCAGTTTTACTGTTTTGAAAGAAAGCTTCATCAAACCATACATAGTCTATAAGCGAAGGAGCATGTTGTACACGTATGACTTGCTGGCTTATATTTTGAGGAGTCATGGCATGTCCTTGCAATAAACACTTGTGAATTACGGTGTTAGTTCATGAACCAAGGTTTAATTTCTCCTCTGTTTAATACATCTATACCCGTCTTCGCCTGCTAGTTGGCGCTACTGTCCAGGAAAGACTGGTCATTTACCTTTCCCACCGTGGCATATGAATAAAGGACAATAATTTCAAAATATCTTAGTACCGTGTATCATTCCGTATTATCTAATATTTAAATATTGTTTATATATCTCTGAATTACTTAAATTCTGTTTTATCAAGTAATTCACTACATTTATTACACCATTTTTCTTAATGCCTCTAATGATTTTTTTTTTTTTGATACTGGAATTTCATATCTTTTTTTTTATTAACGTAGAAAATTTGTGAATATATCATTGTACGAGGCGTCTTTGAACCAGGGTTAGCATTAAAAACCTATCGCTCCAAAGAAAAAAAAGCCTAAGTATTTTTTCTTTTAATATTTTACTTACAAAAATCTAGTTTATATCATATTCATGAACATGGTCTGTATATGTGCATATACATAAAAAATGAAAAAGTAGTTAAGCCTGACCAGTTTATTCCATGTATACTACAAAGTAACACAGGCTTTGTCCAACAACTTGCATCAACATGACCTAAACAAACATCTGTCTTTCAGATTGAAAGTGTCAAAATCTTTTAAGATCTAACACCCCTTGTGATATCTGGTACCTAGTCAAAAAACATCTCCAATAACTTTGCTTCTTCATCTTTCACCCCCTTTATTTCAGCCCGATGGCACCACTGCCATCTCATCTATTTCTAAAGCTGAACTCTTCGCTCAAACATTTGCTAAAAACTCTACCTTGGATGATTCAGGGCTTGTTCCTCCCTCTCCACTCTCTGACTGCTTCATGTTGCCCATTAAGATCCTTCGCAGTGATGTTTTCCATGCCTTCGTTGGTTTAAACCCTTGGAAGGCTTATGTATCTGATGGAATCCATTCTATTGTTCTCCGAAACTGTACCTTTGTGCATGCACCTTGCCTAATCAAACTCTTTCAATTCTGTCTGTCAACATCTACCTTTCCTTCTTGCTGGAAGATTGCCTACATTCAACCTGTTCCTAAAAACGGTGACCATTCTAATTTCTCAAACTACCGTCCTATTGCTTTAATTTTCTGTCTGTCTAAAGTTTTTGAATCTATCCTCTACAGGAAGATTCTTAAACATCTATCACTTCACAACCTTCCATCTGATCGCTAGTATGGGTTCCGTCGAGCCAGCTCTACTGGTGATCTTCTGGCTTTCCTTACTGAGTCTTGGTAATTTTCGTGAAACTTTTGCTGTTGCCTTAGACATCAAAAGCTTTCGATAGAGTCTGGCACAAAACTTTGATTTCCAAGTTTCTTATCAACTCTTCTTCTCTAATTGACTGTCTTCAGCCTCTCTCATATCCACTATGTTGCATTTCTTGCTATATTCTACAGCTATTTTCGTGTTAACTGCTCTTCTGATCTTACTAACTGCATGCCTCCCCTCCTCCCGCAGCCTCACTGCACTAGACTTTTCCTCACCCCTATTCTGTCCACCTCTTTAATGCACCATTAACCAGTATTCTCAATCATTCATCCCTTTCTCTGGAACTCCCTTCCTCCTTCCTATGACTTGAATTCTTTCAAGAGGAAAGTTTCCAGACACTAATCCTTTAATTTTTGACGACCGCTTTTGACTATTCGGGGACCGGCAGTAATACCCCCAAATAACAGCGGGTCTTTTTTTTTTTTTTTTCAACCCGGGTTTTTCCAATCTCGCTTGGAACAATAAAAAAATCACTGTCATAAAAGAAAAAAATCTCTTCACACACACTGTGGGTTTGCTTGGCTGTTGTGTTGCCCCGTGAAGGGAAAGCCTTAATTGCCACCGGTAACAAGACGCCTGGGTGCGCCCCTGTCCTCCTCCCCCCAGAGACTATCCTCGGACACTGGGACTCGGGCCGGAAAGTTTATTTCCTGGCCACTTAAGAATACACGAAATCCCTAGTCTGGTTCATTAATGGACTCCAGTTTCTGATTGGACGACCGGACTGACTTGTTCCTCCCGTTGCTCCCAGTCTGGCATCCCTAATCCCCTATACTCTGCCAGCTCTTGTGGGTGTGCTGCCGCGGTCATGGAGTGGCCGGTAAAGGCACAAAAGTTGTGCTGGTGGAGATGAGAATGAACGTGGATGATACAACTTTGTCATGGAATGGCTAATTTGGAAAACTTTGAAACTATAAATGTGAAATATGACTGAAGCTATAAATAATAAATTTAGTGGCTGGCAAACTTTATAAAGTGTTGTCAATCCTCAACTCCGCCCTTTCAATGTGTGACGGAGGGAGGCAACTGGAAGAAGAAACAGTTGTACACCAGACAGTTGTACACCCTCTTAGAGTGTTCATGGAGAGAGATACAGGAATCTTACGACTGATATCCTGCAGAGTGCTTAAAAAAAAAAAAAAAAAAAAAAAAAAAAACGTGAGTTCAGTCCAAGGAACTGTGTTGGATATAGGGGCTGAGGGGACGGTACTGGCAAAGGGCGAGGTGCCAAAACACTTCCAGTAATACCCTGTGATGATGTTTATTAGTTACTGTAACGTCAAGTGAAGTAGATATAGATATGACGATTTAATTTAGCCACTTTAAATAGGAAAGAACGCTCATATTCTCAAGTTTAATTGCCTGGGCGGTAAGGCACATAACTCTGGGTACGATTAATAAAGTTACCGTTTACTTACCCCGGAATGAAACCTTGTTGATTTAACTTGCATGGTTGAAGAAGTGTCCTCCACAACATTTCCTCATGCTTCAGTACTGAAAAAAAAAAGAAAAAAATAAATAAATAAAATAAAATAACGTGTTTGGTTCACATACGCATACACTCGCACACATGTATGCGGCAAAAATGAAGTTCTTCCTTGCCGAGTATTTTCAGTTATATATTTATACTGTAAGTTGAGAAAAAGTAAATTCCAAAGTGGTTTTCTTTTAGATTTTATAATCCATGAGATTTTTATTTTTTTTTTTTTTTATGAATAAAGATGACCTGTAGTCATAAGAGCAGTTGATGTTTTGAATGTGTGAGATGATATTCAGTCACCGCGGCATTCATTTCCTGACTTTCCACGGAAGGGTCGATGGAGTGCTGTGTTTGCTGTGTCAGCTGAGTGAAAATTAATTGCTTAGTATTGATACCCTAGGTTGCTATTTGAAAATATCATCGGTAGTATGATTATTCATTCTGACATGTGCCGCCAAGTGACTCATTCAGCAGCGAACTCAATTAGATGGCGTATAATATATCTCCCTTATAGAATGGCCAGGTCAGGTCTTGCAATATTTACGAGACAGTTACTGGGGGAAAATATTTTACTGAAATCAGTAACTCTTGACGCATCTGCTGACTCATGCTCTTGTCTGTACCCTTGCGTCACTGACCTAAGTGAGCTGAAAGTCTGATCGTGCCGCTTCGTTATGAACAACACACTGACCTGCCTTTATGTAGACCGGAGACGGCTGAGCAGATGGTAACCCACTCGTTAGGGCGATTGTGAGCCCTTTCTTTGGAGTCGGAAGACATTTGAAGATGAAGAGGATATATGTACTTCCTTAATTACGTACAGGAGTGCTAGTTTAAATATTACTCAAAGATGATTATATGGAACATGACAACTTAACTACCTAATTATTCCATTCATCTCCATCATCATGAGCACCGCCACAATCATGGATACCAAGCTTGCTTAAGGGCTGTTCTGTGCAAGATAAAAACTACTGCTAATTTCTGTTACATCTGCATTTTGTTCAACATGATTGATTATACAAGATCCATTATTTTTCATGCTGGAAAAAAAATTACAACACACTTTACTTTCCCACCGTTTTTACTTTTCTTCTAGCGGTATAGGAGAATGTATGAGAATCTCAAATATTTGCCATGTTTTATCTAAGAATGCAATGCGCAACTTCAAAATACTAACATCTCATTTTTTTTCTTTTGCAGGTAACTCCCGCAGCCTGCACAAATGCGAACTCTGAGTGAGTACATAATTTAATTTGCTACATGTTTACATTGTTTACATGATCGAGATGAATCAAAATCTACTCAGGATATTGTGACTGCTCATGTCATGTCATGCTCCGGTTTGCGTTTATCTCGAGTGGCCTGTAAGTTTTCACCCTTGCCGTGATCTCCCTCGGCCAATTTATTACGCCTATAGATCAATTTCCGTGTTTTCATGATGCTCCGTAGGGGACACGACATTGGCGGCAGCGATAAAAAAATCCCACAGAGAGGAAGAGTGCCTATGATCTCCTAACTGAAAACTAAGCATAGAAGAAAATGAAGTCTTGAGGAGGGGCCAAGAAAGACAACAGAGAAGAGTCTCTTCTGATAGAGAGAAGCTGAAACACGAAAAATTGATCTAAATGAAGGGAAGAGGCCATGTCGTGGCAGGATACTCAAGGCCGACCAGAATTCATTCGGGTCACTGTGATCTCTTAACCCTGACTCGTAAGGTACCGGTCTTCCTTTCAGCGTGAGTGTCACACAGGGCTTAGTCTCGGAAGGTGACGCCTCATAGGCAGATCATCCCGTTTTCATATCATTATCTCTGTTTTTCACGTTGGGTATGACACTTTCAATAGTTGTAATGTAGAATTACTGTTGTGTTCCAGAACTACTACGTTCTCTTACATTTTCAGAGTCCCCATTCTCTCTCTGAAAAAAAAGTAGCACATCATATCGTTTTAAATCTCAGAAAACTTTTGGAGTCTTGCTCATTATTTTGTACGTGTGTTCCGTGTAAATTTACGTAAACATTTACTTTTAAGATTCTTGAACATTTAGAAACTCTGGAATAGAGTAAAGACATGGTCCGCTGATGCGAAAAACAAGCAAGCTGAGTGTTGAAATATTGATATTATTCATGTATTTTATTTTGTATCGGGGATTAGGATCATATAAAAGAATCTGAAAAAAAAAATACTAAGGAAGCTTCCATTAATGAGGTCGTGGGGTACTGGAAAAAAAAAGCCCAGATTGTGCCACGTTTCTTATTTTTAACAATAACTCTCTTGTATTAAAAGGAAGACTGGTGGTCACAACTCGTCTTTAGTAATTTGTCGCTATCATTATATCGTTGGATTTATTGGAACGCAGAAAACATGCACGATGATATTTCATGTTTTAATCATGCATCACTCCTTGAAGGGTCACATAACTCTTTTGTAGTGTCACACAACACAACTACACTACTTTTTTTTACTTCCTTCTCTTGTTGTTGTTGTTGTTGTTGTTGTTGTTGTTGTTGTTGTTGTTGTTGTTGCTGCTGCTGCTGTTGTTCTTGTCTTTTCCTCCTCCTCCTCCTCCTCCTCTTATTATCATCGTTTCAGCAACACTCTTTAACCATTCACCAAGTAGTGTCCACATGACAAATGATAATTTCCGTGTAATTATTTATTTTCATATCAGAGCAAAGTACGTGGATTTTCTCACTGTTTAAGGAAATAATCCAGGAAGAATAAGAAGACAAAATTATCTGAAGAAGTAAAAGTAAAAGCAATAAAATTTTTGCGAACGAATTTATTCTCCATAAGCTTCCTTTCGTTCTTTTGCCTGATCTGTTCATCTTGAATAGGATTGCCGTATATTAACATTTGAGTGTTCTGAAATAATATGGTACTTTGAAATTGAATTAGTGACACACACACACACACACACACACACACAGAGAGAGAGAGAGAGAGAGAGAGAGAGAGAGAGACGAAAAGAAGTAAGAGAACAATCCACCGGGAGGGACGCACGTTCACCGCCGCTTTTTCCCTGTATTGACCACCACTCCTGCAGGGACTTAAGCCTACCAGGAAATAAATTGGGACACCTCCAGGCGGTGCTTCCTCCCCTGATGTCGCCGTCGTTCATCCTAATTTCCGACAACTGAGCCTTTAATAAAGATGTCTTTTTATTCTTCGGAGCGCGAATGGGTGAGGCGGACCAACAGAAGAGGGAAGGGAAGGAAGGGTGCGGAGGGGGAGAAAAGGGGGGAGTAGGAGTGATAACAGGGAAGGAAGTTAGGGACACAGAGGCTGTTTTCCGATGAACAGCATTTTTTTTTTTTTCGTGTGTGTGTGCTAACGCTCCAAAAGATTCTCATAGATATGTTCAATATAAAAGGAAAGGCGCCATAAACTTTTGCTTTGCCAGATAATCGAAAACGACAGACAGACAGAAAGAGCGACGGGCGGCGAAATAGTGGTGTGCAAGACTCCAGCGCGCCTTTCGTGAGCGCTAAAATTGGTCGTAATTGATAGCACCCTTGAGGAGCACAATGAATAATTCAGAATTGCGTGGCAGGCGAATTTTAACCAATGGATCCCTCAAGCTGCACTTTCTTTTCACTGGCAGCACATACGAGTAAGGCTCCGCGTCTTTAAAACTTATACAGATGAAAAACTTCAACATTATAAAAGAAGGCCTCCGTTCCCATTAATTGCACCCAACAACGCTGAGCCTAAAATAATTAAATACAGACAGCGGGATATGGTTTTCATTATAAATTCAGATTTACTGCATATGTTGGAGGCCTTACGTCTTTGTGCCTTTGTAGTGTCAGAAACACCTTTAATTATCGGAATACCTTTAATTAACAGCCTGAAGGTTTGAATTAAAACATTAAATAACAGTGACGCGGTGGCACCACACGGCGGAGTAACAATGGTAACGGAAGGGAGAGGAAGGCAAGAAGGAGGGAAGAAGGAAGGAAGGAAGGAAGGCAGAAAAGAATCGACAACCTTTCCCTGCCCTCAGCATTATCTTGGCGGCTTGGAGGGAAGGGTGACGGGCGGGGAGGAACCCTACTTCCCGTCTTTTATCCCGTACGTTCTCCTCATTGTTCAGACCTGTCCATTTTACCTCTTCTCGTTTCCTTGCGCTGTCACCATCTGTTCCGCCCAAACACAAGATGATATCGAATGTCTCATCACCTCCTTTATGTAAGCCCGAGTTCTCGTTTTTTTCTTCTTCACATTTTGTGTTTACATAACGCCTCTGCTTTCACATTATTACTTTTTATAATGTACGCATCTCTCAAAATCCCAGCACCACGAGGCTGTCATCTTGGTAGTGTTCCTATCTTTCTTTTTTACTAATGGAAAAGTCTGGGAACGAATTCCTTTCTTATGCTTTGGTTGACTTTACCGTCTGGAATCGATCATACTTTTTTTTTTCCTATTTCCTACGAAGCAAAGTTGTAAAATACAGAGTTACTGAAAATGTCCATTCTTTTTGTTTTAAGTCTTTTTACACCATAAACTGCCGTTGATTAGCGATCCTTTTAAAGCTTAATTGTTTAATTAGCTTTGTGATCTTTTAGAAAGCTAATGAGGCTGTCCCGAGCAGGAGGCGTTTGCTGGGCTTCCTAGACCTTTTTCTTGCTACCACTGATGCCCTCATAATCGTGAGCTTCTGCCGCCTCGTTCTTTCTTCTCCCTGGGTTTGTTTGGTTCTGAACATGTGTTGTGTAACTAAAGTGTAATTTTTTTTTTTTGCGCTATATTTTATATATATTTTGTATGTATCATGTTTCTGCATAATTACATATTTACTTTTTTTTCTATGATTATTTGATCGCTTGCTTTTTTCCTTATCAAATATTTCTTCTTTACTAACTTTTCTCAGCCATTTGTTTACGTATTTGTTATAAAGTGACAACTGGCAGAATATTTCTCTGCATCCGACCCAGCTCTTGAAACCAGAAGGGCTACAGGTTAATAGATAGCGAAGTAGCATGCAGTGGTAAGAATCTTTCAGCTGTTACGCAGTATGATCGTGATGATCAGTTTGACGCACTTGACGTAGACTTTGAGTGTATGTTGTCGAGAATATTTCACAGTTTTGCTGAGGATAATTGTCGGCAGCCCCTGCTGTCACTCATCACGCTGGTCGCCTGCTTCATCAATGGATTGTGAATATCTAAAATTGCGGTGTCTTCTTAAACGAAATAATTTCGTCTGTAATTTTTTTTTGTTTTTTTTAAAGAATATATTGCACGTATATTTGTTTAATTTTTGCCCACTGAAACGCTATATTAGTTCGGGGGTTACACTCCGAAAATATTTTATAGAAATAAATACTGAGGTTAAGACCCTGCACTTGAATATATGACAGTATTGTTGTCTCCCCATTATTAAGACAGCTGATTACTGCAGACCTACACTATGATGGGAAGTTATTTTTAGATATGATTGGTGACTATTTCATAAGTAAATTCCGAATTCTTCTTTTGATTAAATTAAGAGATGTGTATGTTTCACTTTATTATGTGTGGCTTTGAATATCTTCTTATGAAATGCAGATGAGGTAATGAAATTGGGATGTCAGTAGGAGGTGGAAAGAAAAAGAGTGCTACTGAAAATAAGATTCCGCAGCGTCAAGGTGACCACTGTTATGTGGAAGAAAGTAAGGATTATTACGAAAATGGTTCTTGTGTTTCGCATTTTTATGAGACAAGTGATAATTTTTCCTTAACTTTCCTCTGTTTAATACAATTATCACCAAGAAAATATATATTTTTTTTTCCCAACTACAGTATTTAGCTGTTCTAAGTCCATTATACTACTATGGAGATTTTGTAATCTCCATAGTTGTATAATGGACTAAGAATAGCTATACAATATATTGTAGTTGGGAAAAATAAATATATCATCTTGGTGATAATTGTATTAAACAGAGGAAAGAAAAAAATATCACTTGTCTCATAAAAAATACGAAACACAAGAACCATTTTCGTGATAATCCTTATTTTGAAGTTCAGCAACAGGCACTTCATAAAA
Source organism: Scylla paramamosain (assembly GCF_035594125.1). NCBI lineage: Eukaryota > Metazoa > Arthropoda > Malacostraca > Decapoda > Portunidae > Scylla > Scylla paramamosain. Next base: position 13,781,701 of record NC_087159.1, read on the forward strand.
TTACTCTTTCCAAGTCATGACACACCAGTCACGTGGACAAAACAAGGGACCAACTAGCTGGAATTTCATTCACGTAAACAGTTTGGCGTTCCAGATAAAAACGTGTAACTTGTTTACTGCACACACACACACACACACACACACACACACACACACACACACACACACACACACACACACACACTCTCTCTCTCTCTCTCTCTCTCTCTCTCTCTCTCTCTCTCTCTCTCTCTCTCTCTCTCTCTCTCTCTCTCTCTCTCTCTCTCTCTCAACACTGCTTTGTATTCTTACATGCCCCGCTAACGCATGTTTCGAGACTTCCTAGGTAATAACGTGCATGGTTGTCCAATAAATTTTACCTCGCATCTCTTCACGATCTAATCTAGATTTTCTCCTAAATTTCTGTTCTTTTCAATGAATCCTACTAAAGCGTTTGTCCCTGGTATGAGCTTCAGGTTCACTTTGTGTGCATCTGTGTGTGTGTGTGTGTGTGTGTGTGTGTGTGTGTGTGTGTGTGTGTATGTGTGTGTTCTATATAGTATTTGAACTTTCCCTTTGTTACATGCATAACTGAAATTAAAAATAAGATGAGAAAAATGAGAAAATGATCATCGTTATTCCCGTCATTGCAGTCATTTATGGCCTTCGTGTGAGTAGCAGGCATCGATCACAAGCCTTTTGTGGCTGGGCAGATTACAATAAGGATAGGTGAGGAGGAGCAGGGTGAGGAATGAGGTGGCTGGTGAGGAGATTAAGTGTAGCTGAGAGACTGAGAGAGGGTGTTGGCGGGTAGCGGTAACTAAACTGTTAATGAAAGGCAGAAAGGTGAGGCAAGAGGAGATAAACTGCAGGCTTTTGTTGAAGTAAGTGAATGTTGCGTTTATAAGACTGTAAAAAATATGATTTTCTTCTTTATCAAGAATTGTCACTTTGAAAGAATTGATTATAGCGGACAAATTTGACAGTAACGAAGGTAGCGATGAGAGAGAGAGAGAGAGAGAGAGAGAGAGAGAGAGAGAGAGAGAGAGAGAGAGAGAGAGAGAGAGAGAGAGAGAGAGAGAGAGATTGATGCATACGGTATGACCTTCACCACCGCCCTTGTCGTATATTACCAGAGGCTACACCGAGTACTCTTCCCTCGCCTCTAAAAAAAAAATGTCTTGCCGGAAAGTACTGTGGCGAGTATTCGGGGGAGCATTGCCATTGGTCATTTGCCTCTCCGTTGTGATTTATTAGATGATGGGGCTTGTCCTCTTTCGTCCTTCCATCGATAATTATTTCTTTTATTAATGTATGGAAGGTCATCTCAGGTTCCTTATTCATTGTCAACATGGGATGACAGCGCTCTCGCATTCCTGGTACTTGTTTTGGAGAATCCAGCCGCCTACCAACCACGACTTCCGTTGTTCTCTATTACAACTGCAGCAGCCCCTTGACAACCCCTCCCTCTGGCCGTCAGCCGCGAAATAACATCCGTTGGACTGTGATATTACGGTCATATTGCTGAGAGGGAAAAGGGGGAAAAAACGAATGGACGGTGAGACACACATTTCCGACTTTTAATAGAATCCCCTATGGAAAACGAAAGAAAAGTAACGCACATTTTTATTTCCCTCATTCCCTTTTAAATTCCTCATGCATTTTGGTTTTCCTTTGTGCTGTTTGTCGATGCTCAGAATAAATATAATATGGGCAGATTTCGGGCCCGAGTCAATAAATACATTACACTCCCTTTTCTCCATAACACAAACAAATAAATGAACAAATAAAATACTGTGAAAAATTTGGTGAAAAAAAAAAAAAAGACGTGCACGTAAATGTAAGGTCGACATTCAATGTTGACAAGTATTGGTTGTTGAAAAAGAGGAGAAAGACGAGGCAGGGAAGGGCGTGGAGGCAGGTGGTGTAGCTCATGAAGTAAGGAGGAAAGGAAAAGAGAATAAAGAAAACTGCTTGCGGAAAAAGCTTATGAGATTTATTTTCCGCTCGTATTTTATAGCATATTCTTTTTTCTCGCTTAATCCACTCTAAACTTGCTTAATCGAGTCTCAGGCTAAGACGCCCCAAAGTGGAGGCATTCAGACTAGCATTGCACGAGTCTTAAGAGTTTGTTGAAGTTCTCCACGTCAACTCCTGCCGTCCCGGGTACACAATGAAGCCTTTCCTTGCCACCTGACGGTCCACAAATTTCACCAGCTGATGCATGAGTGGAGTTGAGGATCCAAACCGCAGAACTACATACCATACGAGGACAAATGAAGAGAGGGATTGATATATATCAATACCAGGATCTCAAAGGAGCCCTCGCAGAATTACGGACAAAACACGTACTGATGTAAACCTTGCTCTTTTCTATACAGCAGTACTTCCATCAATTATATTCCACTATTTGTAACCAAGCATTGTCATGTAGTGAATGATGAACATGGCGTGATAATCAAACTTCACTATCATCCATCTGATCGTTATTTACTCAGAGAGAGAGAGAGAGAGAGAGAGAGAGAGAGAGAGAGAGAGAGAGAGAGAGAGAGAGAGAGAGAGAGAGAGAGAGAGAAGGTAGGGGAGGTGACCTGGTTATCCCTTTAAGAATCACTGAGAAAGAAAAGAGGCTGAAATAAAATGCAAAAGACTCAAGAATTTTATAAATAGAATAGTAGAAATGTAAACGTGGACTCGACATAAAACGCCTTTCATCACTTGCGTTCGTCGTTCCAATTTTACTCCAAGAATAAAAAAAAAAAAAAAAGAAATATGAGACTCGCCTCTGAACTCTTGTCGTTTATTAGTTTCCTGCAATATGACTTTTATGTCCTGAGTTGAGAGGGGAACCAAGGAAAGCAGGAGTGGTGTGAGCGAAACAGGAAGCGGACGGTTACACTGCATCCACGCTTCCAACTTTTTAAATAATGAATCGGAAGCCGTGACCCAAGGACTCTAAAGTAGCTTTCAAGGAATAAACGAGCCAATAAGGGCAATTTCCAATAATGGCGGTAAACACGAGAGGAGATTGTTAGCGGGAAAGAAACATTCTGTTTCAAAATGATGTCTGCTAAAACTTGAACTTTCTTTCGCGATCTTTTCCCTTTTCCACTGTTTTCCTCTTCATTGAAGTAGAATTTGATAGAGCATGGCCATCACTTTCTATGGACAATATTCTAAAACACTTCTGGCTGCACCTCTACAACTTTCCAAAGACTTTAGTTGTAGCTGCAAGGGATTTAATTTTTTTTTTTTATTGTTCTAGTTACATACTGACAAGATGTCTACATTTTAGAAAAAAAAGAAACAGTCTTGAGAACCCGTCTGATCATCTCTGTGGCCTATGAAAATCGTTGCTGTGAGAGAGCAAGGTGTTTCCGAATACTGAACTCAGGATCATATTCTGAAACTCTTCTGTGCAGCTTCACGACTACTTTGAAAAGGTACTAGTCTTGAAGTTATACGGGATTTTAAAGAGTGTATTTGGTTCTAATGACAAATGAACAAAATTTCTACGTTATCAGGAAGAGAAACAATCTTGAGAACTCGGCTACTCATCTCTATGAAAATTGGAAATAGTATTGGAGAGAGAGAGAGAGAGAGATGAGAGAGAGAGAGAGAGAGAGAGAGAGAGAGAGAGAGAGAGAGAGAGAGAGAGAGAGAGAGAGAGACAAAGGGGTTTCTGAATACGGGCCATAATATATCTCGCCTGGACCGACCGCGGAGTATGAGGGAGGGCAGCCGCCTGAAAGCCACACCCCACATCCACTCCCACAGATCCGAAGTTAGTGATGGGGCGAGGATGCTCCTTACTCACGCCTTGCCGCTGTCCTGTGCAATGGTGCTGCAGGTTGTAGGTAATAGTAGTGGTTGTGGTGTTGGATGTGGTAGTGGTGGTGGTGGTAGTGGGAAAATGGAGGTATAACAGGAAGGCTTCAATATACGCCATTGTCAGACCTCCGTCATATTGTATCCCAGTTGAAAGACGGAGGTGAGGATCATCTTACGGCTAATGTTAGTCTGCAGGCTACTTCCCTTTTTTCTTGTGTACATTCTCTCTCTCTCTCTCTCTCTCTCTCTCTCTCTCTCTCTCTCTCTCTCTCTCTCTCTCTCTCTCTCTCTCTCTCTCTCTCTCTCTCTCTCTCTCTCTCTCTATGGTATTTCTATTATCAGAACAACAATTACTACTGTCTGTTTAATAACAAAAAGAAGATATCAAAAACCTCTTAATCTTCCTTTTCTTTCCTGTGACCATAAACAAGTTTCGCAGAACAGCATTCCTTCCTGGGCGACACTTTAGCTTGCAGCACGTCTTTGAGAATAAATCTAGGAAGGAATAATAACGTGTTGGTCTTCACGTAATTGCTACCGAGTGCAAGATTTAGTGCAATAGAGATGCATGTTTGGTTAAAGCTGCTATGTCTGTCTTTCTCTATGCTTAGGGCTTAATAGTCGGGAGGAAGAGAAGGAAGGGAAGAAGGAGGAGAAGGAGGGAGTTGTGGAAGAAGAGGAGGAAAAGGACAACTATTAGTATGTGGGGCGTCTTGTAGTTGATATAAAGTTAACGAAGGAAAAAAAATAATAAGACAGAAAGAACAGAAGATGAAAACGAAAGATGAAATGAAGGAGGGTAGGAAGGAAATGACAAGAAAGAGGAATCCTATCGAATACCTCTTGGATATGCACTTTCTCTTATCAGCCACATTCACTGAAAAATCTAGGTATGCAATTCTCCTTATTGGGCGGTGAATCTGAGCCAAGTATCGGTAATATTGGACCGCAAGTTCGCTTTTCCTCCCCCTTTCGGCTGTACCTGAAGTGGCTTGGGCTGAAGACTCTTTTATCGCGTCGGCTTTCACCAGGAAATTTGCTTTGCCGAGCCCTAACAAATCTGAAGCGGCCCTCACAGCACCCCGATGAATGCCTCTTCGGGGACACGTGGCGGGTGGGCTACGGGGTGACTGGTTCATAGAGAATGGCGTGTTTGTCTCTGTCATGCAGGGAAATTACGCTATTAAAGGAAAACGATTCGGCCATTAATTTCGTTACCTGACTTTTAATGATGGTGAGTGGACACGTTGGAAATTTTAACTTAACGCATAAAGAGAGACATTTGAGGCGTTAGGAGAGAGAGAAAAAAAAAAAAAATTACCTCTTGATTGTTCACGTAACGTGCCAGGGTTGTGAATATTCCGTAACAAAACAAATACAAAAATGTCCTTTTGCTATTTGGGAATTTAAAATGCTTCACCCGATTAACAGATTCCTGCCTGATAATGCCCTGATTACTGACACAATTGGATATGATGCAGCCACTAATAGTGATCCAGAGTTATTGTCAGGTATAAAGAATTGTATTAATTTTTGTAGTGACCTTTTCAAACGAGGCCACGAGCATAACGAATGGTGGCTAATCAACGAGACGTGTGTAATACCTGTGAGAGAGAGAGAGAGAGAGAGAGAGAGAGAGAGAGAGAGAGAGAGAGAGAGAGAGAGAGAGAGAGAGAGAGAGAGTACATATGTGTGTGTGTGTTTGTTTGTGTGTGTGTGTGTGTGTGTGTGTGTGTGTGTGTGTGTGTGTGTGTGTGTGTGTGTGTGTGTGTGTGTGTGTGTGTGTGTGATCCATAAAGAAGGTAACTACCACTATTCCTATGCTACATTCCATGGCGAGGGGTTCTGCTGGATTTTATTTTACATTTTTTTTCACGTACGAGTAGTATATTATCTAATACATGAGCGATATGTATAACACGCATGAATATTTCAGAGCCATATATCTTTAACGCCAGGCTTGCGGTGTGGTTGGAATGTTGGAAATAATGCATTAATATCCTGCAACAAATACGGACTGCTTTTGCAACTTTGTATGAGCGTGTACATCAAGAAAACGCTTATTGTACAGGGACATGCGACAATAGATGCATATTTAATGACATTCACGGGCATAGGTATACATCACACTGAAAGGAAGAAAAACGTTAATGTTCTCTCCGGATGATGAAATGCATACCCACCAAGTCTTGCAAAAGGAACAGAACCGCACAGACCAATCGGACTCACGCCATACTTATGTTTACATGGTGACGCGGCGAAGTGGATGCTGAACGATGAAGGAAGGCACCATATGCCTTTCTCTCCTTCCGACCACGCAGTACTCGACTTCTGCCGTCGTGTGTTGTTATTACCTCAACCTTGCCTAGAATATTTCATCATTATCAGGAATTAAGGTCGTGGAAAAAAAAAAATCTAAATTACTTTCACGCCACCAGCGAGTCATCATTCATTATTTCAGTACAATAAATGTTTTCATTCTGGCGCAGTTGTCTAACCTAATTCTTTTTTTTTTTTTTTCACCGCCGCCTCATCTGCATAACATTACGTTGGCTTATGTTGAACGAGGCAATGCTCACGGTTAATGAGAATGATTTGGAATTTCGCCAGTTATATACTCCGGTACGTGCTGTTTGTACGACGCATAAAAGAGGCGAGAGAACACATGGGAACTGTGCAGCATGAATAATGACACGTGTTTGTTACAATAGTCAGTAAAAGAAATAAAAGGTATTACTTGCTTCACGAGAAATGGATATCAGACAGTAAACGTTTGTTATATAATATTTTTACTTTACTAATTTGTTTAGTTAAAACATCAGTATTTCAGTGCAAGAAATACAATTAAGAAAACACACACACACACACACACACACACACACACACACACACACACACATACACACACACACACACACACACACACACACACACACACACACACACACACACACCCACACACACACACACACACACACACACACACACACACACACACACACACACACACACACACACACACACACACACACACACACACACACACACACACACACACACACACACAATCTCTCTGCTGTACAAAGCGAGAGCCGTTGATCCAACCTGAGGAAAAAAAAAAATACCCAAGGGCTGGTTAGCTCCCTGGGGCATATTGGAGGAAAAAAAATATCGTACAAACAATTCTAGCACGGGGATCATCCCCTGGCGGGCGGCACGAGGGAATTCTCACTGCCGGAAGCCAGTGAACACAGACAGACTAACATAAAGACAGAAAAACGGATAGACAGATAGACAAACACAAATAGATATTGATAAATTAATAAAGAAGCAGATAGGAAGAGAGACAAACAGGTAGATAGTCGCATTTGATACCAGTGAAAGGAATTACATACGGAACAGCGACTCACTGATTAGGAAGGGAGGCAGAAAGATAATCACTGAACAAACCTGACCGCCGTCCAGTATATTTTACTCAAGTGACGATGCAAGAGAAACGTAAAAATAATATAGGACGGAAAGCATTGCAGCAGCTGGCCATGCAAGCCGCTTCAAAATCAGGCAGTCTGTAAGCCCTGTCAGTCATGGTTCCCTGAGCCAACAGCGTGTCCCCAGTTTGTCCCCCGCCGCCAGCACACGAGCCACATCTGAATTCCAGGAAACAAAAATCCAGTAGACACACAATTTCGTGTTTTTTTTTGTTACTGTTGTGAAAAAAAAAAATCGAATTTGAAAATAGAGCATAGTGCAATACTTGATTTGTATTTTCATATAAGTATTGCAATAATACGCATTTCTATGTAAAATTAATGAAGTACCAAGAAAATAGAGAGTACTAGACGAGGCGAGCTGTGTTGTGAGGGTGAGGATATAAGTGAAGAAATTATAGTGTTTAATGTGGTAGTAAGTGAAACCATTAAGCCAAACCCCAAACTTCAGCCATCATTAATTTTGTCAACTTCCTGCACCACTCCAGACTAATTACTTGAGGGTTTTGATAATCTCTATGACTGTCACCGTAATAATTTGCAAAGCAGTTTTTGTAATTAATTTGAGTCATAATAGGATAACAGTTGTGCCCATTCCCTTGTTGAGGGAGGATTAAGAAAGCCAACCATTCACCACACTCAAAGGTGGCAGGAAGGGAGGAAAATCTGAAACCATAACACGACTAAAAGAAACTTACTGGAACAAGCGTTTTGAGTGACGCTGCACTAGTTGTGTGCATTTTGTGATACATTAAGATTATGTATATAATATGTTTTAATGTCAAAATGAGAGAGAGAGAGAGAGAGAGAGAGAGAGAGAGAGAGAGAGAGAGAGAGAGAGAGAGAGAGAGAGAGAGAGAGAGAGAGAGACGTGGGAAGTTGTGTATATATATATATATATATATATATATATATATATATATATATATATATATATATATATATATATATATATATATATATATATATATATATATATATATATATAACACAGACACACACACACACACACACACACACACACATAAACACTGGACTATAATTATGTAGTCACCCGGCTAACACAAACACACAATACACTGGAAATATCCATTTTATTTTATTTTTTGAAAAGGTATCCAAAGCCAGTTAGATGGAAGTAGAGTAGAGGCCACTTGCGACTTCTTGAGATTTAGGGAGGAACGGTTAAATAGTGTTCCATTACAGACTCAAAGAACATAACCAGTTATTTTTGTTACCGTAAATAATCGTTTTGCTGCAAAAAGGATTTCTAATCGAGGCATCCTGTAATATGACAACTGTAATTCTGAATACTCATATATATATATATATATATATATATATATATATATATATATATATATATATATATATATATATATATATATATATATATATATATATATATATATATATATATATATATTTTTTTTTTTTTATTTTTTTTTTCTTACTAGAAAAAAGTCTCATGTATCATTTATTATTGAAGTAGCACTTAAGATGTGACCACACCAGTAATTAGAATGGACAATATTTAATGCGTCAATTGAATGCAACAGGATCTTTTAGTTCTTATTTCATAAGATTTTTATATAAAGTTGTAATGGTGCAGCCTTGTTTTCAGTGAATATTAATAATCTAGTATCCCATTATCTGGATACAGTTTAGTTTATAAATAAATTGTGCATGAACAAGAACAAATCACTCATAAACAACAACATAAATAAAAAAAAAATAAAATAAAATAAATAATATATATATATATATATATATATATATATATATATATATATATATATATATATATATATATATATATATATATATATATATATATATATATATATATATATATACTTCAGGAGGAGGCAGTAGACACCTGCCGAAACGATAATTACTCCCCGTGAGGTCTAAAGCACTGTTCAGGGTGTGCTGTGAACTTATTAAACCCAGCTGTGACCTCACTGAACGTTTCCCTTTGTGTCTCACAACACGAGGGGGCAGTCACAGCTTGCCCTCTAAAGACAACTCTCTTCCTCAACACAAAACTACAGGCACCTAATAACACACACACCATTCACTCAAAAATTTCAAAATTATCATGGCGACTCCTACACAAGCCTCGGAGTCCCCATCTGGGTAGGGGACCATAAATGTCCCCTGGTCGGACTGCCTTTCTGTCGACGACCCTAAGTGTCTTGACACCCCATCAACTTTTTCTTCATTAACTTCCGCAGGTGGTGTTCCTCAGGGTTTTGTCCTGTCACCCACTCTCTTCTTACTATTCATTAATGATCTTCTAAACCAAACTTCTTTTCCCATCCACTCCTACGCTGATGATACCACCCTGCACTTTTCCACGTCTTTTCATAGAAGTCCAATCCTTCAGGGGGTAAGCATTTCACGCAGGGAAGCCACAGAACGCTTGATTTCTGATCTTTCTAAAATTTCTGATTGGGTCAGAGCAAACTTGGTATTGTTCAAGGCCTCAAAAACTCAATTCCTCCATCTATCAACTCGACACAACCTTCCAGACAACTATCCCCTCTTTTTCAATGACACTCAACTGTCCCCCTCTTCTACACTGACCATCCTTGGTCTGTCCTTTACTTATAATCTGAACAGGAAACTTCACATCTCATCTCTAGCTAAAACAGCTATGAAGTTAGGTGTTCTGAGACATCTCCGCCAGTTTTTCTCGCCCCCCCAGCTGCTAATTCTGTACAAGGGCCTTATCCGTCCATGTATGGAGCATGCTTCACATGTCTTGGGGGGGTTCCATTCATACTGCTCTTCTAGACATGGTGGAATAAAAAAAAAAGGGAGGTTTCAAGACACTTATCCTTCAATTTTTTACTACCACTTTGGACCCTTTTATGGGACTGGCATTTCAGTGGGCATTTTTTTTTTTTATTGGATTTTTGTTGCCCTTGGCCAGTGTCCCTCCTACATAAAAAAAAAAAAAAATGCTTCACTGTATGTCCACTCATACTGCTCTTCTAGACAGGGTGGAATCAACAGCTTTTCGTCTCATCAACTCCTCTCCTCTAACTGACTGTCTTCAGCCTCTCTCTCACCGCCGCAATGTTGCATCTCTAGCTATCTTCTACCGCTATTTTCATGCTAACTGTTCTTCTGATCTTGCTAACTGCATGCCTCCCCTCCTCCCGCGGCCTCGCTGCACAAGACTTTCTTCTTTCTCTCACCCTTATTCTGTCTACCTCTCTAATGTAAGAGTTAATCAGTATTCTCAATCATTCATCCCTTTCTCTGGTAAACTCTGGAACTCCCTGCCTGCTTCTGTATTTACACCTTCCTATGACTTGAATTCCTTCAAGAGGGAGGTTTCAAGACACTTATTCATCAATTTTTGACTACTGCTTTGACCTTTTTATGGGACTGGCATTTCAGTGGGCATTTTTTTTATTGGATTTTTGTTGCCCTTGGCCAGTGTCCCTCCTACATAAAAAAAAAAAAAAAATAAATAAATAAATAAATAAATATATATATATATATATATATATATATATATATATATATATATATATATATATATATATATATATATATATATATATATATATATATATATATATATATATATATATATATATATATATACTCGTATATATATATATATATATATATATATATATATATATATATATATATATATATATATATATATATATATATATATATATATATATATATATATATATATATATATATATATATATATATATATATATTCAACTGATTTTCTTTTTCTTCAGTCTTTCTTTTCCTACAACCTCAAATTTTTCATGTGTAGAACATCATGATCCTTTTGTGCTTATATAGAGAATGTGTGTGTGTGTGTGTGTGTGTGTGTGTGTGTGTGTGTGTGTGTCTGTTAGATGGGTAACTACATGATTATAGTCTATTATAAGATTTGACGTGTTGCTTCTCTTCATTCTCTTTTCACCTCTTCATTCCCCTCACTCATTCATTACAGTATCGTTCTGGTGTCGCATGTTACGCGTCCAGTGTTCCCTGTCTGCCGAGGTCATCAGTCTGCCGAGGTCATCAGAAATTAGAAGATTGTTGCTGGCGTGTCTTTACCTGGAGAGTGTTTCCACCATTGCTATCGGTTCCATACACTGTGAATTACTTATTTCCTTTTATTGCATTGTGTTTCATTATCATGCATATGTGTTCGAAAAAGCATTTTTTCTTTGCTTTGTTGATGTTTATATTTGTACATGCCTTATTTTTTATCCGGGGTTATCGTTGAGAAATAATGTGAGTGCGTTTCTCGGTGTTTGATCGTGTGTGGCAAGACGGAGGGAGGTGTGGGAGAGGGAACAGTGAACAGAAGCAGGACTGAGAGTGGAGTGGCAGGACGAGTGGCAGGGAGCGAGATGCAGTGAGCGAGGAGGTATGGATGGATGAGTGTTTGATGCTACTCCGTGTGGAGGCAGACGAGGTGGCAAAAGGGTAGGGGAGAAGAAAAATTCGGGTATATAGTGTTTTCTGTCCTCGTTTAATATGTCCATGTTATATTTCCAAGTATGTATGTATGTATGTATGTATGTATGTATGTATGTATGTATGTATGAATGTATGTATGTATATATGAATGTATAAATGTATGTATGGATGTATGTACGTATGTATGTGTGTATGTGTGTATGTATTATCCTTCCTCAGAGCATGAGAATGATTTGGAAAAAGTTCATGATAATCAGAAGTCAGGTAAACACATGTTTCGAAATCTCGTCTTCCACCTTGAATTTGGAGGAGTCTTTTAATCAATAACCTTCTCAAGATTTTATGACTTAAATGTAGATTGTCTTTTTGTATATTATATACGAGTATATATATATATATATATATATATATATATATATATATATATATATATATATATATATATATATATATATATATATATATATATATATATATATATATATAAAATGAAACATCATTTCGCTGTAATATAGCTCCTTACGAATGTCGTAATCAGCTTGATATATCAAGGTTGGATGGCAAATGATTTCGACTCTTGCTTCAAAATATTTACCTCAAAATGTTGCTTTGAAAGGCCTTCTCCTTTTGGTGTCGTTCTTCAACAAAGGAAGGAAAATCAATCAGCATTCTTCCATTTATAGCAACTCTTGAATGAATAACGACCTCAGGTCCTGATCGATGAAAAGCAGCTTTTATACTTTTATACACACATACATACACACACACACACACACACATACACACACACACACACACACACACACACACACACACACACACACACACACACACACACACACACACACACACACACACACACACGTGGTCGGCAAACAAGCTCCCTCAATAACATTTCATTAATTTTCCTTTGAGTACATTAGGGAAGTAATGAAGGTTAATGATGGCTGCCTTTGGTGAGATGAACGACAAAGGAAAGGTAATATCGCCAGTGGACTTCGACTTACACTTGCCGTGAGACGACGCTCTTCCACGCGGAAGATTCTGGGGCGTCGCCAGAAGTCTGCGGGTTGAGCGTTAGCTTAGTAGAGTGATATATTTTGCCATTAAGGATAGAGGCGTCACACACACACACACACACACACACACACAGGATGCAGGTGTAGTTCAGCATAGTGCAGCAGCCGCAAACATTATAATTTATAACTGTGGCTGGACCGTCAGTCAACACTAATTTTGATAGACAGCGACCTTGAGGACCGAGAAGGCCAGTGAGCGTCGGGAAGTGTAACTTGACTCCGGCTGGCAGGAGGCTTGATGGCGGCAAAGGAGATAATCGATACCAAAAAGAAGCCATATAGACGATCGAGACCGTGATGGAAGAGTAGCCGTGGTGGATGGAAAGGCGCTGAGAAGGGGAACGGGAAAACATCTTTCACCTTCTACGTTGTTACTGGAGAAAGATGAAGAATGTTTCTTTTTTTCTGTCTATATATATATATATATATATATATATATATATATATATATATATATATATATATATATATATATATATATATATATAGTATTTTTCACTTTATATAATTATGTAGTTAAAATTTACGTATAAAGCTACATACTCACTTATATTTCAAGTCATATATATAATATTATGAGTCTATCTTCTTGTCTATCTATGTTGGCAGTATTTTTTATAAGCTTGAGAGCCAGAATGTATGAAGAAATATATGCCTGGGGATTATCCGATTAACCGATGGCTGCGGCCTAATATGTGACAGCGGTAAGTGGAAGGGAAAAAACTGGCTGAAGGAAGGGAAGGCCGCCTCACCTCCTGCTCGCCTTAATGGCTGCCATTTGTCTCTGAGTTGTTTTCCTTAATTGAAACAGGAAGTAGATGGGGCGTGCAGGGTGCGTGCGCTTTCCTTTCTCAGGGGAGGAAGGTTTCAGGAGCGGTGGGTGGGGTGCACCACATAATTTCGAGCACTGACGTAAAATTGTTTCATTGATTTAAATGAACTAGTGGCATTAGGTGTTTATCATAGTTTCACTCAGACGAAAATATAGTTAAGTGAATAGAGTTTAGTCTCGCAATGAACAAAAAACAAGTATTGAATAATTCTTCTAGAGAAACGATTAAAAAAACATTGTTAAGTTGAAAACTTCATACCATTCAGCAGTAAAGAAGGCAGAGAAATGGATCTTTCGCCCACACATCGCTCCCACAGTTAGGGATGAACTGCACGGACACAAAGCTGTCCGGTGTATAGATAAGTTAAGGGTAGGTGTGGCTGGACTGAGAAGGAGGGAAGGGTGAGAAGATAATATGAAAAGGCAGAGAGGAATAAGGAATAGTGGTGTTAGGGAGGAATAGTTCTGACAATGGAACGAAGGAATATTAATTGGTAGAGAGGTATTCCTCTCTTAGAAGTGCTGCCGAGATTGAGTGGATGGGAAGATAAAATATTTTATGACCTATGATGCTTTCATCATAATTATGTCCAAGCGTGGAATATTTATAATGTATCATTAGCATCGTTCATTGGTTGTTCAAGAGGTTGATCTAAAGTGTGGGATAGCTAAAAGGGAAGATAGCAGCAGCAGTAGACACATAAAAATAAATAAATAAATGAATAAATAAATTGATATATAAAGTGAATAACAGGCAGAAACGACAAAATACTACATCACGTATATATATATATATATATATATATATATATATATATATATATATATATATATATATATATATATATATATATATATATATATATATATATATATATAGACACACACACACACACACACACACACACACACACACACACACACACACACACACACACACACACATCACTGCCAAAAAGAAAACAAGTACAGAAAAGAAAAAGAAAATCCTAACAGGACACGAAATAACTACGCAAAAAAATTTGTCCACCATTAATAACAACCACAACAACCAGAACAACCACAACAAGCATAACCTTACAATCCTCGTCAGTCAGAGCAGCAGGCGTCGCCACAACCTCTCCCTTCACAAGTTGGGGACAGCTCGAAACTGGAAGCGAAAGAGTGCGATCCTCAGTGTAAACACAAAGCGAGTCTGTAATCTCTTAATAGCGTTCGTTAATCGCATAATATTCAGGAAGGACGTGGAGGGGGAAGGGGCGAGTGATAGAGTGGACGCTCAGCAAAACAAAGAGCACAAAAATGGTGGAAGGGGTAAAATTGATTTTATTGATGAACGAAAGTTTAAACTTGTGCTGACGTATCGACAAAGAAAAAATTGCTAACCCTCTGAACAATAATGAAAAAAGTAAATATCAGATTTTTGCAGTAATAAAGCTAACCCGCATTAATACTCTGGCTCTACTTCAAATGTTTATTATAAAACCTGAATTTGCGCATATGTCACCTACCAAAACGAGGCGATAAACACGATTTTTCCCTTTCTCCACCAGCTTCCATCAGCAAAAATAAACTTGACGCTCAAACTTGGTTGTGAAGGAGGCTATAAAGAGAGTTTGGTGATAATCATGGAGACTTGTTAAAACTTGAATAGCCTGGAGATGAAAACGAGCTATTAAAAAAAAAAAAAAAAAAAAACTCTCCTGTTAGCTAGTTTGAGATAGGAGATAGTTTTCTTTAGTGGCAGGTATCCGGGCTTGGAATTGTATTTGGCTGTAAGATAGAGGAGCTTCATTGATGTTTTATAGATCGAGGAAGAAAGCAGAGAAGGATTTACCTGGAAATTGATTCACAAATGCAATATTTAAGCAAGGAAAGTGTTATATGTAACAGATGAATATCAAACAATAAACTAGGCATATTTCCTGGTTTGAATTTCCAATCAGAATTTTCCAAACATGCATCCTATACGAAAGGTTGAAATAAGACAAATTTCCCTGGGTAATACTTTTCGGCGAGCGAGGCCAAAGGCACGTCCCTACTCCAGGAAGTGTCCCCAAGGAGCAGTATGTCCACGAAGGACATGAAGATAGACGGTGAGTAGGAGGAGGGACGTAAAGGAGACAGGTAAAGGATGGGGGTGAAAATTTAGAGTCAGGTAAGCATGAGAAAAGGTATATAATCTGAGTAATAAGATTGCAAGATTATCAGGTGTGTTGGCAGCGTTAGTGGCTTGGTGTGGTGTCGATGTCCTGTAACTCTGGCCGCCTTCCACCTTCGTGATGGCTTAATAGATTGTTTTATAAAGATGCTGAAGGCGATAGATGATCCGATGACATTATAATGAATACGTTTAATAGATTATCGGAACGTAAGAAATATTATTAAGACTTGAATAGTAATCTGTTCTAACCTTTAAAGAACGTGAAAGAGTAAACAGGCAGGCAAACAACCTTTCTTTCATTATCCCCTCCTGGTGCTCTGCTAGAAAACGCTCAACATTTTTAAGCTTCATAAATATTTTTTACCACATTTTTCATTTCGGAGTCGTATTAACTTCGTTTGTTTCCAGCTTATATTTCTACTTAAGAAATCTGCACAACTCCTTATTAGATATATTTCTGTCCCGAACGTAAATCCATATTTATTTCGTTTTGAGTATCCAAGCCACAACCTTCTTTTTCTTCTTCTTCTTGTTTTGTACATGAAGGCAGTGGAGAGAGGACCTGCAGTCCTGCCCGAGGCTGAACGTGCCAGGGAAGGCAGCCCTCTGGCGCCGTGAAAAATTACGCGTGATAAATTATGCATGTAAATTAGGGTTCTTTGTGGTGCAAATACGACAAACGGGCAGCTGTTGTGTGCTGGAGAGAGGAAGAGGCTGCTGTGCAGGATCCTAAGCAGGATCTTAAGGGCTTGTTCGCCACCCACGGTCCTTATCTTGTTTTGTTACATAGCCTTTTTTTCGTCCTTCGCTGGTGGTAACTGGGGAAGTAGTGAACATATCTGCTTGAAGGAGAGGGACACAAAATGAATCCTTCCACAACAAATCAAACAAAATAGGAAAAAAAAAAAATGCAGAATATACTTTAGTTTATTGACTTACTTTTTATAAAGCACTGCTTTAAATGTTGATTATATTTATCACCTTTGTGTTCTTTTTCTTCTATATATTTATCAGCTTTGTGATCATTCCTTTTTCTGTGACCTCGTTCATTGTGTGTGTACTCCTTGCCTGCCTCTTCCTTACGCCACAAGTTGCCAAGATGTATAAACACACACACACACACACACACTTTTCACGGTTGATGTTTTTTGCGTCTCATTAAAAACGCCCCAGAAAATAGAGACTAGCAAAGATAAAATCACCGTAACTCTTTACATCTCTGACTCACGGTGGTCTCCCTAACTTGCTTCTTCACTTTTCCAAGATATTTTTTCTCATGTTCTCATCTTACAATTTTATTTCATGCATTTTTTCTACCACGTAATTGCGTTCGACACTTCTCCAATTATGGATTATTTTTTTGTTTAGTGTGGATATCTGGATTGTATTATCACTCTGTAATAAGTAAGAATGTGCTATTAACTTCTTTTTGAATTCCATTTCCACACTGATCAGTCAGGCCAATTAACCTAAATAGCAATCTCTTGATTAAACGCTGATTACTATGAAATAAGGAGAAAAAACATGCTAAAATAGTCCCAATCGTAAACAAAAAAAAACAACAGCAGTACCACGAACAACAACTACAACAACAACAACCCATTCGGATGTTAAATTTTAAGTTAAATCTTTTTCACTTGGGTTCAGTTCATGAGGGCTAATCAGTAAGCATAGTGTGTCTCCCGAGCCGGATGTTTTGTCTCGTATGGCTCACTTTTTTATGTACAAGTTCGCCGTCAGTGACAGCCCGGGCCTGGTGTGCCGAGCCAATCAGGTGAAAGCCTCAAATTGTCCGTGGAATTGCACCTGTGTTCTTTGGATCGCTATATTACCTCGAGCAAGCTCACGACTGGAGAGAGAGAGAGAGAGAGAGAGAGAGAGAGAGAGAGTGTGTGTGTGTGTGTGTGTGTGTTGTGTGTTGCGTGTGTGCGTGTGTGTGTGTGTGTGTCAAACGAAGAGAGACAGACAGACAGACAGACAAACATAAGAGCATAATATGACAAGGGAAGCTGTAAGAAGTCGTCAGGCTTACAAGTGGCCGTCCCTGTATGAAACATGTTTACCTAATTCCACCTATCATTCTCATCCATATATTTGTCAAATCTCTTAAGTCTCCTTAATGACTCGGCACTAACGACTTGATTGCTGTCAATTCCATTCATCTACCATTCAATCTGAAAAAACAATTCCACTTATCTCTCTTTTAAATCCACCTCTTTGAATTTTAAACCGAGAGGGACACAGACAGACAGACAAACAGAAAGACGAAAGAAGAGACAGACAAAAAGACAAGCATACTCGTTGACAAAATTAAACAGACAGGCAGAGGCAGCCACGGGTGTAGATAGACATGTAGAGTCAGAATCTAACAAGGTCAGGTAAGCAGAACACCAACCAGCCAGACAACTAGCTAGTCTGAAAGCCGTCCAGACACACGGACAGGCAGAAAAACGTACACATAATTCCGATCCGGTCACAGAAATCATATACCGAACGAGACTCCATAAACAGGATGTCACATGAAGGAAGTCATTGACTAGATCGGTAAAAATGAATGGGAAGGGAAGGAAAGAGGAAAGAAAAAGAGAATTGCTTGAATTTTTTATAGCTTTAGTTTATTTTTGTTTCCTTGTGTGAATATTTTCCGTTTTTTTGTACTTGAGCTTCCACGAGCACCCTGCCGCCGTACTTCCCACAGCTATATACTGACGGATCCCATGCCATGTTTTCCCTGGCGGCTCTTGTAACCTGTCGCGTCCGTGTCCTCTTCCAGCACCTCCCGCGAGAGACTCTTGACCTTCGGGAGAGGAGGGAAGCGCCGCGCTTTGTCACACCCTTAAGTCCTTACAACCTTTCTGTGTTACATTTTTATTCTCTAGGCATAGTTAGAGGTCAACTTTTAGAATTTAATAGAATCTGACCTTTGACCTTTACTGATTCCTCGTAGCCATTCACGACATTCCATAAATTTACTTGGCTTTCCATAACAATACTCTTCCCTATTGCCTTCACAATTCATGATTTCTGTGACCTGTCTCCAATTTGCGTTGGTTTGGTTCACTCAGTTCGCGGTGCGCTGATGCGTCAAGGCACCCGGCAGTCGTGTCGGGACTTTACCACTCTTCATGGCTCTCGCCCTTCGTCAAGTTTTTAATTAAATGCTTTCATTTTGGAAAGAAAAGGCAGAAATGTTAGCAAGGGAGCCTTTCATGGGTGAGTCAACACTTTCACGCTGCTACTTCGAAGAGTGAATGTAATCTTTTTAGTGTACGATCTTGATTCAACACATTTTTTGTCAACTCCGTAAAAATAAAAGGGTTTTCAATTGCCGAGTTTCGATTTAATTTCCTACAACAATGCCACACATGGAGCTTATTTTAGAAACTAACTTTGTAAGAAAAAATTTAGTTTTCTTTTATTTTCAGCGACACAGTGTAGAAGACTATTACTGTTGATAAAAAAATTTTTCTCATGACATTTTGCGGTGCACTTCCTCCCTGCCGTGACGTCATATCTAATCAACGTGGCAGTCGTAGAATGCAGAAAGCAGAAAGAAAATCACATCATGGACATTCATAAATAATGCTTAGTTCATACGGCCTGGACTGGAGATCGAGAAAAATATATTTAAGTCAACTTATTTGCAATAAATTTTCTTCGGTGAAAAAAGTTTACACATAAAGAAACGGTGACAAGCAAAACTCCGGCAATATATCTGGTCAGTGTCAACTATCAAGCATGCTGGGAAGTTGCAGGTCTTGCAAAGGTAATGGCGGTGCAGCCTTCCTCCACGTCCTGCTCATTACTCTCTCTGCCCAACTCTCCCGCCACACCACCTGGCTGTTTAATAATGCAAATGTGATTACTAAAATAAGTTGTGGTGTTTGTGCTCAGCTTTGTGTCGCGTCAGGCGCCTCTGATCACACCTATGCTGGGCTGTTGATATCTTGTTTGGTGTTGGTATATCATCGATATTTTTTTATTTTATCCACAGAATCTGTGGTATATCATCGATATTTTGAGTTTTACTCACCTAATCTGTGGCTAATTTCTGCAAAACAAGTTGTGCAATGAACGTAAAATTACACATTCCTCAAATGACAAATGTTCTTCAGGACTTAAAGGCGATTTCTGGAGGAGACCTGAAAAAGAATTTTAAGCGTTTCGAAACCCTGACCATGCTCTCGCTGTTGGAAAATATAAAATTATGAACAAATGAAGTGTCATGCACATCGATTGTGTAGACTGAGTGAAGCCAGTATTTGCATGTTGGTGCTAAGCGATTGCGAAATATTTAGAACAGTCTTGAACAAATACTTTATATCCATTTTTCATCCTTCGATACAGAAGACGACGAACGAAATTGTGAACGACTGGAATAGCAGTTATTCCACTGACTGCACTCCCTTCATCACAAAGTCCTAAGTGTCTCCAATCACAGCAGCTGTGTTGAAATGTATGTATATAAAAGAATGGAATATTGAATTGCAGTCAGACGGCTAACGTGTCAGAGACTCCAATGGTGGGCGTGCATTCAGAAACAGGTTGCCAGGAGGCTCGAGAGGCAGCGGATTGGGCCAAGCATAATGGCTGCCTGGTCCTTCTCACACATTCGGCACGCGCGCTGCTTCTCGCGGGATACCTAAGTAGTACATAGGTAACGGGTATTACTCGAGATTTTATAACGGAGAATAATTATGTTATTGTTATAATTGGATTAAATTTATTGGCCAAAGTAACTGATAACATCCATCACCAGGTGTGCCTTATTATATTAAACGTATTATATTACAGTAAGACTATCACATTACATTTAAGTATTTTCATCAGCCTCACTAATACTCGATTGCAATCATAATGAAGTTTATTAGAAACTAAAGATCCAAATGACACAATGCTATTTTGAAGCATGCTCGCCAGCAAATATGTTATAATGACAAACGGCACCTCTGTT
>NC_087159.1:13807500-13812500 GCF_035594125.1 Scylla paramamosain
GCGAGGAACATTAGGGAATATTTAGACAAACATAACTTGATCAATCAGTCACAGCATGGCTTCACGAAGGGGAAGTCTTGCCTGACAAACTTGTTAAGTTTTTACAGTAGGGTGTACGAGGCAGTAGATAATGGTGATAGTTATGATATCTTATATCTGGACTTTAGTAAAGCATTTGACAAGGTACCCCATCAAAGGCTCCTGAGAAAGGTTAGGGCACACGGGATAGATGGGAAGGTGTTAGGCTGGATAGGGTCATGGCTTAGTGACAGGCGACAGAGAGTGGTAATAAACGGCTCGAAATCCGAGTGGGGTCATGTAATTAGTGGGGTGCCACAGGGATCAGTATTAGGGCCATTGTTATTTCTAATGTATATCAATGACTTGGATAGTGAAATTAGTAGTGATGTTAGTAAATTTGCGTATGACACAAAGATAGGTAGATTAATTAGGTCAGAATCGGATGCCATCGCCTTGCAGGCAGACTTAGATAGAATGAATGAATGGACGGATAGATGGCAAATGCAATTTAATATCAATAAATGCAAAATCCTTAGCGTAGGTAGAGGAAACCCACACAATAGCTACACATTAGACAACCAAACTCTGGTAGGTACATGGTACGAGAAAGATTTAGGAGTTATAGTTAGCTCTGAACTCCGTCTAGGGAAACAATGCATAGAAGCCAGAAACAAGGCAAATAGAGTACTAGGATTCATTTCTAGGAGTGTTAAAAGTAGAAGGCCGGGAGTAATATTAAAGTTATACTTGGCGCTGGTCAGACCTCATCTAGACTACGCGGTGCAGTTCTGGTCCCCACATTACAGGAAAGATATAGGTCTATTAGAATCAGTACAGAGGAGAATGACTAAAAGGATACAGGGAATGAGGAGTATTCCTTACGAGGCGAGGTTGAAGCTGTTAAATTTACATTCTTTAGAGAGACGTAGGTTAAGAGGGGACCTGATAGAAGTCTTTAAGTGGTATAAGGGTTATAACAAGGGAGATGTAAGCAAAATTCTTAGGATCAGCAACCAGGGTAGAACAAGAAATAACGGGTTCAAGCTTGAAAAAATTTAGGTTTAGGAAGGAGATAGGAAAAAATTGGTTCTCAAATAGAGTGGTAGATGAGTGGAACGGACTCAGTAATTTAGTTAGTGCTAGGACACTAGAGAGCTTTAAGAGAAGATTAGACAAGTTTATGGATGGGGATAGCAGATGGAAATAGGTAGGTGTGTTTCATACAGGGACTGCCACGTGCTAAGCCTGGTCGCTTCTTGCAGCTTCCCTTATTTCTTATGTTCTTATGTTATTATCCCTTAACTTTCTGCAAATAAGAAAATCTACACCAATTAGAGAGAGAGAGAGAGAGAGAGAGAGAGAGAGAGAGAGAGAGAGAGAGAGAGAGAGAGAGAGAGAGAGAGAGAGAGAGAGAGAGAGAGAGAGAGAGAGAGAGAGAGAGACACTGGACACTTACTTGTAACTCTCTCCAAGTCTTGTACAGCCCTTGTTTTATTTCCTTTTATTGTAGTTTTATTGGCAAAAAAAAAAAAAAAAATCTATTTGTACAGGAACCTCATCCCTTTGCCCCAAAGATGCAAAATCTTATAATTATGATTTCTCACGTAGAAAATGCAAATTGAATGATCTGTTCGCAGCTCCTGCATTCACGCTGCCAATAATATTTACATGTACCTGCAAAAACTTTCTTGTCAGCACTGATATCTCACACACACACACACACACACACACACACACACACACACACACACACACACACACACACACACACATATAAACACACACACACACACACACACACACACACACACACACACTATAAATAAATAAATAAATAAATATATATATATATATATATATACGAGTATATATATATATATATATATATTATATATATATATATATATATATATATATATATATATATATATATATATATATATATATATATATATATATTATATCTATATATATATATATATATATATTATATATATATATATATATATATATATATATATATATATATATATATATATATATATATATATATATATATATATATATATATATATATATATATATATATATATATATATATATATCATGTCGTCTGAGAGTCCACCATAAAATGAAGACGTTCATGTACATGTTAAACAGTCTAGCCCTTTCAAATAATTCAGCACGCCTATTACGAGTATACCGGGTGACTTGTTGGGTGTTGGAGCGTCCATTACCTGCACTGTAATTCAAGATGGATTTCCATTCTAAAATATTGTTTTCATGGAATGAAAGTTTTTGCTTGAACCTAGAAAAAAAAAAAAATATCCCAAATTTATATGTATGTCAGTTTAAAATGTTTAAATTATTGCATATGTAAGTGCTACTGTTCTTACTCTTGTTGGATAGTTAGTTTCCTCCCTCCCCGAGAAAAGCATCGCGAAGCTACTCCATTGAGAACAGCAACGTGAAGCTTCTCGAGAATATGAGACCGAAAGCAACTTGCATACATCTAAGTTTTCATCTTTCCTTGACAATGAAAATCGTAGCGATGTGTTTCTCATCCATTACCGTAATAGTCCCTGCAGCCAAGCATAGTAACTGTTGGTGCTGGTGCTGCTGCCTCTGCTGTTCTTACTGCAGGATCGCCATTAATTAGAGTGCCGCAAATTTTGCCTTCCACATTCCCTTTTTTTTTTTTTTGTGAAAACTCTTCCCCTCTCTTTCTATTCTTCCGTTCAATAGTTCCATGTGTATTGCATATAGTGTCTTGATTTTGCTTTCCCCGGAAAATAATCACAGGGGAAGTGAATACACTTTACAATGGGGTTCAAAAAATGTACACGTTTTAGAATATTCTCGGCAGCGATATACTAACACACATTACTACAAGAGTGAAAGTGGTTAAGTGAGGGTCACTTTGCAGCGCTGTACAGAACACCGGCTTCACACGACACCCTGAGATATCACAAATAAGAAATTGCGTTTTTTTTATATTTTCCACTAATGCAGACTGTCGTCAAAAGGATTAAGATGATTAGTCTCTTTAGTATTATTTTTTTTAGTATTATCATCGTCCAAAATTTTTCCCCCCTCTCTCTCTCTCTCTCTCTCTCTCTCTCTCTCTCTCTCTCTCTCTCTCTCTCTCTCTCTCTCTCTCTCTCTCTCTCTCTCCTCTATTCTATTCTTTTATCTTTTATCTTCTCTTCTCTTCTCTTCTCTTCTCTTTTCTTCTCTTCTCTTCTCTTCTCTCCTCTGCTCTTCTCTTCTCTTCTCTTCTCTTCTCTTCTCTTCTCTTCTCTTCTCTTCTCGCTCTCTCTCTCTCTCTCTCTCTCTCTCTCTCTCTCTCTCTCTCTCTCTCTCTCTCTCTCTCTCTCTCTCTCTCTCTCTCTCTCTCTCTCTCTCTCTGTCCTATTGTGAAATTAGTATACGTTGCAATCATTAAGCATCTACGGACAATAAATATACAGGACTGCAAAAGACTTAACGAAAACTACTATTTATGTCTCATTATTTATGACTAGTGAATTATATTTAGAGATATACATTCGATTAGATTCCTGTGTGTGTGTGTGTGTGTGTGTGTGTGTGTGTGTGTGTGTGTGTGTGTGTGTGTGTGTGTGTGTGTGTGTGTGTGTGTGTGTGTGTGTGTGTCTGTTTGTGTGTGTTACTATCTTTCATAGAATATCTATAAGAACTCAAGTAAATTTTTGCTGGAAGAAATAAGTTCCCCATTGTGGCATTCCTCTACACCAGCCTTACCTTTACCTCTCCATGTATTGCAAGCTTTTGGCCATTACAGAATTTTTAGTGAGCGGAGGAGTTCATAGTGTGGGATTAAAATTCCCTTTATGAGAGGAAGTGTATCACGGTGATTTGTAGTCCAGGTGATAATGTTGACAGGAGGAAAAACTTTACACTTGAGAATATGCTCACTCTTCCGGGAGGAGGAGGAGGAAGAGCAGGGGGAGGAAGGAGAGAAAGAATAAAGAGAGAAAGAGGAGGAGGAGGAGGAGGAGGAGAAGGAGGATGAAGAGAACAAGACGAAGAGGACGAGGAGAAGGATAACAGAACACAAAGGAAGAGTAAATAGTCGTACAGTTGTTGGTCACTATGAGGATATTTGTGGTACGTACATTACGAGAATTTTGGATTATACTGACGAAGGCAGAGGAGGAGGAGGGGAAAAGGAACAGTAGAAGAAGGACGAGGAGCAGGAAGACAAGAAGGAAGAGGAGGAGCAGGAGGAAGAAGAAGAGGAGGAGGAGGAGAAGGAGGAGGAAGAAGAGGAGGAGGAGGAGGAGGAGGAGGAGGAGGAGGAGGAGGAGGATTGCAGTTATCTTGGTTACATAGGAATATCATAACACAAAAAAATAACATAAGAAACTAAGGAAATCAGCAAGAAGTTAGTGCGTCTACACGTGACACTCTCTGTATAAGGTCCGGCTCACACTAGTCCGTTTTTACTGATTCCATCTCCGTTCATCGTTCAACAATGACGTCACAAAAACGGAGTCTTTACTGAATGGAGGAGTTGGCCGCCGTTTCCGTATCCATATTTGTCATCATGGCCGCGGGTAAAAGAGACCTCCTCGACAAGGAATTTGTATACTTCTTGCCACCTTACTGCTCGCAGCTAACGAAAAGAGGCCAGTGTGAGGTAGAGAAGAGTGTCATTTATTGCACAGTAAATAAATATAGGTAACTACACGCTAGTGAATCCTACAAAGTATGATGGGGGCAGTAGTGTCTGCTGTATCAATGCATGGTGTGGTGAAAAGAGAGGATTTACGAGTACTTTCCGGTTGTTCTGGTTGTCAGTTATTAATACACTATCGTTACCATAGCTGCTGAGTGAGACTTGTTGCGTTTCTGCAGTTTGTTGGGATGAAACCTGTCCAGTCCATCCTTATGCTTGTGTTTACATGCCTTGCGGTGGTGTCTACCTTACTCGCTGGGACCCTAGTCACTCCTTTTTT
>NC_087159.1:13820000-13845000 GCF_035594125.1 Scylla paramamosain
CCGCGTACAAAAGGACAGCTAGGAACACAACATGCTATCAAGAACAACATGGCTGAAGACCTGATTAAAAGATTAGCAGAATATAGGGATGAAAAGATCCTATTAAGTGTTCATAGCGGTCAAGCTTTTGTTTGTAAACAAAAAGCGGACAGCTACAGGCGGACAACTACGAACACAACACCGGCAGGCACACACGGGCTGATCACACGTCACAGGGCCAGAATCGAACCCATCCACTCCGGAAACTTTCAAGTAACTCATTTGTACAGTTCCACGAAACTCACTCAATAAACATCGGAAAAAAAGTGAAATAATGTAGAAGGCAAATGCATTTCGTCCATAAAAAGGAGAGATAAAATTCCAGGTACTGTATGATACCACGTTCATATACCCGCCAAGACATTGAGTCGGAATTATCCAAAAGGAACGTGGATCATGTGTCTGGATTAGTGTTATTTCGTCGTGCCTTGATCCATTACCCACTTCAAGCCGCCGTCTCCTCCATAACATCGCCTTGCCACGTCACTCCTTAAGTGTCTCGTTACTGCAATATTGATTGAGCTCCTGTGGCCGCCGACCTAAGAGAGTAGAGTCCCTGTGACCATTACGCGTATTGCAGAGCGATATTTTACGTCCGGCCGTTTGTGTGACTGATACTGATGATGAGGTGTAGCTGCATTACGTCTGCAGTGTGGAGGGGACGAGAGGTTGCCGGATGGAGGGACGGCTGGCTGTGTACCATGAGTGAGGTGAAAATGTGACATGTTAAAGTTTCTGGCATGTTGTGCAACGCGTGTGTATAGTTGCTCCCCGTCACTTCAAAGTGCCGAGTTGATGTAGCTGTGTATAAAGGTGGCGAGAGCACTAAATTTATTGTACTTATTTATGTATGTAAAAAAAAAAATAAATAAATAAATAAATAAATGAAAAAAAATAAGAATAAAGGGGTCAAATATGTAACTGTCTTTCATCCACACAACTGTATGACAATAGATTGCATAAATCAGTAAGAGAGACCAGCATAATACATAAAATAAAAGGCTGAAGAACTGTGACTGTGAAACTTTTTTTTTTTTCATATTTTCCCCCCAGTGTCTTGCACTGTGAGTGTGTGATGAGTGGGGTGGCTGTGAAATTCAAGCTCTTGGAGTGGGCTGCAGAAGGGGAGGACGAGGAGTAGAGACTCAGTGCACGGAATGTTGTGACTTCCATTTCTAAAGTGGCAAAGCTTGCACTTTCTAACCCTCTGTCACGTGTCTCTTAAAAAAAACTTGAGTAAAAGAGTGAAATATAAATTGGAAAGAAAACGAGGCTAATATCACGAAACCAAAAGGATATGATAAAAAAAAGAAGTATCATGCAATACTGTTTAATTGTTAGGTAGTAAAACATTAAGATAATCATAAAAAAAGATGATAAACACCTGACCCCCAAAACAAAGAGTAAAACAGTAATTTAACATTTTCTCTGAACTTCTCAAGAAAGTAAGAACAAAAAATGAAAGAGACAATTATTATGATCCAAAGAATTTTAAATTACATCAACTTCATCATAAATGCATTGATGTAAGAAAAAAAAAAATTCAATCCACGCAAGAAAAGTTAACGTCAAGTCTGCGATCTCATTTTGTATCTCATGTGATAGTAACAAAACAAACAAGAGAAAGAAAAAGAGAAGGAGGAATCTCACCCAAAATGTCCTAAATTATCCCGCGACCTTTCATGTACATTCGTGCTTCCCTGCCGAGCTGCCTGAGAAAACTCTTCGTTGCCGGATGAGCATCAGCCCTGTGATCCCCCCTTGTCTTTTCTTTCCCTTCACTCTCCCTCATCCTTTCCCATCTGTCTTTTACTCCTCCACGTTTCTCCTGCCTTCCCCTCCTCTCCCGTCCCTCCCATGATTCTGTCTCGCTGTTGACTGTGTAGGCGAGACGACGTGTAGGAACGCCCCAAAATATCTGTTATTAAGGTCAAGTTCCACCTTCTTGTAGGCTGGAATATTGGATTCCGGATATTATTGTCATATAACACTGTTATTGCCAAGCGGGCCCGCATACAGGGCGATGATGGCCACGACAGCACTACCATCCCATCCTCCCGGGACCCCCTTCCTTTACCTTCAGTCTCAAAAGCCGTGCTCAGTCAACAACACTATTTTGATATTATTATTTTTTCCTTCCGGATAGCACACCCAGATTCGGTGCTGTGTGTCAAGTCTCTCAAGTGTGCCACTTCTTATGTTCTCGTGTCTTGCAAGAGTTTGCACAATATTTGAGAAG
Source organism: Scylla paramamosain (assembly GCF_035594125.1). NCBI lineage: Eukaryota > Metazoa > Arthropoda > Malacostraca > Decapoda > Portunidae > Scylla > Scylla paramamosain. Next base: position 13,822,279 of record NC_087159.1, read on the forward strand.
GCCGCACTTCCTCCCGCTGGTGGCTGGCCTGCATGCCGTCTGTGTAGCGCAGACCGCGTCTCCATATTCTTCTCATTCGCTTTGGCACTTGGCTGTGGTATAAACATGTCCACGACAATATATGGTCCTGTCTTTATTTGGGGCGAGGGTGAGTTTCTGGTGGCATTAGGACGCGCGGGGACTTAGTATCTGTTTCCCGCCCTCGACAAATTAAGAAAGACAATATTTACGGGCGACAGCAGCGTGAAGTCGGGCGGGATATTGTGCGCGAGGCGTCCTGCATGGAAGTTGGGTAAGTTCAGCGCGCTAAAGCTCGACAGATGAGGACTTTGTTCGGATGGAGCCAAACTTGTGCTGGGATTTCCGTGGTAGTTGGAGAGGATTCGTGCGACAATGAGGAAACTGGGCAACCCGAAGAGACGACTGAATATTGGTGATTACAGAAAACCGGTAGCAGGGGCATGACTTTGACGAGCGTCGTTATTGCTGTTGTAGTTATTGTGGTTACCATCATTTACCTTGTCATGTCAGATATTTATTTTGTTTGTGCTGGTAACAGTAAGAGAATAAAAACGAGTGTGAGGACTCCAGTAGTATCAGAAAGAATTTATCACCAAGATCAAGACTATCAACGCTGAACGTATCTTACCAAAATAACAACTTTGAATAGAAATATAATCATTGTAAAAGAAAGTGAAACGACTCTTTACTTCGATATTCCAACAAATCTGATGATTCCCATTAATTTTGTCATTGTTGTTTCCTCGAAATAAAATCTATATGTATGAAGTGCAATACCATATATTTTTCAGTAATACCGTGTATGCTTTAGGGAATGAGGAACAGGAAAAGTTTATGTATTTCTTTGTGTATGTGGGAGTGTTGATGAGGGACCGGGAGTGGTTACTGGTGAAGGTGGTGGTGGTGGTGGTGATGGTAGAGCCTTAGATAAGATGTTAGAAATGTGTTGGTGATGATCTAGTGGAGCTAAGAAAGGAATAATAAAGTTAGGCCAGTGAGTGAACGTTGGGAGTGATGTTAGAGGCATAGGATATTAGTGCAATACTAGAATGCATTTGCAAGTGTCCCCTAAAAGGCGTGGAGATGGTGGCGAAAGTTGCTGTGATGGTGATGATGGTGGAAAAGGAATGCGAGAAGGGACGTATCTGTAGGTAGGACTACAGGTGGGGAGGGAGTGCCCTCCTGCCTTGACACACCATTATGGTCATTATCTCATCAAGTTACCTTGTGCTTCTATTTTCAGCTGCCCTGAGTTCTTATGAAAACACTGTCATCACAGAGCTTGTTAGGCGTTTTGGTTTCATGTATGTGTGTGTGTGTGTGTGTGTGTGTGTGTGTGTGTGTGTGTGTGTGTGTGTGTGTGTGTGTGTGTGTGTGTGTGTGTGTGTGTGTATGTGTGTGTGTGGGAGGGGAGCTTGTTTGCTATGACGTCACGGTCTTTCTCCAACAAAGGTCTCTCCTGGCCGCCCTCCTGCTATCCTGACCTGTCCCTGCTCCCTGCCTCTCCCGGTTCACCACCATTCCACTCCCTGATCTATCCCTGGACAACCAACAAAAGAGTCGTCCGACAAAAGGGCCCATTTTTGTCCCGTCTCCTTCACAGGCACACGCAATCTCAATTTTTAGGGGTAAAGGCAGAAAATTGTGTGTTGGTGCGGAGATGTTCGGGTTTGGGGCAGTGAATGGACCCTTTGTCCAGTCATTTCCATACGTATTTGCTGCGCCGACGCTTAAACTTCGGGCATTATGACGATTAGTGATGCATGCGGCAAGCTTTCTATAATGTTGATGAAATGTCGACATTGAAAAAAAAGTAGGTAGTATATATTACAGAGGAATCATCAGCATAAGCACGTGTACAAACGAATGACCGTCATAAATATACTCAATATGTGAAGCTCAATGAGGAAAACGTGGGTGCTATTTGACTGCCGCAAAATATTATGGTCCACTTTTGAAATGATGGGTACCAAAGGCTTAGAACCCATAATTAGGGACGGGAAAAAAGGTGAAAGGTCGAAACACAAAAATATCTACTATGTCCCTTCACGGTGCTGCCTTGCCTGCCCTTATGATGTACTGGAATACACAGTATTCTCCTAAATGGATACACTAAATAATACACAGATCTCCTAAATGAACTTTATTCTTAAGAAACACTCCAGCCAACATGTAAAAATTCAGACTCTCCTTAGTACTAATTGGTTAAAGGGCGTATGGAGCAGTTCCCATCGTCCTGTTCCTAACATTTGTAAGTATCTGAGCATGTTGAACCTAACCGCATCCTCCATCCTCAAACTTTGATCGAGCACACGGCTCACGGCACGCTGAGGAACGGCAGCGCGAGTTCCCTGAAAAATAATTACTCTTGCATTTATTTTTTCCGTAATTGATTTCTGAGGCCATTAAACCAAACATTGGCCTTTTCCTTTAGAGAGAAAAATGCTTGGCCTCCTTATTTGAAACTACTTAGTGGAACTGTAATGGTATTACGACACTGGCGAACGAAGAAAAAAATTTTTTTTCATGTTAAAATGTATTTTTCTTCCCTATATTAATTTTCAAATGATAGGCGGCGTTTATTTCTCTCTGAACCTAAAGGTGAAGCAGCATTGTGACTGATAAATAAATGATAAAAGCACTGTTTTTGTTTCATCTCTCTCTCTCTCTCTCTCTCTCTCTCTCTCTCTCTCTCTCTCTCTCTCTCTCTCTCTCTCTCTCTCTCTCTCTCTCTCTCTCATTTCAGGGTTTGTTACGACAATTCCCAAGACTGGTTATGGACTGTGGTCGCCATCATTGCCGCGTAGATAACACGACAGTGACGTGCACGACTCAGGCGCCGCCAATACCCTGCTGAAAACAACACATTTAGAAATGAAAAGTCGATACACCAATCCCTTCAGACTCCATCTTTATCTGCGTCCGGTCTGTCATATTTTCGTCTTGCTATTTCCTTGTATTGATTTATGTTTTATTGAACTTTTGGTGGCGCTGACCTCACCCATCCCTGTCGTCTCTCTCTCTCTCTCTCTCTCTCAATAATGATGATAATTTTAGCAACAACAGTAAAATCGCGCGCGTGCGTTCGTGTGTCACAGGTGTGTCTAGCCATAAAAGTACGCCATAGTGCTGTAATGAATGTTGGTTTTCTCAGAAGACTTCACTAAAACATTTCAATAATTACTCACCAGATAACTAATTCTACTTTTCCTGACTAAGATACAGAGGATATGCTGTTAATGTTCTCACTTTGTACAGAGGAACACTTCTTAAAAAAAATTCACATTTATGAAAAGAAAAGTCTAGATGTGAAGAACGGAATCTATATTAAAAACTAGCACGAGTATACTCATATTGAAGTATATAATGGAGTTAGTTTACTGAATTGTTTTCTCTCGCTTTAGTGAACAAAACAATCAAGAATTTTAGGGCTTGAATATCCTGAGCAACAACAACGGAACTTTGTAGAGTCGATGAGCTGGATAATAATCAGTGGGTAGAGCTAGACCTTGAGCCCGTGGCGGGAGGAGGTGGTGGAGGAATGAGGTGGGTAGGGAGGAGGTGGTGGAGAGACCAATGGGAACGAGGTGGGGGATGTTTGACGGCTGCAGGTAGGAAGAGGGAAGAGGTGCAGAGGCGTTGAAAGGCTCTGGCATGATTTCTCTCTCTCTCTCTCTCTCTCTCTCTCTCTCTCTCTCTCTCTCTCTCTCTCTCTCTCTCTCTCTCTCTCTCTTTTACTAGGGAGCGTGCTGTCGAAAGGGACATGACCGCCACGCCACTCACTGGGGGAATTTACCTCCCCTGATGGAATGTAACAAAAATTGCTGGTGTGTGTTTGAATTATAATTACGCTGGAGTCTACGGGCCTATTCGGTAAAAAAAAAAAAAAAAAATGTTATGTAGAAACAAAAGTCACGAGGAAAAGAGACGGCTAATTTCACAGCGAGTAAGAGTTTACTTCCTATCATTACCTAAACACAGGTATTCTGGCTAAAATATGGAAGCAGGCCCATAATTAGCTCGTACGGTGGTTATTGCAAATAGACAAGGAAAAAAATATGAGTAGCATCCATTATCGCATCGACCAAGAGGGCATAATGGTCATAGAAAAAAAAAAAAAAACCTTACTATCTTTTAACCACGAGTCGATTCGTCTGGAGACATGCTCACACACACACACACACACACACACACACACACACACACACACACACACACGTTATCATACCTTTTTATTATTATTATTTTTATTATTCCTTTACACTGTTATTGCTACTGTTGCTATTACAATTACTATACACACACACGACTATCCATTCAGACTTAACTACCACCATCACCAACACAACAATTACTACAGTTAGTGTTATTTCAATTGCTGTTCTACTAAAATTACTACTTTCATATGGTTACTATTACGGTAATTAGTATGATTATGCCTATTTTCATTAATATATCATTATTATTATTATTATTATTATTATTATTACTGCTACTGCTACTACTACTACTACTACTACTACTACTACTACTACTACTACTATTATTATTATTACTATTGTCTTCGTCATTATTATTATTATTATTATTATTATTATTATTGTTGTTGTTGTTGTTGTTGTTGTTGTTGTTGTTGTTGTTGTTATTCTAATAAATATCATTGCAATTTATCATAGTTACTAGATTTGTACATATCATTTTTAATATATCGAAAAATATATTATTGTGAAGGTCAGTTTTATATTTCTGTTTATTTACAAATAAATAGAAAAAAGGCTGTAGATATACCTTATACATATATGTCCTCTCTGTCAGGAAGCTACAGCTCGACAGAATGTCGCTGGATCATTATTGTATATTTTATTTGTATGTGTTTGCTAACAGTAATAAATTTTACTTACTTATTTACTTACTTACTTATTTACTTACACACACACACACACACACACACACACACACACACACACACACACACACACACACACACACACACACACACACACACAGAGAGGGCAAAGCACGGAAGGTCGTGCATAATAAAGTAAGTACGGGGAAATGCGTGCTGAGGAAGTGTTCATCCTGGCCACTCTTCCCTCTTTGGCACTCCGCGGCACGCCGACTTGCATACATTTGATGATATGTTTTTTTTTATTCTTTATTTTGTGCTTTTATTATTTGTATTTTATTTTGGTTATGTATACCTATTGGCATGACATCAATTGTCATGATCGTTTTTCTTATGTGCGACTTTTATTTACTTAATTAACTAAGGTATGTAAAACTTAAATATGAATCAGGACATATTAATAGAACGATATGCTAATAGTTCGCAAAGTATTGTGCATATATCAAGAATAATTTATGCTTATCTTACGTCACTGAACTCTTTTTAAAGGAACCATATCTAAAATTGCAGCAGAAACTTATTCAGTTCCCCTTGCACTTGGTGAATGAAAACATGTGTAAATGTTTAGTAAATAGAACAAGTAAGAACGATTACAAAATATCTGTCTTATCTGAAACAGGAAACATTCAAAGACGCCACACCTCCCTCTTCAGGGTAAACATAACTTCGTAGTGAGCGACGCATTACATTTTCTAAGTTCCTTAAGTTCCCCAATTATTTCTTTATTATGCAGCGAGGTGTGAAAGTATTATCATAGTAACGGTGAGCAGCGCCATACACACACACACACACACACACACACACACACATACACACACACACACACACACACTTCAGTTATGCCGCTTTATTATTATGACGGTGATGACAAATATAACTCACAAAAACCCTCACATTTTTCTCGTTTTTTTTTTTTTTCCGGAGAATAGGACTAGGAGGGCGCATCTTCCTTTCTTAATCTTGTGTAGAATCTTTAATGGCACAACGAAGTAAAAGGATTGATTTAATAAATTCAATATTCTTGGGATCCCAGCGGGCGGTGTCAGCAGGACAGTGAGTGATGGCGAGGCATTCAGTCCTTCGCGGGCTGCGAGGGCCACCGTCACTATCAGGAATTTAATAAAGTAAACAAAAGGGATCGTGCGAGATGGATGAAGACGGACAGGGTGAACATAACCATCTGATACTGAGACGAAGAAGGCCTACCTTTTACCTCCTCCTTCGCCTTCGCCGCCGCCTCCTCCTCCTCCTCCTCCTCCTCCTCCTCCTCCTCCTCCTCCTCCTCCTCCTCCTCCTCCTCCTTTTCCTTCTCCTCCTCTTTCTCCTCTTCTTCCTCCTCTGCTCTTATCATCATAATCATCATCGTCATCAACATTTTTTTACCTTTTTCGTCCTTTCGTATTTGCTTTCTCTTCTTCATATTTTTTTATTATGTCTTTTTTTTTTTCTGTGGTCAGTACTATTACTTACCACTACTACTCATTGTTAGTCCAGTATATAGCCTGCTAAAGTAACAACAGCAACAACAGCAACAACAACAACAACAATAATAACAACAACAACAACAACAACAACACAGTCGTCGCAGCCGAGAGAGAGAGAGAGAGAGAGAGAGAGAGAGAGAGAGAGAGAGAGAGAGAGAGAGAGAGAGAGAGAGAGAGAAAATCATCGACCGGCTGACACATTTGATGAATAAAAAATCGTACCAAACTCAGTGTGTCTCATTATTTTATTTGAATGAGAAAATTGCAGCAATAATTCTCATCGACAGACGCCAACACTGGAGCTGAAGTCAAGCCAACTTTTAAAATTAATTGTCTTCCACATATATTTTTCCTGTGTATATGATTATTATTTACTTATATATATATATATATATATATATATATATATATATATATATATATATATATATATATATATATATATATATATATATATATATATATATATATATATATATATATATATATATATATATATATATATATATATATATATATATATATATATATATATATATATATATCAATTATGTTTTTATCGTTATTTAAGCTGGAAGACCAAAAACAATGGATGGAAAAAGAAATTTTCAATAAATATATCTGATAAATATTTATATTTCGCACTGTAATAATAACCTCGAGCTGTTATTTTTATTCTTTTACTATAGTTTCACATAAATTTTTCATGGAAAGTTAGTCATTTGGAAGTCTCTTGATACACTGGAGCTTTCATAAAAAAAAAAAAAAAAGTTTATTTTATTATGCACTTTCGATCAAATGTCCAGTTTCATTTTTGTCATTTAAATTAACACCAGTGTATACACTCAAATTATATTGCTTGCGCGCGCGCGCGCAATATAATTTTGTGTGTGTGTGTGTGTGTGTGTGTGTGTGTGTGTGTGTGTGTGTGTGTGTGTGTGTGTGTGTGTGTGTGTGCGCGCGTGACTACAGTTTATCTGTGTGCACATATAGGTTTTGGTGTACGTAAACTATATCACCCTTTCTTTTTTTCCCGTTCTTACGTAGCCGCGGTATAGTTGATATGTAAAGTTGTATTTCCTGCCAATCAGAAAAAAAAAAAATTCCTGCCGCGACGTTGTCTCCCAGTTTTCTGTGTGCTTGTTCTCTTCGTGTTTTTATTTAATGAAAATTTGAAATACACTTCGGTTTTTTTTTTTTTTTTAGTTGTTGCTGAAACTCATCCCTGCAGACAACTATATGTAGATCAATTCTATTTATATGTATTTTCCACAATAATGTAAAATAAATAAATAAATAGATAAATAAATATATAAATAAATAAGTAAACAAATACATTTGTTGGGAAGAAAAACTTGAAACCCAGGGATTCGAAGGCATATGAATAGACAGACAGACAGACAAACACCCAGACAGACAGATAGCCACACAGGCACAAATAAACAAACAAATAAAGAAGCAAACAAACATCCAGTATGATATACATGCACACAGACGAGCAAGGAAGGTGGAGAGCAAACAGACAGATACTGTTGTCATAAATGTTGCCTCTTGCGTGAGTGTTTGACATTGAAACGAACACAGCAATAACATTAAGAGCAGATGTATGATGGTGATGATTTACGAGCAATGTTGCGATAGTGGTGGTGGTGGTGGTTGTTATGGTAATGCTACTACTACTATTACTACTGTCACTTTAATTACTACCACTTTTCTTCTTCTTCTTCTTCTTCTTCTTCTTCTTCTTCTTCTTCTTCTTCTTCTTCTTTTCCTTTTCCTTTTCCTTTTCTCCTTTTCTTTTCTTTTCTTTTTTTCTTCTTTTTCCTTTTCCTTTTCCTTTTTTTTCTCCTTCTTCTTCTTCTTCTTCTTCTTCGTCTTTTTCTTCTTCTTCTTCTTCTTCTTCTTCTTCTTCTTCTTCTTCTTCTTCTTCTTCTTCTTCTTCTTCTTCTTCTTCTTCTTCTTTTCTTTTTCTTCTTCTTCTTCTTCTTGTTCTTCTTATTCTTGTTCTTGTTCTTGTTCTTCTTCTTTTCCTTTTCCTTTTCCTTTTCTCCTTTTCTTTTTTTTTCTTCTTTTTCCTTTTCCTTTTTCCTTTTTTTCTCTCTTCTTCTTCTTCTTCTTCTTCTTCTTCTTTTTTTTTTTTTTCTTCTTCTTCTTCTACGTACTACTTCTACTATTACCACTACTGATACTACCACCACCACCACCACCATCACCACCACCACCACCACCACCACCACTACTACTACTACTACTACTACTACTACTACTACTACTACTACAACCACCACCAACCACCACTACCACCACCACCACCAATAATAATGATAGTAATCACGCACCGTTTCCAGCAGTACACGAACGAGAATTTAAGAAGAGGGAGCCACGCGAGGCCATTATAGTACACAGATTGCCGGCGAGATAGGCCACGCATCCATTCACACACCCACGCGCACACAGCCCATCCAAATTTACAGGCTCCGATCCTGAATACAAATCCACAAAGGGTGTCATTTCATAAACCTTAAGATCTGTGCCTATGATAGTAAATGTCAAAGTAAAATATAGCAGGAGGTCTTTTATCGCGTGTGTGCTCTATAGTAGGTGTACTTTATTCCTTCTACTGCGGTTGAGAAATGTTGTTTTTATTTGTTTATTTATATATTTATATATTTATTTATTTATTTATTTATCTATTTATTTTTTTGCCTTTTCGTGATCTCGTCTTACGTTTCTCTTTGTTTTTGAGTTACCATGTCACTCCTCATTTCCTCAATAAAAGTACTCTCTTGGATTTTTATTTATTTATTTATTTTTTTTCATTTCTATAATAAAAGCATTCTCTTCATCTCTTAATCACTCATACCTAACGTCATACGTATGTTTTGCAATCTACACTCATGAAATTTATTACTATTTATGTTGGCAGCGATTTGACGTTCCGTCAAGCTTCACAAACAATCATACTTTTGCATACAGACATCTATCACTCGCCTACATTGATAGAAAATCCATGATCACATGATAAAATATTAACGCTAAAGCACACAATATCCACACCTCATGCACATTTCCTCTTGATAACCACTTTAGCTACACTCTGTTCTAGTTCTCGGTACAAATAAAAGCCGCACAAAATATACGTAAACAAAACAAATTTCCTGTGCCTCATTCTCTCCCCTCACAGTTGACGGAGACAGACGTGCTCGCCTGACTTTACTTTCCCTGTGGCACATCCAGGGCTAGCTGACCTTTAGAGCATATGACATAGCATATAACATTTCCATTGTTGGCTACCTCTTCTGTAATACAAAACCTGTAATAGTAAAAAGTGTAGTAATGGTACTGGTGTCAATGGTTCTGGTGTTGATGGCAGTGAGAGTAGTAGTAGTAGTAGTAGTAGTAGTAGTAGTAGTAGTAGTAGTGGTGGTAGTATCGTATTTCCTATTGTTAAGAATATTCTTCTCTCTGTTACCACACAGTAGTGCCATTAGTAACCAATATTCTTATGTCTATCCCTCTCCTTTTCACATCCCAGCGCACTCCTGAAAAAAAAAAATCTTACTAACCATCACACCATCATCACTCAGTGTCAGCCATAATACATTACAATATCACAATAAGCATTGCCCCCTATCTTCATATCTACCCGCAGCCAATATAACTCTCATCACTTTCATCACTACCCATCACCTCAAGCTTAACTCTGACCTTTGGGCACCCTTTATGATGACACGTCCTTTAACACCATCCATCACTCCCGTCACTGTCTATCACTTGCCATTACTTTCTATCTCCACCCTCTTGGAGCAACGACTCATCCAGGGATTGCTAATACTTGCGATTCTCACCCACCCACGTACACACACACACACACACACACACACACACACACACACACACACACACACACACACACACACATACATGCACATACACACACAAGAAAGCAGCTCTCACCATACTGCATGGTGACGGTAGCTTCACCCAGGTCTGTACGTTTTATTTCTTGGGAAAACAGAGCCACGACATGAAAGGAAACCCGCCCAGACGGTATTCTCTGCGCAGCCAGTGATCTTAGGCCTTAACCAAGAAGTTTGTGTTTGGTAGGTCGCACCCCTTCCTATACTGATTAAAATAAAAAGATAAAAAAAAAAAAATGAAAGTGAAAACATATGACAAAAACTCCTATCTATCACTCGTCGGTAATAAGAATTTCAGAATATAAAATATAACTAGACTATGTGAAAAAAAATTTTTTTTTAAACTATCCTTACACCTCGGGGGGGGGATGTGGGATCTCCTGTTTCCTCTGTGGAGACCATTTAGAAGATTGAAATAGAGTATTAGCCATAGTTTCAGCCAATTTAACTTTCTCATCCCCAGACTCCCCACGCCGCCTCTACTGCTCGAAAAACAAGAATCCTCCATCCAGGATATCCCTTCTACGTCGTTTATCCAAGAGACACGTCAACTTTGCCTCTTTGTCCTCTTCCTCTCTTCGTCCCTTTCCGCTTACACCCCTTGTTTTGTCTTACTTTGTTTTCCCTTCCCTTTCTCTTCCTTTCTCTTTAATTGTCTCACTTTCCCGTTTCTTTTCCTATTCGTTCTCTTTCATCCTCTTCCTTTTTCTTTATTCTCTCATTTCATTTCATTTTCCCGCTGTTCCCCCTTCGATTTTCTTCCTTTCTAATACATCACCTTCCTTCCTCTCTTCTTTATTCACTCTAGTTACCTCCCCTCTCCCGCTTTCATTTTCCATAATAATTTTTTCTTCCCTTCCTGCACTTTCCCCCTTCCTTCTCTTCTGTTTTACTTTCCTCGCTCGTCCCCTTCGTTCCTTTTCTCTCAGCAGTGTGGCGCTGAAAGTGCTGAGCGACGTGGTGTCAGGAGAAATCCAGTGTCTCGGAGAAATTAGGTATTATCGCAAGCGGGGTGACGTATTTGGAGGTTGAGTGTGAAATGCTGCCAAACTTAATTTAGCCTAACTTTACTTAACCCAAGCTAACAAAGCCCAGCCAGTGTGGCCTCCCTTGCCGCTCCCTAAACCTGCCTTCATACACAGAGCTGCGGCAAATTAAATTTTCGAAAAGCCACATAAACCGATCTAATTCTTGTGGGATCTTGGCAGGCTCGAAGTACTGACTATACTGTATGCATTTTTTTTTTTTCGGGGGGGGGGAAATCGGTAGAGGAAAGGGGAATCTAATCTACCTCCCGAAAGCCACTACCATTTGTTTTATACTTAACTGAAAGAGTGAGCCGATTACGGTCACCTGTTCTTACGGGCAATTAATTCATACACTGCTGTCCTTCTTGGCGGGTTTCTAGGATATTATACTTATCGTATCTACACCTGTGCTGAGAGTTCGAGATATACCAAAGGCAGGTTTTATCTAGGTAACAACATCCGGTGTCGTCCATGCAAACCCTGCTACCCTTTCAACTACCTAACACATTCACGTGAGGAAAGTTCTCTCACGTTGTTAAAAGTGTCACGTGGCGAGTGTATGTCATCATTTAGTATGTGCACACACACACACACACCCACCCACCCACACACACACACACACACACACACACACACACACACACGCTTCACTCCCCAGCGTTATTGAAGGGACTTAAGTAGTACTTGGGATGATAGTAGTCCATTAACATTTAACACAAGTCTGAGTTCCGCCTCACTTTCCCGCACTTAGTCTTCCTGCCTTGCCTGAAAGCGTTGCCCCCACCCACCCCTAGCCTGCCTAATTGTTCACAGGGAAATACTGCTACTTACTGCAGAGAGAAAGAGAGAGAGAGAGAGAGAGAGAGAGAGAGAGAGAGAGAGAGAGAGAGAGAGAGAGAGAGAGAGAGAGAGAGGGAGAGAAAATCGGTGAGGGAAAGAAGACTCAAAGATTAAGCTCCAGTACTTCTTTTCTTTCTTTCCTCTCTCTCTCTCTCTCTCTCTCTCTCTCTCTCTCTCTCTCTCTCTCTCTCTCTCTCTCTCTCTCTCTCTCTCTCTCTGCATGTATGTATGTATGTAGGTGTGCTTGCATGTGCGCATGCATATATGTATGTGTGTACGTCTTTATGTATGCATATGTGCATATGATTACGTCTATGTATGTATGTTACTGTATGAATGTATTGTATATGTATATGTAGCGCATGAATGTATTGCACAAGTATGGATCTGCAAGTATGAATGTGTTATATTAATAGTATGTACGTATGTAGATAAATATGTAAGTATAGTTTTTATTTCTGCTTATATGCATGAATGTGTACTCACTTTTATTGTATAAAAGTGTGGGTCAAGTTTACACCAATGCTCATATAATTAATTGATTGCATATGTCCATAGAAGAGCATATTTTGCTCACTGGATCCAGGCTTCGTGTAAATATTATGTCATGTTATGTATATGTATATAAATCAATCTTTTCAAGGTTTGATGTGCATTTGTTTAAATCTTTGTTTCTTGTAAATCTACAAACGAAAAATATACGAGTATATGCCATCCACATATTGAAGTTCATTATCGTATTTAATTTTCTGCTTTAAGGCTTGAGTTGTATTTTCACGTCTTGCTTATGAGTACGAGCAGGAACTGTGATGCGTCTCTTGGGTTGCCATTGCGGCAGTGAAATGTTACCAATCCTCCAACTAATTACCGTAAAGTTACATGCATGTACAGCTTACTCTAATTGCAACTGCTCAGTAGTAGGACAAATCCACTCAAGAAGTAAAACACAAAAATTGGATCGTCTAAGCATGTAATCAGCAGCATTTACCATCTCAGAGAGGACATGAATCCGAGTAAGAGGACGTATATAACCCTGAAGAATATATTATTAGACAGTACATAAGAGGATTTCGCGTCTCAGCTCCGCCTCCTGAATAATCTACGTTGTCCCGCCTAAGCTAACTTGACATGTTCCTTGAGAATATTGTCTGGTTTGTCGAGGCAGGAAGATCAAGAGACAGAGGAGGGAACGAGGAACAGGGAGGGAGTAAGAGATGTAAACGAGACAGGTAGAGGAAAAGAAAGCTACGGATAGTAAAGGTACATCTTTTGTTGCCGTGTTTTGTGTGTTGTTCTTTCATCGTTACTTATGTTGATAATGTGAAGGGGACAAAAGGAGAGATGTGACTGTCGTTGTGAAATGCGAGTGATGGGCGTGTTGTTGTCCTCTAGAGCTGTTTTGTAGAGAGAGAGAGAGAGAGAGAGAGAGAGAGAGAGAGAGAGAGCGCAGACAGAAAAGATTCATTCTAAACCCAGAACGAGAAAATTATGGAGATGGATGTGGTGAGGTTCAATCGACAGGAGGCCAGCGGGTCACTTAGGGATAGGTCGCAGCGGCGGGCGTTGAGAGGCGCTAGTTCAGGATTGGCGCAGCGCTGGCAGTGTTGCGCTGTAGTGCTGGGTAACCGGAGTGTTGCAGGCAGAGCATGATGCACGAAGCAGGGGTTTCCTGGCCTGCATAGGCATGCAAAAGGGAGCAAGTGATTGAAGTGGTGTTTAATAATGGAGGAATAACAGATGAAGGCATTAGAGGCGCAGTGTGGAGTGGCGTAAATGTAAGGCTGAGCGTGCCGTGTGTCATGGTGTGGATTGGATCAGAATTTAGGAATCAGTAATTTTAATTTCATCGTGCAGTAACTGTGAGTTATTGGTGACACGCATGACGCACGTGATGCACACACACACACACACACACACACACACACACACACACACACACACACACACACACACACACACACACACACACACACACACACACACACACACACACACATTTTTCTACGTCTCACATTTTACAGTGTACTTTCTCTCTAATTCATACCTGTATTTATGTCCGTTTTACATGAGTATTTATGAATAAAACATCTGATCTCTGAAAATGCGAGTAAAAGCCACCTTAGTATACCCACCAGTGCCGGGATTCATCTCTCCGTACAAGCATCGTGGGCTGGGCAGCGTAAATAATGAAGGTGATCCATTAGCCACCGTGACTACGCCTCCTTTAATGGCCGGGCTAATGGACCTCGGAAAAGGTGGAAAGATTTCTCTTCTACGCTATCAATCTTGATCAACTTCGAAGGAAAAAAAGCGTCATGAGGCAACTAGGCGAGTTATCAGAAGTGCGTGGCAGCAATTACTGATAATGTGGCGGCTGTGGGTGGCGGATGCGGGAGATGTATGGCAGTGGGAGGACGGTCGTCAGGCTGGCGGGGGCTGGTGGGCGGCGCGAGGCTGGCAGAGATGTCTTGATGGCTCTCCTGCCGCTCGAGGAAGTGGCTTGTGTTACTGCTTTGGTTTCATCACTGTGTAGTGCTCTAATAAGTGGAACATGTTTAGTCTGACTGTGATATTTGTTTCTAAAATTATCATAATGAAGGTGATGATGATAATGATAACAATATTATTATTATTATTATTATTATTATTATTATTATTATAATTATTATTATTATTATTATTAATAGTAATAACAATGATAATAATAATAATAATAATATTACTATTATTATTATTATTATCATTATTATTATTATTATTATTATTATTATTATTATTATTATTATTATTATTATTATTATTATTATTATTATTATTGTTATTATTATTATTATTATTATTATTATTATTATTATTATTATTATTATTATTATTATTATTATTATTATTATAATTATTATTATTAAAACAACAATAAGAGTATTAGTTATTATCATTCTCGTAATTATCACCACCATTGTCGTGATCATTGTCATCGTCAATGTAGAAATGCTTTAATGTACAGATGAGGGAATAGGTTCCATAACTGTAAATTCCTATGAATGAAACTGTTTCACAGTTTGGTAGCAGGGTTAAGAACAACCTAAAGAGATTCTAGATTTAGATTTAATAGTTTATTTAGCCAAATGAGTTACAAAAAAATAATACAAAGTAAATTACTATTTTTACTCTCATTAGGAGAGTAAAAAATATCTTAATAGGCTCTCATTTGTTTGCACTTGTTGGGTCCTATAATACTGTAAGGTGAACTGAATATATAACGCTTATATACACAATTCATTACACAATCTATTCTGAGAAACAAGTATTTCTATAACATTAATAGCCAAAATAATGTATAGAATAATGGATACAATAATGGGTAGAACTAGCTGAGTGTCAGGAGACATTTGAAGAAATGGCAGACTTGATGTTAACTGAGCAATTTGTGAGTGCTTGTGACAAAGAATTGCTGTTCTTAAAAAAAAAAAAGAAACATGATCTAAAAACCTATGGACAAGTGGTGGAAGTGCTAGATTTGTGTACAGAAGCCCATGGAAGTCGCGATGAAAGTGCTGCACGACCTGTGAACAAGATAAAGACCATGGATGACTATGTGAACGAAAGACGTGAATCACGTGAAGGACATAAGAAACAAGGTGTTCGAGCGTGTATTATGTGTGGCAGGATTAACCACGCCGCAAAAGACTGTTATCACAGATATGTTATCACAGACTGCTATCACATATATGTTATCACAGACTGCTATCACAGATATGTTATCACAGACTGCTATCACAGATATGTTATCACAGACTGCTATCACAGATATGTTATCACAGACTGCTATCACAGATATGTTATCACAGACTGCTATCACAGATATATTATGACAGACTGTTATCACAGATAACCAGGCGTTATTTTGTTATGGAGCTAGACAGGTAAACCTGCAAGTAATGCATAACCTTGGCAGAAAAATATTACCCTGCAAGGCTTGCTGGTGGTGGTGAGAGTTCAAGATTAACAAACAGACGCTGCAGCAACTTGACAAAGCCCTGAGGTGGAATGCTCGTTACCTGCAAGTAGGTGGCTTGAGAGACGAGGCAGATAGCAGGAGTTCCATGAAGCCAGCACACGACGTATTGGTTGAGAAATGTCACAAATACCAGCAGGATGAGAACCCCACACTTGAAATTAAAAACTTATGTAAACAAGAGAACGATCAAGAGGGAGGTTTCAAGACACTTGTCCTTCAGTTTTTGACTACCGCCTTGGACCCTTTTATTGGACTGGCATTTCAGTGGGCATTTTTTTTTTATTGGATTTTTGTTGCCCTAGGCCAATGTCTCTCCTACATAAATAAAAAAAAAAAAGGAGAATGTGACACCCGAAGGAGTGGCGACGTAATATAGCACTGTGAGTCTTTAGAAAAACAATAGCCCCAGAGCACACCTCTACCGCAGACACAAATATCACATAACACGGCCTGACATCACATGTAGACTTGGTAAGGAAATAATGCAATAAATCATCTTTTTGATGAAAACATACTTTTCCATGAATATCAATTAAAAATTTTGCATATCATGAAATTACTCTGGTGTTGTTACGGGAATATAAACCGTGGCATTACCAGTCCGTTTGGGACACTGTTTGTTTTTCTACAGTTTGATGACTTATATTTCCACATAAAAATTTACATATTAATTATATCAATGTGTACCTGTACGTGATTTTTATTTACTGATATTAGGAAATCAGCCTTGAGAATTAAAGAGGTCATTCCTGATCATTCTGGATTCAGACTATTTCATTTATTTTTATGTAAAAAGGTCACTGGCCAAGACTAATAAGAATTTTGTAAAAAAAAAAAAAAGGACCCACTTGAGTGCCAGTTCCCAAAGAGACTTTAAACATAAAATCAAATAACGGAGGATAAGTATCATGAAATCTCCCTCTTGAAGGAATTCAAGTCATAGGAAGGTGGAAGTACAGAAGCAGGCAATGAGTTTCAGAGTTTACCAAAGAAAGGGATGAATGATTAAGAATACTGGTTAACTCTTTCATTAGGTAGTCAGAATAGGGGTAAGCGAAAATGGAAAGTTTTGTGCAGTGAGGCCGCGGGAGGAAGGGAGGTATGCAGTGAACAAGATTACAAGAGTAGTTAGCATGCAAATAGCGGTTGAAGATAGCAAGAGATGCAACATTACGGCGATGAGAGAGAGGTTATAGACAGTCAGCTAGAGGAGAAGAGTTGATAAGACGCTTTTGATTCCACCCTGTCTAAAAGAGTGGTATGAGTGGAGCACCCCACATACATGTGAAGCATACTCCATACATGGACTGATGAGGTCCCTGTACAGTGTTAGAGGTTGGGGGTCGGGGGATTAGAAACAGACCGAAGATGTCCAATGTAGGAGAAGGGATACTTCTGTGCCATTGAGGAAGAGGGGATAGTTATCTGGAAGGTTGTGTCGAGTTGATAGATGTAGGAATTGAATTTTTGATGCATTGAAAATTCCTAAGTTTACTTTGTCCCAATCAGAAATTTTAGAGATCAGAAGTCAGACGTTAGGTGGCTTCCCTGCTTGATCTGTTTAATTCCTGAAGAGTTGGGCTTTCTTGAAAAGACGTGAAAAGTGCAGGGTGCCAGATCTAGAAAGATTTTGACATTTTCTATTGATGAAGGAGTTTTTGTTTAGTTGGAGAACAGACCTGGTATGTTTCCGGACAGAAATATAAAGTGCATGAGATTTAGGTGATGAGAGGCTCCAATTATCGTTTGTTGGTCGCTTCTCTATCATGTAAAATACGAGAACAGGCTAAGAAGGAGTGAGAAATGTATGCCTCCATACCAGACACTATCACCTCTGTTATAAACTCAGCACACGGACGTGTCTCTGATACGGAAGCGGTAGTAATTGCAAGGGAAATCAGAGTAATACTTCCTCAGGTTCTCCCAATTAGCAGAGGCAAAACGCCAGAGGCACTTCCGTTTTGGTTGATCGTGAGGAGGAATTGCAGAGATAGAACAAGATACAGATAAGAGGTTGCTATCTGGAGTTCAACGGAGAAAATAAGGTGATAGCATAAGGGGAAGGATTAAGGGTTAGGAAAAGGTAAAGAATGTTGGGTGTATCTCTGAGACGGTCATTTCAACAACAGTATGTATATACTATAAGATTTTTTATTTTTATTTTCTCTCAGGTATTAAAATATATATATATATATATATATATATATATATATATATATATATATATATATATATATATATATATATATATATATATATATATATATATATATATATATATATATATATATATATATATATATATATATACATATATATATATATATATATATATATATATATATATATATATATATATATATATATATATATATATATATATATATATATATATATATATATATATATATATATATATATATATATATATATATATATATATATATATATATATATATATATATATATATATATATATATATATATATATATATATATATATATATATATATATATATATATATATATATATATATTTTAATACCTGAGAGAAAATAAAAATAAAAAATCTTATAGTATATACATACTGTTGTTGAAATAAAGTTTGAGGAGATATACGGAAATTATATTCCAAACCAAAGGTCTCAAATTCAATTGTATCCAACCTTTCCACACGCCTGCAAAAGCTATATTCCCAGCTTAAAAAAAAAAAAAAGGAAAAGACAATGTTGCTTGCCATTCCAATACTCATAGTCACGTGACCACTTTAGAGCTTCACATAAACGTGAAATTTCACCGAACACTAAAGTTCCTGCATTTAGTCAGTGAAGACACAAATACGACAAATGACGGCCAGATAAGGTTTGCTCCCTGGTTCTTGTATAATGGCGAGGTGAAGGGAGAGCCTGCCGGGTTATCTGGGGAAGAAGAATTTATGTGGCAAACACTTGCAGCGGCCGGGGTCGAGGCAGTGTTGTGGTAATGGAGACAGTGTGGTTTTCGCTGGTGGGAATGGGCGAGCCTTGCCAGTTCTTTTTACCGCATAAGGGTCAGAGAGAAAGGTAAGGCCAAGGAGTGGACTGGGAGTCACGGGAACGTTCGGGGTCTTGCCGCTTTGGAACGTTTTCCACTATACCAAAGTGTGTGTGTGTGTGTGTGTGTGTGTGTGTGTGTGTGTGTGTGTGTGTGTGTGTGTGTTCTGGTGTGTGTGTGTGTGTGTGTGTGTGTGTGTGTGTGTGTGTGTGTGTGTGTGTGTGTGTGTGTGTGTGTGTGTTTTGGTGTGTGTGTGTGTGTTCTGGTGTGTGTGTGTGTGTGTGTGTGTGTGTGTGTGTGTGTGTGTGTGTGTGTGTGTGTGTGTGTGTGTGTGTGTGTGTGTGTGTGTGTGTGCAGTAAGATGTTTCCCATCTTAGGAAAGATTTTTTTTACCCTTAGTTGTACTGGCTTTCAAAACTGAAAACATGCAGAGCTTCCTCCTGTCATTGTAAACGTTGTTCTTAAAGGTTCATGTTATCATTAATATTATCCCTGTTATGTAATTAGTAAGAATAATTTTATTATGTGATTTGTGATTTAAAATCTACCATCACTTGTAGAAATTAGCAATAAACGAAGGTTACGGGCATGCAGCACAGCGCGAGAGGGGTGCAGTCCTATGGCTGAAGGGGGCACGCAGGCACAACAACGCCATCACTGCTGTGCGTGATGATTGTATTTTCTGGATATCGAAAACTGTACTGACGAAAGATTCGCCAATACATCACGGCACAACGAAGCCAGCGGATACAGGCATTCTTCAGGTGATATATCAACAATTGCAGTTTGATTGCAACGAGTGATGAAATATTTCACTTTTGTAAAACGCGATCCTAACTGTATGAACCATAATTGAAAACAAGTTGAAAAAAAAAAAAGACAATCTGCGACGCTCTGATAATCTGATATGTAAACAAAACTTTATGTATTACTTTGTAATTATGCTTCCGTCAAGTTTTGTTCTCATATATAGACACTGTTTGCAAATTTTCTAATACCAGTAATGGATTATGACAGCATAAGGCAATACTGCAGTCGCCTGCCCGTTACGAGGAAGCAATCGCAAAAGAGCATTGTTCGCAAGGATCTTGAGAAAAATGAAAAACATTGTATAATAAAACGAATAGGAAACTCACATCTTCGGAATATGAATGAGAAATTATCACACACACACACACACACACACACACATTACTAAGGAGAAACTCGAACCATGTAGCCTCACCGGATGTGATAAATCACCCAAGGCGCCATTTATCACCCTCCTTTTACGTGGTTTAATTTCTTGTTAGGATGAATAAATGAAACCAACCTACAGATGGAGGAAATGGCGCCGGCTTATTTAATAACAGAAAGCGGCTGTCGGGTGAGGTGAGCAGGTGACGGCCGCGGCACTGCATTCTTGGCAGGTATTACTGGAGCCTCGCATGCCGCCAAGTAGGGTCATGTATCACTGGTTCCAGCGCGTCTTGCCGTGACTGCTGCTGTCTTCTGTGCGAGGCGTGGCGCGGGGCGGGGAGGATGGAGGAAAGGGAAGACATTGCATGTACTAATTTCTATGTTTAGTACAAAGCATTTTTGTATTTTTACATTGTTTTACATAATACCGCATAAGGTTTGCTTGTGTTCCTCCCTCCCCTTCCCTTCCCCCCCCCCTCTCTCTCTCTCTCTCTCTCTCTCTCTCTCTCTCTCTCTCTCTCTCTCTCTCTCTCTCTCTCTCTCTCTCTGCATCCTGTATTTGTGCGTTTCTCGATACTAATTGTGAGTGTACAAGAACTCGTTTTAAGACGTTCATCCATCTGGAAGAATGGAAAATATTCTGTCTAATATTTCAAATGTGTACAAAGACAAAAAAAAAAAAAAAAACTCCTTATCGAAGTTACATTAACGAATTTTAAGTCAATTCCGCGAATGCTCTGAATTTTTTTTATCAGTAAGAAAAATAGTACAGAATACTAAGGAGTATGAAGAGTATTGATTTAAATAAAAGCTATGCAAAAAAAATCTGCTGTTTAAATTTCTGATAATACATGGCAGTCAATAGATGGCCCTTTATTGTGCTGCTTCGAGATTTGATTTTACATACACTGCCGCACCTCGACATTGTGAAGTGCGGACGAATTATTTATCCGTTTCTACATGCAACTTATTAAACGATAAATTTATTATTATGTGCTATACCAATCAAATGAGATTAGTTACTGTTTTACATATTAGCATTGTATTTTTACTTTATATTTATTTGTTTATTTATTTCTTTTTAAATTTCTTTCACTTGCCCAATATTTATATTTTCTCTGATGTTTCACGATTATTCTTGAGCTCTCCTACTTCTGCCTTTCTCCTCTTTACCCTTACAGACAGATATGGGAAGTGACTCCATTACATGCTTCGAATCTATCCCTAGCTATCTTAATCCCTGTTCAAGTCCCACCTCGTCTCGTCGTCTCTCGTCTCACCTCACCAGCCATGTCCCCATCTCACCCTCCATTACCCGCTTTGGGATTGCCCACCGAGGGAAAGGGAATCAGTTAGTCCATAACACCTTCCTTCGTGAGCTACCTGGGGATCCTCCAATTATCGGGGGAAGCGACAGCTTACTTAAGGAAGGAGCTGTTGTTCTACTTTTCACATCGTGCTCCTGAGGGTGAGGCGGTGCCGTGACTTTTATTGACACTGGATTAGACTGACCTATATGGACGAACTTGTGACATGTGTGTGTGTTTTATATATATATATATATATATATATATATATATATATATATATATATATATATATATATATATATATATATATATATATATATATATATATATATATATATATATATATATAAACACACACACACACATACATTTACTTCTGAAAAAGACTTGTCCACACGTAATCTTCACTACGTACCGAAAATTAAGTAAAAGCAATTAAAGAAATAAAAACCATATATCTCTTTTTGTGAGGAAGTGAGCGATGAGCTTGAGTTCCTTAAAGTCGTTTGGAACTTGCTAAGCTACTATCAGCATGAAAAAAAATGTATACATGATATACAGTAACACCCAAGGTCGATATTTATGCTTATGCAAAAAAAAAATAAAAATAAATAAATTAAATAAATTAAATAAACAAATAAATAAATAAATAAAAATAAATAAATAAATAAATAGAAATAACGATGCATTAATGCAATATTTTCATGTTTCCAAGTATGAACAAAGATCACGAACACATATTGGTTCTTTCAGAAATACTGATAAAAGTTTCTACTTATTCTCTCATGCCTTTTGCCAACTCCGTGGAGCACTAGTCACCCTCTGATTTCAGAAGTTTGTTGATGTGTTAAAGCGAGACGTTCTGAGTCGGAAAGCACCAGGCACAAATAAAAGACGAAAAATAGAAATAAAGTGTCTTTTTTTTTGGATGGCGAGGTTCAGAAAGCTGCGATGGCTGAAACCGTCTCAAGCTGTGATATCAT
>NC_087159.1:13850000-13887500 GCF_035594125.1 Scylla paramamosain
AGTCTAGATGAAGTTTGACTAGCGCCAAATATAACTTCAGGCCTTCTACTTTTAACACTCCTAAAAATTAATCCTAATACCCTATTTGTCCTGTTTCTGGCCTCTATGCATTGCTTTCCTAGACGGAGTTCAGAGCTAACTATAACTCCTAAATCTTTTTCGTACCCTGAACCTGCCAGAGTTTCGTTGTTTATTGCGTATCTACTGTGTTGGGTTTCCTCTACCTACGCTTAGTACTTTGCATTTGTTAATATTAAATTGCATTTTCCATCTGTCCGTCCATTCGTTCACCCTATCTAAATCTGCCTGCAAGGCGGTGGCATCCGATTCTGACCTAATTAATCTATCTATCTTTGAGTCATCCGCAGATTTACCTATATCACTACTAATTCCATTATCCAAATCATTGATATATATTAAAAACAACAACGGCCCTAATACTGATCCCTGTGGCACCCCACTGATTACATGACCTCACTCGGATTTAGAGACGTTCATTACAATTCTTTGTCTCCTGTCGCTTAACCATGACCTTATCCAGGCTAACACCTTCCCATCGATTCCGTGTGGTCTAACCTTTCGCTGGAGCCTCTGATGGGGCACCTTGTCAAAAGCTTTACTAAAGTCGAGATATAAGATGCCATAACTATCACCATTATCTACTGCCTCGTACACTTTACTGTAAAAACTTAAGTTCGTCAGGGAAGACTTCCCCTTCGTGAAGCCAGGCTGTGACTGATTTATCAAATTATGTTTGTCTAAATATTCCCTAATATTCCTCACTATTATTGACTCCAATATTTTACCTACAACTGAAGTTAAGCTAACAGGTCTATAATTAGACGTTAAAGTTTTATCTCCTTTCTTAAAGATGGGTACTACATTAGCCTGCCTCCACATTACTAGTACCTCACCTGACTCAAATGATTTCCTAAAGACAGAAACTAACGGCTCACTAATAACCTCTTTGCATTCCTTAAGTACTCTGTGATATATTTCATCTGGTCCTGGTGTCTATCTCCTGTTCCACTATCTCCTTATTTATGGAAATATCTGTCAGCTTGTCATTCTCATCTGCTCTAAACATCTGTTCACTTTTCGGCATATCCTGCATATTTTCCTGGGTGAAGACAGTTAAAAAATACTCATACAGAATTTTACTAATCTCCTCCCCAGAACTAACCAGCTCTCCATCTGCTGCCTTTAATGGACTTATACCTTTCTTATTCTTCGTCCTGTATACATGATAAAATCCTCTGGGGTCCTTCTTCGTCTGGTTGGCTACCTTTAATTCATAATTGCCCTTAGCTTTCCTCGTTTACCTCCTGACTGTTCTAACTAATTAATTATATTGTGGCCTTAAAGCCTCTTCACCTGCCCTTAATCTCTTATATATAATTCTCTTCCGCCCTATATAATATTTTAACCTAGCAGTCATCCATTTAGGGTCATTTTTCTGTGATCTTATTGCTCATACGGGATGTTTGCTAACTGACCTGTATGCAATTTATCTACGAAATATTTATACAGCTCATCTACATTTACTTCACATCTTTACTTTACTTTACTTTACTTTACTTACATCTCGGTCCCTTCCAGCTCTCCATTCTCTCTTCTACTCGCCTCGACCTCACCTCTCCCATTTCAGCATGACCTGACCTTC
Organism: Scylla paramamosain; assembly: GCF_035594125.1. Taxonomy (NCBI): domain Eukaryota; kingdom Metazoa; phylum Arthropoda; class Malacostraca; order Decapoda; family Portunidae; genus Scylla; species Scylla paramamosain. The sequence goes on from NC_087159.1 coordinate 13,851,664, forward strand.
CACCATACCCACACTTATTTCCCCCCCTCTCTCTCTCCTTCCGGACACATCTTCTTTCCTCTTGTCCTACACCCTCACACCTCACCTCACCTCTCTCATCCTGCCTTATCTCCCTCAACTCCGTCCTGGACCTGACCTCACCCTGCATCCGTTGCCAGTCAGCTCCTTGGATGTACCTTTTTAATTCCTCAAAATCTGCTCTCTTAAAGTCAAGTATTTTACTAGTGTTTTTGCATCTAAAAGTTTCTTCCCATTTTAATTTGCACCCGATTTCCCAGTGGTCACTGTTACCTAGCTGTCTTCCAACCTATACCTGCGTGACTGCTTCCTCCCTGTTAGTAAGAACTAAATCTAGAATATTGTTCCCCCTTGTGGGTTCTACGACTACCTGTTTTAAAAAATTATCTTGAATTACCTTAAGAAATCCCTCTGCTTCCCTGTTACCCACCATCAGGCTCCAGTTGATATTCCTAAAATTAAAATCTCCTACCACACATACCTGACTGTACCTTCCTGCTCTATTTATTTCCTGCCACAGTGAAGTGTTAATTTCCTTTGTACTGTTCGGTGGCCTGTACACTACTCCCAGTACTACTGAATGTGATCCTTCCTTAATATCTACCCCATATCGACTCTATTTTGCTATCTGTTTTAATTCTACTGTTAATGCAACACTACAATGTGTCCCTAACGTATAACGCGACGCCTCATCCTCTCCTGTTTTCCCTGTCTTTATAGAAAATCTATCTTAATCTCTGGAATAAATACTTTTCCTGACATATCTAACCAAGTTTCTGTTAAAGCAATGATATCAAGGTTCTCTACACACGCTATTCCTCTAAGCAAGTGTATTTTATTCAGAATACTTCTACAATTTGTGTTGTAAATACTTAAGCTATATCTTATCTTTCCTGAGCTAGCTACCTTTCTAGATTTAACTAATCTGTCCTTCGTTTTGACCTCATGACCACTTCTATTCCCTTCTTTTGTTGTTATTATTATTATTATTATTATTATTATTATTATTATTATTATTATTATTATTATTATTATTATTATTATCTTCGTTTTTGGGTTTAAAAAAGAAGACATGTTTGATTTCCATATAATAACTGTACGTGCAGTCTCCGGTGCTATAAATAGCATTCAAAATATGAAATTGCTCGTCATGACTAACCACAAACGCATCACTGCGTCAGAGTGGCTGTCTGGCTTCAATAACGTTATCAGTTGAATAGTTTCTTGATTACTTTGGATTCCAGTGACCTAGGTACATATTGTTCCCATCTCTGACCATGTGACCAGAAAATTGTAGTGACAAATAACCCGAATTCCTGTTGTAATGACACGCTTCAGTAAGACAGACAAACAAAGAGGGACCCCTGAACTCTCAGCAGAGGATGAATCCCTCACTCCTAAGTGACACAGGGAGAGAGAAACAGTCTTGCCGGACCATCTAAGGAAGACAGAAAATTCACTTTTTTTTTTCAGACCCGCTGGACAAGTGATTACTATGCTTAGGACGAGACGGGGAAGAAGGGCTCAGGGGAGGGGAGTGAAAGCGTTTGGGAGAAAGAGCGGGGGAAGATGGGGAATGTAAATCAACAAGGGGAAAGATATAGGAGTGGTGAGGCAGGATGCAGGAAGGGAGAAAACGAGAAGAGAAAACGGCAGACAAAGGTAAACAAAGACAGGCGCTAACCAGACAGGAAAAACAAAAGACAAAATCTAAGAAAGAATGAAAAATGTATAAGGATAAAAATTAAAACGAGTGTTCATCGTCGACATTTTTCCTGTAATCTAACGACACCAAGAGTGGCAGTATTTTATTGCCTTTACTTTACGAAAAAAATATCAATTTATTTGTGTGTAAAATAAAGTAAAGTAAAATAAGGTAACTTTATTGCCATTAAGTGATAAACAGATTACATACATGAATATATGGTCAATTTTGGCACAGCCTGCCAAGCTGAAGCTTCACGGCAGACATATTTATTTTTCATAATTTATTACCTACATCAAATATTAAGAATATTATGATACAGTATTACAATCGAATGTATAGAACAAACAAGTGATAGCAATAGTATTACAACAAACAAGTGTTATTAATAGTAATTAAACAAACTGGTAATAGTAGTAGTGGAACAAATAAGTGGTAGTGGTACTAGAGCTAAGAATAACAATAGTAGTAGTAGTAGTAGTAGTAGTAGAAGTAGTAGTAGTAGTAATAGTAGTAGTAGTAGCAGTACAACAATTAGGAATCGTAATAAAATAAACTTTACAGCAAAAATCACATTAAAATAAAGAATTAACAACAAATAATGACAATAACAAAAATAATTAAGCATAACCATTACTAATTTTACTGATTATACAAATAAGATTTAATAGATCTCTTAAATAGGGCTGTAGGTGTTCCCTGATACTGTGTGATACATTTATATATATATATATATATATATATATATATATATATATATATATATATATATATATATATATATATATATATATATATATATATATATATATATATATATAAATACTTATGAATATTTACAAAACAAAGAAATTTGTATGTAGAAAGTACACTTGTTTTGATTCAGATCTATTCATAGAAAACATTCATCTAAAGATTTTATTTTGTGCTATTGTAATTTTTCCGGATAAACTTAAAATAGCTAGTTTAACTATTATGTAAAGGAGGGAAAAAACATAATGTGTCCAACTATCGACCTATATCTATATTGCCAGTTATAGGTAAAGTTTATGAAAGAGCAATGTGTAATAAGTGGATGGAATTTATTGATGGTCATAATATTTTATCAGAATGTCAATTTGGATTTTAGAAAGAAATATTCATTTAAATCGGCCATAACAACATTGATAATACGCTTTACAGGAACTGGAGTCTACAAATTATGTAATTACAGTTTTTCTTTTATTTGAAGAAGGAATTTGATACTTTAGATCATAATATTTTGCTAAATAAACGCCACTATTATGGTAACAGGAATGTTTGCAACGACTGGTTCCTAAGTTACTTATGTGATAAGCAACAATACATTCATGTTAACCAAATAATTGTAGGAATTGTTACGTTAAAATCAGGAGTTCCTCAAGGATCGACATTAGGACCACTTTTGTTCTTATTATATATCATTGTCATTGTAAAATCTTCAAACGCTTATAAGAACAATGGATATAAAATTGAAATATGTTTCAAAATGGTTAGTTTCTAACAAGTTATCTTTAAACATTGATAGAACTAATTTCGCAATCTTTGCAGGCAATAATAGAGTCAAGAATGTTGCAGATATCAAAATAAGTGGGGTACATTTACAAAGACTACATGTTATTAAATATTTAGGAGTTATGATAAATCAAAATTTAACTTGGAAAGATCATCTAGCACATATTCATAGTAAATTTCTCGGTCAAACAGGGATTTTACAGAAATTTAAACATCTAATAAGTATTGACTCACTGCTAACTTTGTATTATACCTTGATATATCCATATTTTCATTATTGTAATGTCGTTTGGGGAATGATGCAAAAAATTCAATAAAATCACTAGAAATACTTAAAAAAAGAATCATTATAATTATATATAAGGTACCTTATGATATTAAAAAATCTTAGAAGTAAATGATATATATAACCCTGAATGTTTAAAGTTTATCCATAACACTTTTTTTTTAGTTATCCAGAGTGCATCTCAGATATACATCATCGGTACAAAAAACAGACATCAAATCTGTCCCTATTCCCAAATACAGAGGCTCAACAAAAATCTGTAGCCTATCATGGCTGTATCGGATGGAATGAACTACCAGATAATTTGAAAAATACTGAAAATGGTGCATCATTTAAAATAAATTCAAAGAAATATCTAGTGAATCTGTATTAACTTCATTTTAAATTGTACCTCAAGTACAACTTGAGCTTGCTGTGTTGTATATCCATGTATGTCTGAGTTTAAGAGATAATCTGTCTAGTTGTAACAAATTCTGTATAAGTCGAGATTAATTAACATTTTCTATTCAAATTGTTATAGTTTAATTATAATTATGCATGTAACTTTAATATCAATTATATTAAATGTAAATTTAATCATGTTCATGGGTGTGTTATAATTGTTTTCCGCACAAGGCATAGTATGATTATAAAAGGGGCCTGTCAGAAATTTGCATTTAACGGGTCCAGCCGTTAAAAAAAAATATGTATGTGTACATATATATGGCTAATAGATAATTGAACTGAATTGAATTGAATTGAGAGAGGGAGTGAGGAATAGAGAGAGAGAGAGAGAGAGAGAGGAGAGAGAGAGAGAGAGAGAGAGAGAGAGAGAGAGAGAGAGAGAGAGAGAGCACACAAAAAAAAAAAAACAGACGTACATAAAGAAAATACATGCATAAGAAATTAAAGAATACAACGAACAACCAGACAAAACCCGCCAAGAAAGACATACACAAGAATATTACTTTGGGTGAGACCTTTGCATCCTGTATGTGACATAACAGGGACATTACCCTTGAAGCTGCCCACTCCAGAATGCAGGATCGTCCCCTTCAGACAGTGTTTAGTTTGTGACACTGAGCACTCGAGGGTTGAGGACAAGCGATAGGAGGGACCACCGCCTTAGCTGGAATAGGGCCACACCTCTACTTTCTATGTGTGTTTACCAGCCTTGAAACGCGCGCTGCTGCAGGACAGAACGCGGAAACAGACAAGGGTAGAAAGTCTTTTATTAAGCAAACGGTTCCAAATGAAAGTAATTGACAATAGAGGGAGTCCTGCATGAAAGACTGCCATGGCTACCCGTTATTACCAGGAAGTGGAAAAGTGATACACACGATGCATGTCAAATATGAGAGGGAGAGAGAGAGAGAGAGAGAGAGAGAGAGAGAGAGAGAGAGAGAGAGAGAGAGAGAGAGAGAGAGAGAGAGAGAGAGAGAGAGAGAGAGAGAGAGAGAGAGAGAGAGAGAGAGAGACCATATATAATAATACTTCGTATTATTATATATATAGCCACCGCAAGCATGGCATTGTTTTCCTCTCGCTAGCACGGAGATTCGCTTAGGGACTATGGAAGAGAGAGATAGATAATGGACATGGAAGTGGGCGGCAAGAGGAAGAGAGTAAGACCCAGGACGAGATGGAAGGACTATTGTGACAGACGGCAGAGAGAAGAACTTGGACCTTGAAGTGGCAGAGGACAGGGTTAGACGGAGGAGACTCATAAAAAATATCGACCCCCCTATGGGAAAGGAATAATAATGCTGCAGAAGAAGAAGTATGAAAAATTTTTCATAGAAGACATTAATTAGTGGTCCCCCTAGGGGCTGATGTAAGGCGCCACGAAACCACTGGAGGTACCGGAGTTCGTAATGAAGCCCTAATAGTGTCCATATTCGTGGAGAACCTTTCGTCGCGGTTCTGTCGTAAAGTGAGCTAAGGGAGTAAAAGGTGTGTGTGTGTGTGTGTGTGTGTGTAGAGAGAGAGAGAGAGAGAGAGAGAGAGAGAGAGAGAGAGAGAGAGAGAGAGAGAGAGAGAGCATTCTTAATAGATATTTAAAGTGAATATTATGGAGGAAGTACAAAACAATAATAATGACACATTACTCCTAACATTCAGTTAGTTTGTTCACAGATGACTTCTTGAACGGAGTGTGTGTGGGAATCATCTTAGTTTGCTGAACCTGTAGATTAAATAAATGACGATGAAACAGAATAGAAAACGAATAAAAAATATGAGCCAAATAATAACACCAAATAAACTCTGCCACGTACACACATACTTTCCAGAAATAATGAAGACAATAAACACACGTCGGTCCACCAAATCAACCCCGCGTTTCTTTAATCTTCAAAGTTAAACTGGGATCTGTCTTCCCTGCGTTGTTAAGGTGAGGGAAGCGAGGAAAGGCAGGCAGGGGCAGAGGGAGGGAAGGAGGGAGTGTGGGGGGGGGGGGGGAAGAATGGAGAAAAAGAGAAAATTCCAGACGTAGCAAGGTTTGTGCCTCTGACTATGTTTATTTCGTTTCTTTATTTAGCTTTCTTTATTTCTTTTATCTTTTTGTTCTTCTTCGTGTGCTTATTCTTATTGTCTTCCTATTTTTTTGCATCATTAATAATACAGCGTTTTTTGTCATAATAATAACAATAATGATGATGATAATGGTGATGATGATGATGATAATAATAATGATAATAATAATAATAATAGTAATAATAATAATAATAATAGTAATAATAATAATAATAATAATAATAACAATCATGACAATGATGATAAAAATAGTAATGCTTTTCATCTTTTTTCGATCACAAAAAATATCTATATTTTCTGGTTTTCTCATCAGTAACTCTATATGTGAAATGAAGAATAGTTTTTTATGAAGTTTTCAGTGAAATTCTTTTTAGTATTTATTTACTTTGAATGTATCAGAGAAGAAATTAACGTAATAGTTCATATATCCAACGAGTGAATTGATGCTGTTATGAACGAATGTATTTTGAGCTCAATGGAAATTTAAAAGATATTTCAACTTTTTACCCGATTTCTTCATCCTATTTTTATATTCTAAGTTTTCATAGCTTTGTTCTATTTACGTATCTCTATTTGCTTTTCCATCGATTTCTATTTGCCTTATTTTTTTGCTGTCTCCTTAGTGTTTTCGCGCCATCGTCAGACTGAGTAAGAGAAATGAAAGATCGCGTGGGCTCTAATTGATCGAAATTTGGCGCGGTCATGCGGGGCCAAGGCCAAAGGTGAAGCGAGGCGGCGGATGACCGCGAGGAGCACGGCAACATCTTAATCACAGAGATTCAGGTGACGCCTCAGATCCAGAGTTTGGCGCGGGAAGTACCGTTGGTTTGGCACGATGGAGAAGCTCTTAGGTGGTCTGGGAACAGCGCACATTTGGACTTAAGGTATTAGGAAAGTGTGACATTATGGGACAGGTGGGTACTGAGTCAGGCTTGGCTATCCCCTGCTGCCTTTGTGGATACAGATGAGGGGCAGGGACAACTTAGGCCTTACTGGTGTTTCGGCAGGAAAGGAAGGATAGAAGGTGTGGGAAAGGAGAAAGAAAACAAAAAGAGTAGGAAACAAGAAGAATGGAAGACGGTTTGGGAAGACAAGAATTTAGTGTGGGAAAAAAGGGAGAAGTTGAAGCAGGCCATTGGGACACGCGGATCGGGGGCACCATTATGAGGTAGGGAACGAAAAGCCCAAGTCTCGGAATAAAAAAAATGCATAATCATGAGAGTGGGAAATTACAGGAAGGAGGAAAACGAAGAGTAGGAGGAGGGAGGTTAGAAAAAAAGGGCAGGTATTAAGGATAATGAGGCAGGTATATGAGACACCTGTATCACTCCACCTGTGACCTGAGCGCGTGTGGGTGTCACTGGAGAGATGCAAGCACTGCGTCACCAGCTAACAGGATTTGTAAATTCCAGTGTAATTTTTGCGCTGTTTGTGTGTGCGAGGGAGCTGAGAGAGAGAGAGAGAGAGAGAGAGAGAGAGAGAGAGAGAGAGAGAGAGAGAGAGAGAGAGAGAGAGAGGAGAGAGAGAGAGAGAGAGAGAGAGATGTTGTTACTGTAGTTCTTTATCTTTCATCGTGTTTCTGTCTGTGTGTGTGTGTCACATGTTTTGCTCTGTTGATACAAAGGAAGTTTCTTTATTTTTCTCCTTTTGTATTTGCTATAGTGACGCGAGTGAGCCATGTCGTAATAGGAGTGTGATGAGGCAACTCTGGTGACCCTCGTTCCTCCCCTTTCACAGAGAACAAGGGCGCAGCGGCCGTATGAGAAGGGAGACGACAGGATCCATAATACATCAGTTTTCGTACGCTACCTTTTCCATAAATATTGAAAAAAGGAGACTTCGTTTTCGCCACTTGTTTCACTTCGCAGTGTTTTTTTTTTTTTTTCCTGGTTTTGAAAGTGTGTAGAATTTTACATCTTGAGTATCTTGGGTTTGTATTGATGTTTGTAAGGGACTGGTCGCTCCTTGTGTCATAGTGTAATTGATAGAGCGTTTACCTATCTCAGCTTGGTTGTTAATTGATCATTCAAAGATTTGAAACGAGAGGAGTGTGTACAACTAGAAGAAAGAAAAAAAAAAGTCTGGGAGAAAGAATCTATGTATGTGTTATTAGTAAATGTAAATGTTTGACTCTTTTCTAATTTTCATCTCTATTTGTTCGTACCTATTTTTTTCTCACCATTCTCCTTCCCACCCAGTCTCTCTCTCTCTCTCTCTCTCTCTCTCTCTCTCTCTCTCTCTCTCTCTCTCTCTCTCTCTCTCTCTCTCTCTCTCTCTCTCTCTCTCTCTCTCTCTCAAACATGTTGCTACCTGTGAAGGTGTTTAGGGTTAGTGTTCCATATAGATATACGAAGGGGAGGCTCACCTGCCTCTCCATCATTGAGATTAAAGGAATAATCTCACAAGTGTAGGTGGGAGGACCGGGAGGACTAAAGATGATGATGGTGCACACACCCGAGATGCGCACCAAAGAGCATCATACATAAATGATGCTGGTGCTCTGCATAAGTAAATGACAGACTACACTGCTGGAGAAGTGAAGGTGTAAAAACATGTGTAGTTTAGAATGAATCTGACAAGATGCCGTGCATTTTTCAAGAAAGTTGTGTTGAGAGCATTATAAAAGAACATGAAGTGAAGTAAGTGATGAAAAGTAGCACTGATGTTTGCGTTTTCACTTTTGAGAATTAAGTAAAACTGCACTTCAAAACATGAAAGACCGAGGAAAAACACTTAGAGTCAGAGGAAATCCAGCAGCTCACCTGACTGTGAGACTAATCTTTCTCCGAAAATAAACGCAGGGAAAGAAAGGTAAACAAATAACGTGGGCAAGGATATTATCAAAAAGCAATATTTCTGGCAAACTAAGGGTGCGGAAAAATACCAGGGTCATACCGCTCCCGGCTGGCATATGTTACGTGCAGGTAAATGTTTGGGTTTTGGATGGGGAGGAATATATTCAGGAAATTTGCATATGCTTCTTTTTTCGAGGGCTGGGACCATGAGAGGAAGAAACCAAGACACGATGAATTATTCAAGAGCCTGAGAGAGAGGGAGGCAATGTATGAGGGGAACACGAGCACTAATATGGGAGACTACAGGTGAAAAGGTGCCATTTTTTTCATTACATATGCTGCTCACCCTGCGTCACCTTCCGTCATTTTCTCCCTACTTTACAGGACTTATGCTCTTATTTTCTGGTTTTTTTTTTGTACGTCTTTCTCCTTTTAATGCTTTCTCTTTTCATCCTCTCCCTGTTTCTCTCGCCCACTCTCCTTCAGACTCAAGGTACTCTCATGAGCTGAAATCCTCGCCCCCAAGGAAGCATTACTCATGAGCCGTAAATCATGATGCAACTCCGCAAAGCCCGCCAAGGTGACCAAGGTGTGTTGAGGTTATTAAGGAGAATGTATGGCTCCGTGAATTTTTATCGAATTTAAATGAACAGAACTTAGTAGATGAATGGATTTTAATAAGCAATGGACAAGGAGGAGAATTTACCAGATGGATGAATTTTACGGAGGAAAGAACAGAGAAAGGACAGAAACCTAAATGAACCTAAGAAATAGAGCTGGTAAAGTACAATTCTTAATTGAAAAAAAAAGAGGAATGTTAAAAGTGATACATAAAAAAAATCTAGTCATTATGAGGAAGAGAATAAATAAGAAAAAAAAACACAATGTAGAATAGACTCCACTTCTCTATTAAATAAAGAAGAAAGAAAATATCTTGTAGTTGTGGAGGAGAAAGAATTACGCGTGGCAGAGGAAACATGAGATGATAAAACGATTCTTGAAATAACACCGGGCCATTGAGTTTGTTTTGGCGGCTCAGAGAACAGAGGTGTAAAGGAGAAAGAAAGGGAGAAAAGTGGAGGAAAATGGAGGAGATGGAGCAGGTGGGGGAGGAGGAGGACAAGGAGGAGGAGGAGGAGGAGGAGGAGGAGGAGGAAGAGGGACACGGAGACGGAGAGAAAGAAAATAGAAGGAAAGAAAGAAAAATAAAAAAAAAAGTAGGAGGGGAGGAAAATGTCTTTCTATGCTCCCTTGTTGAGACAGAGACCTAAAAATGTATAGTGTTTCCCATCCAAATAATTACTGTTTTTATTGACACACACACACACACACACACACACACACACACACACACACACACACACACACCGGGCCAAGAACCTAACAACCCGTGATAGTACAGGAACACGCCTCATTCATCTCCATTGTAACTCTCTTCCTACGCTGTATTTTTATGGGACGGTGATAATTGTCCCAACTTTTACGTCTATTTTTGTTACCTACATTTACGATTTATTTTCTTCGGTTCCTTCCTTCCTTCCTTCCTTCCTTCCTCCTTTAGGGTGAATGACAGGAGTGACAAGGGTGAGGCAAGCGTGACGGTGTGCCCAAGTTCTTTGTGCGTGGGTCGATGGCAACGCTTTTCTTTGATATTAACACTTTAAGGCGTCAAGAGCACAGATGGGTGACAGGGGAGGAAGGGAGACTGGGGGAGAGCACAGATGGGTGACAGGGGAGGAAGGGAGGCTGGGGGTTAGAGGTAGGAGGAGCTATGTGATGAGTGGGAAGGCGAGAGGGAGGAAGAAAAGAAAAGAAAAGACAGTGAGGGAGAGAGAGGGATTAAAAGATGACAGCGCCAAGGGAAAGGAGATGAGAGATTTGTGATAAGGTGTGATGATTGGTATATAAATAAAGATAATAGTATTAATGATAAATTGTAAGTACAGTGATGGTGATGATGTTGACGACGACAACACCACCACCACCACCACTACTAACAACAACAACACCACCACCACCACTACCATCACCACCACCACCACCACCACCACCACCAACAACAACAACAACAACAACAATAATAATAATAATAATGATAATAATAATAATAATAATAATAATAATAATAATAATAATAATAATAATAATAGTTCATAATTTCCACTTGATTCATGTCTAAAATAACGTACCACTGGATGGATTTTCTGTTCACGTTTCACTGCCTTCCAAATAAAGGAGAGGAGGAGGTGCAAACAAAATGTCATGGAGTGTAGAGCCAGAGAGGTGATTGATTAATTAGTTACCGCCACCTACACCACAACCACAACCACCACCACCACCACCATCACCACCACTATCGCTTTCACCTACACAACACCACCGCTGACGCCATCAATGTTCCTTCTCTTTCTCGACTTTGTCCTCTTATCGTTCTTGCTCGTCGCTGTCGTCTTCGTCCTCCTCTTCTTCTCTCTTCCTCTCCTCTTCTCCTTTTCGTCCTCTCCTTCCCTCACCTCACTGCCTCCGCGGATCGACACAGTCTCTCGCGGGTCATCACACAACTTTAATTGAATCCTTTGTTTGTGCTAATTTGGAGCGAGTGAGCGTGTGAGTAGCGTCCTGAGGGTGAATGTGTGTGAGTCCCAGGGTGGGGCGCCTCTCCCAGAGGACGAGGGGGGAAGAGAGGGAGGAAGAGGAGGTGAAGGAGGACGAGAACAACTACAAAAAGAAAAATTAATAGAAAAGAAAAAGAAAAAAAAAAGAGTCTGTTGGGGGGAGGAAAATGAGAAAGAATGATAAAGATATATGACGAAAGTGAAACAGTAGAAAATATAAATGGAGGCAAGAAAAGAATAAAGAAACAAAGAAAAGAAGGATGGAATTAAAAAAAGGAAGATAAGTAGTGAAAGAGCAGAAAGGAAGAGGAGTAAGATATTTGACACAATTTTTTAGAGGAAAGAACGAGAGAGGAAAGGGATGAGAGGAAAGGAAAAAGAAGCGAGCACCACATGCTCAAGATGAGGTGGTGAGCTATGTGAATTGAGTGTTTTTATGACATCAAGTATAGGAATTTTTCTATTATCGTTCTTGGTTGAGGAGGAGAAGGAGGAGGAAGAGGAGGAGGAGGAGGAGGAGGAGGAGGAGGAAGAAAGAGAAAAAGAAGAAGAAGAAGAAGAAGAAGAAGAAGAAGAAGAAGAAGAAGAGGAGGAGGAGGAGGAGAAGGAGAAAGAGAAGGAGGGAAAAGTGGTGGAGGAGGAAAATACGTTAGTTTGCACAGGTTTTACGCAACACAAAAAGAAAATAACCTTCCATCATTATTTTCCGATACTTGACGCTAAACTCTTCCTTCGCGGTGTACTTTTGAGGTTTCTCTCCTTCCATCTCTTGTCCCTGTCTTCCCTAAGCTTCTAATGACTTGCCTGCACGCATCAGTGTTCTTAATCCCACAAAATTGTAATGACATTTCTCCAACTCTGGGTAGAACTTGTTTATTATTTCTCCATTTCTAGAATGTATTCCATCGTTCCTATTCCCTCCTTCCCCTCTTCCACATCTTCCACCATATCATGTTCCTTCTCCTCCTCCTCCATCTCACCTTCCGCCTTCGCCTTCACATCCCTCATCTGGTCCTCCCGGGCTGCTTCATTAGTGCTTTTGTAACCTTGGATTCGGAAGATCTGCACTAACAAGGTGCCTCGCAGACGCCTTGTTATGCACGCCCCATTAGGCGGCGACCCAGTGGAGCGTCTATGGCCCAGTGGCCTTTATGACGTAGAGGGTCAGACTCGCCCTTCACGAACGGGAATAATCATAAAGTGTTATTAAAAAGAGATGCATCCAGATCTAGACTTTTTCATTTGGTAGCATTTGAGCTTGGGACTTTTATTGTTCTGTACATTTTTTATTGACTATTGTGAGCTACATAACTTTTTATTTGAATTTTAGAGCACCTGTTTTCTTTTTTACTTAAATATCTATCCCAGTTATATATATATATATATATATATATATATATATATATATATATATATATATATATATATATATATATATATATATATATATATATATATATATATATATATATATATATATATATATATACACACTCAACCTTATGGGGTGTTTTGTTATTACCTTTTATCTGTTTTTCAGGCATTCTTCTTTTTCTCTTGTCTTCCTCTTCTCCGCCCCATTCTTATCCTTCCCATTCATCTGGTCCGGCCTATTGTATCCCTTTCCTGTCTCTCCCTTTCTTTCCGCTTTTTCCTATCCGTCCCTCACGCCGTGCCCCGATAAATATCCTGCACTGCGCCGTCGTGAAGGAGCACACTGGAACACGCAACATTTTCTATAATTACTTACAAAAAAAAAGTTAATCACCTCAGCGTCAAAAAAACATGCATCTCTTTATTTTTAGCCTCACCACCAAGGTTGACGTGCATTTTTTTATTATTATTTGCAGCAACTAGATCAAGGGAACGATCATCATGTTTTTAACGATTTGATGACAGAAATGTCGGCTTCGCCTCTAGTGAATACACTCTTCTCAGTTACTAAAAGAGATTTTTGAAACACGACGTATTTTCACCACTGCAAGCCCTTTTATCTTCAATCTGTATTCACATAACAGGTTTCCACGGTAGAAAAGGAGGAATCTACGTGTGCTGAAGGTTAATTTAATCTTACCTTTAATCTCGTCCACTGTTGCGGAATAGAAACGTTAAGGAGTTATGTTTTTTCTCAGCATATTGTGGGAAGATGATGGAAGCCGGTCTCTACAGGTCTTCCTCTGGAGGTTCAACACACCGAACATCGAGCCAAATATTAGGGTTTTAGTGCGGTGCGCCTCTCCTTTTGTAAACACGGACCTCGCCCATCAGGCCTCGGGTGCGGACTGGGCGTGACGCTCCTCCAGCCCCTCCTGGTAGAGGTTGTAATCCTGCCGCGCCCCAGCTATCATTACAGCCTCATGTTTGCCGTGAAATAATCGGGTGAGCAAAACGGGAGATAAAAACTAACATCAAAGGTCCACTGCAGATCCCTTGTCTGAAAGGTGAGGGAAGGGGTCTGAAAGGAAGAGAAGGGAGGGAATGAGGAGGGGAGGAACAGGGACAGAGACAGCGGCGGCAAGACAGAGGGGAGGCGGGATTGAGGGACTTAACGGCGAAGCTCTGGACACTGCTAATCATAAATAAGAGGCAAAGAGGATTTTAACTTTTTTTTTCTTTTTTTCGTAAGACTTCCTCACTAAATCTTGAGAAAATGTTTTGCCGCGTGGCTTAGTGTTATCGTTTAAGTTGTCCTTAGCACGACGTCCACTGCGCTGCTGCCTCAAGGACGCTGCGAGAACCAATATGAGCCTTAAGAAATGATAAATTACGACCGAATTACTTTAGGCTGAATTTCTTGACATTACGTTCTTAGGATATTAAATGTTAACAGAAGGTAATGGCTTGAAAGTTTTCATTCATGTTAAAGCCTTGCAACAGTTCATTTTAACCGAATAACAGTAGTTCTTGTTGCAGAATCACCTAAGAAAGTGTGCCATAGTAGCTGCCTTGTGCTTATTTTTCTTATATTGAAAACAGACGTTGGTATTCTACAGACAGACGGACAGACAGAAATAAAGAAGATAAGTAGTTATTAGCACAAATATCTATCTGGTGAAATATCATGGTATATAAAGTACAAGATGCATGCATGTGTAGTGAAGTTATTCATGTAGTTACCTGAAGTGGCTTGAGGAAAAAAGGGAATGTGACAGAAATAATATGATTACAAAGTAAAGGAATAAAATTTTTACTATAAATAAAATTGCAAATAAAAAAAATCCTGCAGCAGTCTTTAAAAGTATATGTTGCGTATTGCATTTACATGAAAGTAAAAGCTTATTTAAAATAATAAAATATTTCTTGGGTGCCTTGCGTGGAAGCAAACAGATGTGTATTATATGAGGCGGAGAGAACAGGCTGCTGGCTTAGAGTGATTTGTATTACAAGCATCATGATAATACCAGGTTTCTGTTATTATTTTTTTCTCGTTTAAAAAAATCACTAAAGGAGACAAGGATTAAGGCAGAAAAAAATACAGTTTTATTACAGAGTTCCGCTCTAAGCCTTACAAAATATTTTGCCATGGAGGTTAGTTAGTGTCCGGTGCACCGTAAACATGATACCCTTGGCGTAACTGGAGGACAGTGCTGTGAAACAAATTATTTATTGTGATGAAACGCATGTAAAATAGAGCTATTTCAACATGGATAACACGACTGCAGTAAAACTTTCCTCTTTGCAATGGAACTGGATAATCACTTCATTATCGATCATCCTTAAATTCTTTTCCTGGAAGAAACTTCTACGCAAGAAACGTTGTTTGCAAACGCCGCGCTGCTCTTTTAATTTTGCTTTTTATCTTATTTTTCTTCATGTTTCTGCAGGGAGGAAGTGACCTCGGGCGGCAGTTGCGACGCGGCAGACTGTCGTGTTGGTGTCAGTCACGAAGCAGAGATTTTGGCGGGATTTATGACAAAGTGAGGAATGTGTTCAGTGTTACTTAAGCCAACGGTAATGACGCAGACTTATAAGACACCGGTAATGATGTACGCTCATGCACGCGAACACAAGCGCATGGACATGCATAAAGCACACCACCAACTATCTACCTACCACCTTCTCACTTACTCACTCACTCAGCTCCAACCTTTCCCTTCCTCTCTCTCTTTTCCTCCACTCCATCTCTTACTGTCTGATTAACTCAGTCAGCCAGACAGCTAAGCGCTCGCGCGCACACACACACACACACACACACACACACACACACACACACACACACACACACACACACACACACACACACACGTTCCATTGTGCTAGATATACTAGGTAACGTAACACTAGAAACGAAGATAGTCATTCGGGAAGAAGGCAAGCTGAATATTTAGTGTAACTTTTTACCTATTTTTTCCTTCTGATAAGTGTTATCTCCACCACCCTCACAGCTTTGTAAGGGACGGCCAATAAAGGTGATAATAAAGGCATTAACGTGAAGTACGGCTGTGAGAAATGTCGCTTTGTCACATTAGCAGGAAATATGTCTGGAGGGCGGAGATTGTGGCGGAAAAAAATAGTAAAAAGGCCGTGCCACTGTCCTTATGACCTCTTCCATTACTCATGCTATGAAAAGTTCAGCGCGGGGCACCTGGCACTAATGGCTCCTCGGCCCTAAGAGCAGCATCAGCCCGTGTCCTTAAAGATAACTGCTAATAAGTCTTTCACCCGCACCATAGGTTATTACCACAAGGGAAAGACGAGGGAGAGCAGTTGTCTTGTCCTGCTCTTCCATATATAATGCAAAGAAGCGTCCTCTCTTTTTTGTGTTAAAGATATATATTAAGCACACTCAATATATCTCATCTGCGTATCCTCTTAACGTACTCATCTACATACCAGAGACACCTCCCTACGCTGTGGCATCTCCATAATTCACTGGAAAGACTCATTAGTGACTTTGTGCTGTCGGGTGTGGCAGGCGGCGGCAGCTCCAGTAATTTCCTGAGATCTAATCAAAACCTGGCGTGGCGTTGCCTGAGGGAAAGATAGAAGGCAAAAGCTCACATACAAGTAGTAATAAGTCCTTGTGAACCATCATTTGTCATATTCCTTATAGAAACAAGGCTTAATGTGGAGAGAGAGAGAGAGAGAGAGAGAGAGAGAGAGAGAGAGAGAGAGAGAGAGAGAGAGAGAGAGAGAGAGAGAGAGAGGACACGACACGCAAGCTTACAGAAACAAAGACAAACACGAGAACAAACAGGAAAGAAAAGGCAGAATGATAAAGAACACAGCACAGACCCACTCTCGCCAGTAACTACGGCCGAAGCCTCCATCAGACAAGGGGAGGAACTAGCGACAGGAAAGCCAACGGCCAGGCAAACGATCCGGAGGAAGTTAGCGTTCCTCAAGACGGCAAACAGAGCTGGGAGGACCAACACAATCACCGGACACTTACCAGGGAATCGGCAGTGTGTTGCTGTTGACACTCGTGAGACCGAGAAATACGAGGCGTCCGTTGTGGTGGTGGTGGTGGTGGTGGTCGAGGACAAGGACTGCAAGAGGAGGGCAAGGGAGGAAAGGCTGAGATAAGAGTGACTGAGATGGTAAGGAAAGAGAAGGAGAGTGAAGATAAGAGGGAAAGAGAAGAAGGCAAGGGAGGATAAAAAGAATTAATTGGCAGATAGACGGGAGAAGACAAGGTAAATAAGAGAGGAAGATGATGAGAGGGGAAGGAGTGAGGGACCGAAGCATAAAAGGAGACAGGAAGGAGAAAAGGGAATACTTAACGGGAACGAGATAGGGAAATAAATATGAGATGAGTTGATAAAGTCCGAAAGAGATAAAAATGAATGGAAAGAATTAGAGAGAAAGGATGATGTAAGAATAATTTAAAAGTTAACATACGATGATAAAGAAAAGTGAAATAAGAAAATATAATGCAAAATATATTATATGACATTATATTTTACTGTGTGTATAAAAGGAAAATAAATAAAGATGGACAGATACAAAGGCAGATAGACAGTCAAACAGACAGGCAGGTGAAAGTATTGTACCACTTCAGTTACAGAAAAAGTGGGAAGGACACAAAGGAAAGGAGAATGATAGGGAGCCAGTGGTCAGGGATGGCTCAGTTCCGTCAATTAATAGTTCTCATCGAGCAGGTGAAAAGAACAAGAGGCTTACTGTTCAAACTGGCTCCACATGTACCTGATTTTGAAAGCGAATGGTAAAGCGGGTAGAGGTTAAGTATTTACTAAGGTTTCGAGTCTCAGCATAATGCTTCGTAGAATTATCGCTGAAATACACCGAAAAGAAGAACACAGCGTCGGTTGGGGAGAAAATCAAATGCTGCAATTCAAATAACACTCAAGTTGGCTCCATTTCGATTCTGTCGACGTCAGGAGGTTTGAGGATTTTCACACAAACCAAATTACGTGAGTTAGTTAATCGCATTCCGTGGAAGTGCTGGCCTGACTTGCTTCAAAGGTGCACACACTCTTTTAGCATGGGAGAACACTTTTTCCCTCACAGCCTGCCAACCGTCGGCCAGCGGGATGTGTCCCTCAATTTCCTGTCCGTCAGTGTTGTCAGTATTTCCTCGTCCAGCGGCTCACGCTCACGGTAGTAATTACGGAGCCAGGTTTTTTGCGAATAAGTCCGCCGCAAAAAAATATGTACCTACGTAATTCATTATGATTTCATGTTACGTACTGGTCTTATTCCCTCAACTTTTACCCTTTCCTCTTATGCGAAGAAAGGGAAGGGCGATACAAAGATATTACACATAGGAAAGAGTTTTAAATGCAAGTTTCTGTAAGATCTGTTTTGTTCGTGAAGGTTTGCCTTGTGATGGAAAAGATTGCCGAATATTCCTCAGCCTCTGCAAATTGAATTTTAATGAAAATTCAAAACTGTCCCCGTGATTTAATGGTTCGTTGTTTTCCAATTGTTTTCCAGAATTACGTTCGCTGTCGAGCTTCCAATAACTTCTCCTTGTGAAGATGGCGAAGCAGAACATGCATTCATAGTTCGTGTAACCTTTATCAGTCAGGTGTTTCAATGTTATATTGTGCTAATTATATACCTTCCTTTCATTATAACACATTGTTCCTTCAGGATTGTATTGTGCTAGTTATATACGTTCCTCTCATTATAACACATTATTCATTCAGGATTGCATTATTTCACAGCAATCCAGAAGATGAATATAAATAAGATATGAATATAGAAGATTATATCCAGATAATAACACGTAAATATGTGTTGTCTCGTGCTACGAGTATATGCTTCACTGATCAACGCAGGCGTGTTAGGTTGTCGTGGGAAGGAGATGGAAGATGACAAAGAATAGGAATACATAAGCACCTTTTCTCAAAACATGAAGGAAGGCGGGGGGATAAGGAGAAAAATATTGAAATAAGAAATCATGTTACATATACCATTCCGGATAAAAATCATTAGTATTCACTTTGGAATTAGAACAAGACATAATCTCACTGTTTCATTGTAGCAAAGAATAGAGTGTGGATTGAAGGAGGGTAGATGAGGGAGCCAGGTGGATGAGAGGCATAACGAGGAGGGAGGAGGAGGTGGAGGAGGAAGAGGAGGAGGAGGAGGAGGAGGAGGAGGAGGAGGAGGAGGAGGAGGAGGAGGAGGAACACATTCGTCTTGTCGGCAAACTACTATCCTCACATAATTGGAAACAGACTCTCGTAGTGAAGGTGATGGAACAGCTTTCGTGGTGAACGTGATGAAAAGAGAAAATGATTGGACCCCTCGCTGCCGGGCGCGTGGGGGGAGGAAGAATGGACGGGGCGTGACGGGGAGGGGGGGAGGGGATGGAGACAGAGAGGGGGTGTGGGGGGAAGGCGACACGCTGTTTGGGTTCCATTTGCATCGACCCGATCCGGTGTTGTATATTTAGATATTTTGACAACTGTATTTTTAAAATTTACTGAGTCAGTTACACTGGCACTACACAGTCTGTTTATTTTTCATTGTAAATGTTTGAGCATATTACATACTTTTAAGAGATTCTAGAGGGAAAACATTCTTCCTAATTCTTTTGACGATTTTCACAGACACCATTTAGACAGGTTAGGCAGGTAGAACTATAGAAACATTAAAATATACACAAAAGAAAAACACGAACTTTTTTCTTTACAAATTTTAAGAGAAATCATATTCACTCGTCCCCGTTGTCAATTTTTTACGCATTCAAAATTGCATCGTGTGACAAATTACGCTTAATACCAGGAAGACGAAATACGTCAAACACATAATTCAAGTCATAATAATATAGTTGCATTACTGGATCTGAGCTGGGTACTCCTATCCTGGTGTCCCGGTGCGCTCCCATCTCGAAGACCCGCCAGGCTTTGTTGTGAAGGCGATGAGGAGTCCAATCAGTGCCGCTTCCCCTTGTCCCCTGTCGGTAAGTAAGGTCATTGTGCCGCTGGAGATGCTGTCAAAGGTGTTTTCTCGCCGCAGACCCAATCAGCTGGAGACAATCTATCTATTTATGAGCTGAACAGATTTTTTCCTGTGTGTGTGTGTGTGTGTGTGTGTGTGTGTGTGTGTGTGTGTGTGTGTTTCCTTACATTTTTATTTTCAATGTTTTAATTATTTTATTTTGTTTTACTGGTTTTCTGTTATGATTGAGTCTGTTAGTGCGGTACCATATATAAATCAATCAGTTAGTTAACCCAGCTTTGATTGTGAAAAAAAAAAAACCTACATAAGATAAATATTTGTACGTAAAATACACACACACACCTGCAAACGCACACACACACACACACACACACACACACACACACACACACACACACACACACACACACACACACACACACACCCTCTCTCTCTCTCTCTCTCTCTCTCTCTCTCTCTCTCTCTCTCTCTCTCTCTCTCTCTCTCTCTCTCTCTCTCTCTCTCTCTCTCTCTCTCTCTGCCCTTGAATAACATCACTGCTGATATCTCTTCCTCACTACCGCAAACTAGGTCACATCTGTGGAATAAAAATCTTTTATGTATTTCAGTTATTCATGATTCCTCTGTGTATATACGTACTATACATATATTATGTATAATAAATGTACAGTACATTACATATATATATTGATTCTAGTACTTGTTTATGCTCCCCTTATTCCTGAGCTCTGTATTCCCAAGACTCAGTGAGCGGGTATTCGGTATAATATCATAAGTGTAGGCTATAGAATATCTTAAAAAATTACTAGCTCTGAATATTTTCTGTCAACGGAACGCTCTCGAAATAGAAAGAAATAAACTGTATATCACACTAACTCAGACAAACACTGCAACAAGAGTTTCGCTGTGTTCCAGGAACCTCCGCGTTCCGAAACAATTTTTTTCACTAACATTTTTTTTTTTTTTGCTCGCTAAAGCGTGTTAGTATGAATGAACACGCATATATTATGTTAGCAAGTGGATGAAAAAATTTTTTCGGCATGGTTGTGAACGTGACCTAGTAACGCATATATTAATACATAGTTTATTTTGAAACGTACACATGATTACACACATACGAACACACTTGGCTTGTCTGCTGCAGAAGACATGGCATCGTGGATGGCAGTGGAAACTATTTTTCATTTCTAAGTATTGGAAGCGGACACTAAGTAATTCATAGCAAAAAAAAAAAAAAGAAAAAGAAAAAGAAAAGGATGATATACTCGTAAGTAAATTGGTAAAAAAAAACATTGTGCGTTTATATCGACTATTCTTTCCACTTTATTACTTTTTTCGGCTTTTTTTTTTTCTGTCTCCCGTGCAGTTTTATAACCTCCATTTTTTCCTACACCAAGAACAATATGCAGCAGCGGCGAGGGGAGGGAGCAAGGGAGAGGGTGAAGGTTGAGTCAGAGAGAGGGAGCAGCGAGCGTGAGTAGTGGAGGAGGAGGGAGCATTGTGGGGTTGAGGAGTGAGTTAGTGAGGGGATGAGGGGTGAGGATGAGCGTCGTGATGGTCATCGCTCAAGCATGTTGCTCCTCCTAAGTGTTCAGAGCGAAGTGATTGTAAAGATTGTAGCCATTATCTGCACTCATCTGATGACTGCTAAACACACAGACACACACACCCCCAACCAACCAACCAACCACCCATCCACACACATACACACACACACACACACACACACACACACAGTTACAAAACCTTCCCCCTCTCTGACCGTGAATAAACAATACCTGGTTATCACAAAGGAAAATCAGGCGTATGTGGCGGCGGAATGCATTAGTGGTTTTCATAAGTCACGCTTGTCGCTCGCAGCTTTGTGGGACTTGTTATGCCAGTGTCTGTTGTATGAAAAAGATTACATGCGCACACACTCACAGACACACAAACACACAAATAATGAAATCAAGAGTAAAACAATAGTGCACAGCTTAATATTTCTGTAACAATTCAGAAATTAATCGTATGCTTTGAAGCCATTGCAGATCTCCGTTACACAAGTCAACTCACACACATACACACTCAGGGAACGGAAGAAAATGTAATTATTCATCATTTCAGCCTGATTATCTAAGTGTAAGTCTATTAGTATTAAAAGAACACCGCTGCAAAATGCTGTCCGCCACTGTCATAAGCTTGGAAATCATGAGGATAAGCGTGGTACTTTTTCACTTCTCTCTCTCTCTCTCTCTCTCTCTCTCTCTCTCTCTCTCTCTCTCTCTCTCTCTCTCTCTCTCTCTCTCTCTCTCTCTCTCTCTCTCTCTCTCTCTCTCAAAAAGATTATGATATTTATGGATAAAATCAAGATAGGTTAAGCCAGATAGATTCAACCAGGTAGAATTATGCCATTTAATATACTCATAAATTCTAGAGTGTTTTTTCCACCACCTCATTGGCTGCTCAGTCACGCCATCCGTCGCCTATACTCATCTACTGAATCTGATTACGCTTTTCTTACGACCTTCCTGTTCATCCATCCACTTATCTACCTATCCATCTGTCCACCCATCAATGTTCACTTCACTAATACTTCTAATTATATATACATCCTCCTCAACATTCTCTTCGTCCTTTTGTTTTCATTGGTATAATATTATATCCCCAGCAACGTTCATAGTTTTCTCACTATTTTTTATGCCTGTAATATTTCCACCTTCCACAAGTTTCCTCTCCGCTCTGTGTGCGGAGGAAAAAAATGTCATGTTATATTGTTAGTGATAGTGATACTTTAAATTTTTTAATCATAACCAGGTGTTTGTTTTCAAAATGCTTCGTTTGGCAGGCAGCACGTCATACGCTTAGTTGTGTACATGTGTGGTGTAGGAAAGTGCTTTCTGCTAGTTGGAATTTGGAAGAGCGCAGTGAATGTCTAGCTGTGCATCACTCAGTGTGTGTGTGTGTGTGTGTGTCCGGTCTGTCTGTCTGTCTGTCTGTGTATGTATAACATGACATGCATAGTGCTGGCTTTAGTATGTTCGCTATAAACGTGATTATTACCTCTCATAACAGTTCATTCATGTATCACACTCGCACGCACATCGCCGCTCAGCTGTAGTAATTATGATTTCACACATTTAGTATTCATTTATATCCGTTGCGCAACTCTGCTTGTTCATTAATTAATTGCAGGTCTTGTACCTTAATTAAGAAAAGTCATAAGACACACACTGCAATTATAATCAAGGCCGCGGGGACAAAGAAAAAGTCGGCAAGTGCACGGGTCACCTTGGAGAACAGGTGGTAATAAACGAAATTATACACGTGTATTATGCAGTGCTAATAAAGAAGGGATGAAGAAAATAACACTTGAGGACAGACATGAGGGAAGAGAGAGAGAGAGAGAGAGAGAGAGAGAGAGAGAGAGAGAGAGAGAGAGAGAGAGAGAGAGAGAGAGAGAGAGAGAGAGAGAGAGAGAAACCACCAGCTATGGACACAATAACAACCTTCACCCTTCACTGTAGAAAAAAAAAATGGTGGTAAAAAAAGATGAGAAAACGTCTTCTGAGAGATGAAAGCCTCCCAGGAGTGCGCCAAGTACCGGGACTTGCCTTCTAATCCAGACTGAGAGAGAAATTACTTCACAAAGACAAACACTCCATCCCCAGAGCTCGGAGTTTTGCGCGGGTAAAGATTTCTCGATAATAGAACGTGATTCTGAGTCGCGGTGAAAAAAAAGGGGAGTGAATATCGTGTGTCAGGGACTGAGCCTCTCCTGGTGAATTGAGTTTGTCACGGGTTCTCTACCGGCAGGAAAGGCTTGGCTATGCCTGACACCTCTGGATGCTACTGTACGTTCCCTTTTTCGTGGGTATATTATTAAGATCTTTTCCGGCGAGAAGATTGCGTTATCAGTTTTCATTTATTTCAAGTTTATTTTCACATGATCTTTTTTTCGTTTTTTTTGTATCGTTTTTACTTTCAAAACATCATATTTGCCACATCTCTCTCTCTCTCTCTCTCTCTCTCTCTCTCTCTCTCTCTCTCTCTCTCTCTCTCTCTCTCTCTCTCTCTCTCTCTCTCTCAAGTCAGGGTAGTGGGATAACAACAGAGGTACAATGATAATGAAGATGGGCAGATATAGGAAGAAACACGATAATGAGATTGAAATAGTAACGAGAGTATCACTTGCTCAATGTGAAAAGAAGTTATTTAGTGTTATTGTAGCTCA
The DNA here is from genome assembly GCF_035594125.1 of Scylla paramamosain. NCBI lineage: Eukaryota > Metazoa > Arthropoda > Malacostraca > Decapoda > Portunidae > Scylla > Scylla paramamosain. Next base: position 13,875,716 of record NC_087159.1, read on the forward strand.
ATGTGAAAAGAAGTTATTTAGTGTTATTGTACTATTCCTTTCAGGGGTGACCTTTCCGGGAGAAATGTAGTAATTTACGGTGGCGGCCTTCATCATCCGCTTTTACCAGGTAAGTCGTGAATATTGAGCTGAATTTGGAAGAAGGTACTCTAGGCGTGGTGTGAAGAAATACTGAAACTCCATAACGCCATTGCTTCCCTTCCTACCGCGCCACCTCTCTCTCTCTCTCTCTCTCTCTCTCTCTCTCTCTCTCTCTCTCTCTCTCTCTCTCTCTCTCTCTCTCTCTCTCTCTCTCTCGTTCCAAGCCAAATAAAGAAGATAAAAAATATAATTTGAATAAACTAAAAGTAAAGAAAAACGTTTCGTAGACACATACAGGAGGTGGATGGAGGTGATGAGAGGGGGAGGAGAGTCAGCCGACGGAGATTGAGCAATATTGCCTAAAGGGAACGCCCTCCCCCCACCCTCCCAAAAGGACGAGGAAGATTCATCAATTCTTATAATGAATCCCGATGATGACGGTGATGTGACGGTAAGATTCTGATGAAAAGGATGGTGCTCTCGATGATGGTGATGATGGTGAGGGACATGCTATATATAAAGTGATGAAGAATGGCGTGGTGATGGTGGAAGCAGTGTGATGGTTCAGGAAATTACATGGTGATGAGTGTCATTGTAACGGTGTGCAGTGTTTGGAACTGCGTAGTTGTGCTGACGTACGTGTTGGTGTGAAAGTAAGCAAGATGACTGTTAACTGTATGATAAGGGCGACGGTCCTGGGTGTGGTGATGACTGTTGCGTCGTATTAGCGTTCTGATGAGTGTAAACAAAGATGCCAGGGAGAATAACAGTAAGGAGGAGGACAAGAAAGTTGACAGCAATGAGATAAGCCAGGTACACCAGTACTAGAACACCTGTTTACTTTCTTGACTTGACTAAAAGAAGTGACCTCAGATATCTTTATGACGTCCCATACCTCTTCGTGATGCATTTTTATAGAACCATAAAAAAAAAGTTGTACTTCCACCAAAACGTCCACATAACTTGAGAGGATAACATATGCGTACGTATATTACATTTTTTTTTTGGTTGATTGTGTAAAGGTCACTATACTTATAGTGCGGTCCGGAAGAATAAGTAATGGAACCGTAAGCAATGAGGGGGACCGACTAAAGGCAACAAAACTGCAATAAAAAAAAAAAATAAAAAAAAAACCATTGAGGTGCGGTTCCCGAACAGAGTCAAAAGGGGAAGTCTAGAATTACAGGATAAGTGTCTTGAAACCTCACTCTTGAAAGAGTTTAAGTAATAGGAAGATGTAAATACAGAAGTAGACAGGAAGTTCCAGAGTTTACCAGAGAAAGGAATGAATGACTGAGAATACTCTTGCATTAGAGAGGTGGACAGAATAGGGGTGAGAGAAAGAAGAAAGTCTTGTGCAGGGAGGCCGCGGAAGGAGGGGAGGCATGCAGTTAGCAAGATCAGAAGAGTTGTTGGTATGAAAATAGCGGTAGAAGATAATAAGAGATAAAAGATTGCGGCGATGAGAAAGAGGCTGAAGACAGTCAGTTAGGGGAGAGTTGATAAAACGAAAAGCCTTTGATTCCACCCTGTCTAAAAAAGCAGTATGAGTGGAATACTCCATATAAATAATGCATACTCCATACATAGGAGGAGGAGGCAGTAGACACCTGCCGAAACGATAATTACTCCCAGTGAGGTCTAAAGCACTGTTCAGGGGGTGCTGTGAACTTATCATTAAACCCAGCTGTGACCTCACTGAACGTTTCCCTTTGTGTCTCACAACACAAGGGGGTAGTCACAGCCTGCCCTCTAAAGACAACTCTCTTCCTCCACACAAAACTACAAGCACCTAATAACACACACACCCTTCACTCAAAAAATTTTAAAATCATGGCGACTCCTACACCAGCCTCGGAGTCCCCATCTGGGGAGGGGACCATAAATGTCCCCAGGTCGGACTGCCTTTCCGTCGACGACCCTAAGTGTCTTGACACCCCCCCTCAACTTTTTCTTCATTAACTTCTGCAACATTCGTGGTCTAAGATCTAATTTTCAATCTGTAGAACACCACCTCTCCTCTTCTAAACCTCATCTTCTTTTCCTCACTGAAACTCAGGTGTCTGAGGCAACTGACAGTAGCCCCTTTTCTGTTCCCTCCTACTTTCTCTATCCTCATTTTCGACCCAAAGCTGGATGCTGCGTTTATGTGCGCAATGACTTAACCTGCTCTCGTGCCCACGCTCTTGAATCTTCCGAGTTTTCCACCATCTGGCTACGACTACAGAGTCATTCTCATACTAAATTTATCTGTGCTGTATACCTCTCTCCTAACTCCTCTGACTATAAGAAATTCTTTGACTACTTAACTTCCAAAGTGGAGCACATTCTGACCCTCTTCCCTTTTGCAGAGATCTCCATTCTTGGAGACTTCAATGTTCACCACCAGCTTTGGCTTTCCTCTCCCTTCACTGACCATCCTGGTGAACTAGCCTACAACTTTGCTATCCTCCATGACCTAGAGCAATTGGTGCAACACCCTACTCGTATTCCTGACCGTCTTGGAGATACGCCCAACATTCTTGACCTTTTCCTGACCTCTAATCCTTCCGCTTATGCTGTCACCCTTTCTTCTCCGTTGGGCTCCTCCGATCACAATCTCATATCTTTATCTTGTCCTATCACTCCAATCCCTCCTCAGGATCCCCCTAAGCGAAGGTGCCTCTGGCGTTTTGCCTCTGCTAGTTGGGGGACCTGAGGCGGTATTTTGCTGATTTTCCTTGGAATGACTACTGCTTCCGTGTCAGAGACCCGTCTTTGTGTGCTGAGCGCATAACAGAGGTGATAGTGTCTGGCATGGAGGCGTACATTCCTCACTCTTTTTCTCGTCCTAAACCTTCTAAACCTTGGTTTAACACAGCTTGTTCTCGTGCTATACATGATAGAGAGGTGGCCCACAAAAGGTACTTAAGCCTTCCTTCACCAGAATCTCATGCACTTTACATTTCTGCCCGGAACCATGCCAAGTCTGTTCTCCAACTAGCCAAAAACTCCTTCATTAACAGAAAATGTCAAAACCTTTCAAGATCTAACTCCCCTCGTGATTTCTGGCATCTAGCCAAAAATATCTCCAATAACTTTGCTTCTTCTTCTTTCCCTCCTCTATTTCAACCAGATGGCACCACTGCTATCACATCTATTTCTAAAGCTGAACTCTTTGCTCAAACCTTTGCTAAAAACTCTACCTTGGACGATTCTGGGCTTGTTCCTCCCTCTCCTCCACCCTCTGACTACTTCATGCCTCGTATTAAAATTCTTCGTAATGATGTTTTCCATGCCCTCGCTGGCCTAAACCCTCAGAAGGCTTATGGACCTGATGGGGTCCCTCCTATTGTTCTCCGAAACTGTGCCTCCGTGCTTGCACCTTGCCTAGTCAAACTCTTTCAGCTCTGTCTGTCAACATCTACCTTTCCTTCTTGCTGGAAGTTTGCCTACATTCAACCTGTTCCTAAAAAGGGTGACTGCTCTAATCCCTCAAACTACCGTCCTATTGCTTTAATTTCCTGCTTATCTAAAGTTTTTGAATCTATCCTCAACAGGAAGATTCTTAAACATCTATCACTTCACAACCTTCTATCTGATCGCCAGTATGGGTTCCGTCAAGGCCGCTCTACTGGTGATCTTCTGGCTTTCCTTACTGAGTCTTGGTCATCCTCTTTTAGAGACTTTGGTGAAACTTTTGCTGTTGCCTTGGACATATCAAAAGCCTTTGATAGAGTCTGGCACAAAGCTTTGATTTCCAAACTACCCTCCTACGGTTTCTATCCTTCTCTCTGTAACTTCATCTCAAGTTTCCTTTCTGACCGTTCTATTGCTGCTGTGGTAGACGGTCACTGTTCTTCTCCTAAATCTATTAACAGTGGTGTTCCTCAGGGTTCTGTCCTGTCACCCACTCTCTTCTTATTATTCATTAATGATCTTCTAAACCAAACTTCTTGTCCTATCCACTCTTATGCTGATGATACCACCCTGCACTTTTCCACGTCTTTTCATAGACGTCCAACCCTTCAGGAGGTAAACATATCACGCAGGGAAGCCACAGAACGCCTGACTTCTGATCTTTCTAAAATTTCTGATTGGGGCAGAGCAAACTTGGTATTGTTCAATGCCTCAAAAACTCAATTCCTCCATCTATCAACTCGACACAATCTTCCAGACAACTATCCCCTCTTCTTCAATGACACTCAACTGTCCCCCTCTTCTACACTGAACATCCTCGGTCTGTCCTTTACTTATAATCTGAACTGGAAACTTCACATCTCATCTCTAGCTAAAACAGCTTCTATGAAGTTAGGTGTTCTGAGACGTCTCCGCCAGTTTTTCTCACCCCCCCAGCTGCTAACTCTGTACAAGGGCCTTATCCGTCCATGTATGGAGTATGCTTCACAAGTCTGGGGGGGTTCCACTCATACTGCTGTTCTAGACAGGGTGGAATCAAAAGCTTTTCGTCTCATCAACTCCTCTCCTCTAACTGACTGTCTTCAGCCTCTCTCTCACCGCCGCAATGTTGCATCTCTAGCTGTCTTCTACCGCTATTTTCATGCTAACTGCTCTTCTGATCTTGCTAACTGCATGCCTCCCCTCCTTCCGCGGCCTCGCTGCACAAGACTTTCTTCTTTCTCTCACTCCTATTCTGTCCACCTCTCTAACGCAAGAGTTAACCAGTATTCTCAATCATTCATCCCTTTCTCTGGTAAACTCTGGAACTCCTTGCCTGCTTCTGTATTTCCACCTTCCTATGACTTGAATTCCTTCAAGAGGGAGGTTTCAAGACACTTATCCACCAATTTTTGACCACTGCTTTGACCCTTTTAGGGACTGGCATTTCAGTGGGTATTTTTTTTTATTAGATTTTTGTTGCCCTTGGCCAGTATCCTTCCTACATAAAAAAAAAAAAAAAAAAAAAAAAACATGGACGGATAAGGACCCTGTACAGAGTTGGAAGCTGGGGGGTGAGAAAAACTGGATGAGACGACTCAGAACACCTAACTTCATAGAAGTTGTTTTACCTAGAGGTGAGATGTGAAGTTTCCAGTTTAGATTATAAGTAAAGGACAGACCGAGGATGTTCAGTGTAGAAGCGGGAGACAGTTGAGTGTCATTGAAGAATAGGGGATAGTGGACCGGATGATTGTATCGAGCTGATAGGTGGAGGAATTGAGTTTCTGAGGCATTGAACAATACTAAGTTTTCTCTGTCCTAATCAGAAATTTTAGAGAGATCAAAAGTCAGGCGTTCCGTGGCTTCCCTGCGTGAACTGTTTACTTCATGAAGGGTTGAACATCTATAAAAAGACATGGAAAAGTGTAGGGTAGTATCATTAACGTAGGAGCGGATAGGACAAGAAGTTTGGTTTAGTAGATCATTGATGAATAATAGGATGAGAATGGGTGACAGGACAGAACCCTGAGGACTACCGTTAATAGATTTAGGAGAAGAACAGTGACCGTCTACCACAGCAGGAATAGTCAGAAAGGAAACTTGAAATGAAGTTATAGAGAGAAAGATAGAAACCGTAGGAGGGTAGTTTGGAAATTAAAGCTTTGTGCCAGACTCTATCAAAAGCTTTTGATTTGTCTTATGCAACAACAAAAGTTTCACCAGAATCTGTAAAAGAAGATGACCAAGACTCAATAAAGAAAGCCACAAGATCACAAGTAGAGGGGCCTTCACGGAACCCATACTGGCGATCAGATAGATGGTTGTGAAGTGATAGATGTTTAAGAATCTTCCTGTTGAGGATGGATTCAAACCCTTTATACACGCAGGAAATTAAAGCAATTGGACGATAGTTTGAGGGATTAGAGCGGTCACTCTTTTTAGGAATAGTCTGAATATAGGCAAACTTCCAGCAAGAAGGAAAGGTAGATGTTGATAGACAGAGTTGAAAAAGTTTGACTAGCCAAGGTACAAGCACGGAGGCAAAGTTTTGGAGAACACCTCGCCTTGCAAGGGCTTATGCCAGTGAGAAAACATCACTGCGAAGGATTTTAATAAGCATGAAGTAGTCAGAGGGTGGAGGAGAGAGAGGGAAATGTCCTGAATCATCGAAGGTTGAGTTTCTAGCAAAGGTTTGAGTGAAGAGCACTTGGCCTAGACATGGAGCAACATGTGCAACACCCTACTCGTATTCCTGACCATCTTGGAAATACGCCCAACATTCTTGACCCTTTCCTAACCTCTAATCCTTCTGCTTATGTTGTCACCCTGTCTTCTCCGTTGGGCTCCTCCGATCACAATCTCATGTCTGTATCTTGTTTTATCGCTCCAATCCTTCCTCAGGTCCCCATAATTAGCAGAGGCAAAACGCTAGAGGCACCTCTGCTTTGGGGGATCCTGAGGAGGGATTGGAGCGATAAAACAAGGTACAGACATAAGATTGTGATCGGAGGTAACAACATAAGCAGGACTAATGGTTAGGAAAGGGTCAAGAATGTTGGGCGTATTTCCAAGATGGTCAGGAATATGAGTAGGGTGTTGCACCAGTTCCTCTAGGTCATGGAGGATAGCAAAAGCTAGTTCACCAGGATGGTCAGTAAAGGGAGAGGAAAGCCAAAGCTGGTGGTGAACATTGAAGTCTTAAAGAATAGAGACTCTCCGCAATAGAGAATTTCCGCAAAAGGGAAGAGAGTCAGAATGTGCTCCACTTTGGAAGTTTAGTAGTCAAAAACTTTCTTATAGTCACAGAAATTAGGTAAGAGGTAAACAGCACAAATAAATTTAGTTTGAGGGTGACTCTGTACTCGTAGCCAGATGGTGGAAAACTCGGAAGATTCAAGAGCGTGGGCACGAGAGCAGTATAAGTCGTTGCACATATTGACGCAACATCCAGCTTTGGATTAAAAATGAGGATACAGAAAGTAGAAGGGAACAGAAAAAGGGCTACTGTCAGTTGCCTCAGACACCTGTGTTTCAGTGAGGAAAAGAAGATGAGATTTAGTAGAGGCGAGGTGGTGTTCTACAGACTGAAAATTAAATCTAAGTTCGCGAATGTTGCAGTAGTTAATGAAGAAAAAGTTAATGGGGGTGTCAAGCCACTTAGGGACGATACCAGAAGAGCAGTCCGGCCTGGAGACATTGGTGGTCCCCTCCCCAGATGGGGACTCCGAGGCTGGTGTAGGAGTCGCCATATTACTTTAGAATTTAGAGTAAAGGGTGTGTGTGTAATTAGATACATGTGTAAAGGAAATTCACATATAGAGGTAACAATATATAAAAGTGTAAAGAATAATGATTTTCTTGTTTTCATAGTCTGCATCATATCCTGCTTGCTCTTTTAAAGGTTAGGAATGAAAAGGTCGCTGTAGGTAGTGATGAAGGGAAAGCGCAATACCTGTTATGAAAATGATGGATATGATGGAAATGGAAATAGTGGATTAGCCATCACTGTGTCATCAAAGTGAAGTTTTAATCTGTGTATATATGAGAGAGAGAGAGAGAGAGAGAGAGAGAGAGAGAGAGAGAGAGAGAGAGAGAGAGAGAGAGAGAGAGAGAGAGAGAGAGAGAGAGAGAGAGAGAGAGAGAGAGACTGAAAGCAAGTTTTCTCGTATAACAATTCACATGTTATTTTTTCACTCCCATTCATTTTAGTTTCCGTAATTATGACATACGCATCACGCCTCGCTTTCATTTCTCTACGTACCTCTCACCCTCAGTTTTGAATTGCTAGTTACTATATTTGTGTGAGAGGGAGGAATGGCGGTATATATATTAACTTTGTTTTTTCACTGCTTACTTTCTGGTTTCCATTTATTGAATTGCTCGCATGTTTACTTATTTATCTATTGTGTGTGTGTGTGTGTGTGTGTGTGTGTGTGTGTGTGTGTGTGTGTGTGTGTGTGTGTGTGTGTGTGTGTGTGCAATACCTCCTGCTGTTGTAAGGGTTTCCTGTTTGCTTATGTATCCTTTGCATTTTTCTGGAGGTTTTTCCCCGAAGTTCATATATGTCGCAGTATTACCGTGTGTTTGAGTGTTTGTGCGCTCTGCTTGTAGGCTTTCTGTCGGTGTAACCATTTGTATTTTTACTCTGTCTATTTTTTTGTCTATCTGGTTCTCTCTCTCTCTCTCTCTCTCTCTCTCTCTCTCTCTCTCTCTCTCTCTCTCTCTCTCTCTCATCTCTCTCTCTCTCTCTCTCTCTCTCTCTCTTTTCCTCCCCACATTTTTTTTTTATTAATACGTGCTGAAATCATGAAGCCTTTTTTTTTTTTATGTAGGAAGGACACTGGCCAAGGGCAACAAAAATCCAATAAAAAAATGCCCACTGAAATGCCAGTCCCATAAAAGGGTGAAAGTAGTAGTCAAAAATTGATGAATAAGTGTCTTGAAACCTCCCTCTTGAAGAAATTCAAGTCATAGGAAGGTGGAAATACAGAAGCAGGCAGGGAGTTCCAGAGTTTACCAGAGAAAGGGATGAATGATTGAGAATACTGGTTAACTCTCGAGTTAGAAAGGTGGACAGAATAGAGAAAGAAGAAAGTCTTGTGCAGGGAGGTCGCGGGAGGAGGGGAGGCATGCAGTTAGCAAGATCAGAAGAGCAGTTAGCATGAAAATAGCGGTAGAAGACAGCTAGAGATGCAACATTGTGGCCTAGAGAGAGAGGCTGAAGACAGTCAGTTAGAAGAGAGGAGTTGATGAGACGAAAAGCTTTTCATTCCACTCTTTCTAGAAGAGCAGTGTGAGTGGAACCCCCCCAGACATGTGAAGCATACTCCATACATGGACGGATAAGGCCCTTGTATAGAGTTAGCAGCTGGGGGGGTGAGAAAAACTGGCGGAGACGTCTCAGAACACCTAACTTCATAGAAGCTGTTTTAGCTAGAGATGAGATGTGAAGTTTCCAGTTCAGATTATAAGTAAAGGACAGACCGAGGATGTTCAGTGTAGAAGAGGGGGACAGTTGAGTGTCATTGAAGAAAAGGGGATAGTTGTTTGGAAGGTTGTGTCGAGTTGATAGATGGAGGAATTGAGTTTTTGAGGCATTGAACAATACCAAGTTTGCTCTGCCCCAATCAGAAATTTTAGAGAGATCAGAAGTCAAGCGTTCTGTGGATTCCCTGCGTGAAATGTTTACCTCCTGAAAGGTTGGACGTCTATGAAAAGACGCGGAAAAGTGCAGGGTGGTATCATCAGCGTAGGAATGGATAGGACAAGAAGTTTGGTTTAGAAGATCATTAATGATTAATAAGAAGAGAGTGGGTGACAGGACAAAACCCTGAGGAACACCACTGTTAATGGATTTAGGAGAAGAACAGTGACCGTCTACCACAGCAGCAACTGAACGGTCAGAAAGGAAACTTGAGATGAAGTTACAGAGAGAAGGAGAGTAGCCGTAGGAGGGTAGTTTGGATATCAAAGCTTTGTGCCAGACTATATCAAAAGCTTTTTCTATGTCTAAGGCAATAGCAAAAGTTTCACCAAAATCTCTAAAAGAGGATGACCAAGACTCAGTAAGGAAACCCAGAAGATCACCAGTAGAGCGGCCTTGATGGAACCCATACTGGCGATGAGATATAAGGTTGTGAAGTGATAGATGTTTAAGAATCTTCCTGTTGAGGATAGATTAAAAAACTTTAGATAGGCAGGAAATTAAAGCAATAGGACGATAGTTTGAGGGATTAGAACGGTCACCCTTTTTAGGTACAGGCTGAATGTAGGTAAACTTCCAGCAAGAAGGAAAGGTAGATGTTGACAGACAGAGCTGAAAGAGTTTGACTAGGCAAGGTGCAAGCACGGAGGCACAGTTTCGGAGAACAGTAGGAGAGATCCCATCAGGTCCATAAGCCTTCCGCGGGTTTAGGTCAGCAAAGGCATGGAAAACATCATTGCGAAGAATTTTAATAGGTAGCATGAAGTAGTCAGAGGGTGGAAGAGAGGGAGGAACAAGCCCATAATCGTCCAAGGTAGAGTTTTTAGCAAAGGTTTGAGCGAAGAGTTCAGCTTTAGAAATAGATTTGATAGCAGTGGTGCCCTCTGGTTGAAATAAAGGAGGGAAAGAAGAAGCAGCAAAGTTATTGGAAATATTTTTGGCTAGATGCCAGAAGTCACGAGGGGAGTTAGATCTTGAAAGGTTTTGACACTTTCTATTAATGAAAGAATTTTTGGCTAGTTGGAGAACAGACTTGTTATGGTTCTGGGAAGAAATATAAAGTGCATGAGATTCTGGTGATGGAAGGCTTAAGTACCTTTTGTGGGCCACCTCTCTATCATGTATAGCACGAGAACAAGCTGTGTTAAACCAAGGTTTAGAAGGTTTAGGTCGAGAAAAAAGTGAGGAATGTACGCCTCCATGCCAGACACTATCACCTCTGTTATGCGCTCAGCACACAAAGACGGGTCTCTGACACGGAAGCAGTAGTCATTCCAAGGAAAATCAGCAAAATACCTCCTCAGGTCCCCCCAACTAGCAGAGACAAAACGCCAGAGGCACCTTCGCTTAGGAAGATCCTGAGGAGGGATTGGAGCGATAGGACAAGATACAGATATGAGATTGTGATCGGAGGAGCCCAACGGAGAAGAAAGGGTGACAGCATAAGCGGAAGGATTAGAGGTCAGGAAAAGGTCAAGAATGTTAGGCATATCTCCAAGACGGTCAGGAATACGAGTAGTTTGTTGCACCAATTGCTCTAGGTCGTTGAGGATAGCAAAGTTGTAGGCTAGTTCACCAGGATGGTCAGTGAAGGGAGAGGAAAGCCAAAGCTGGTGGTGAACATTGAAGTCTCCAAGAATGGAGATCTCTGCGAAAGGGAAGAGGGTCAGAATGTGCTCCACTTTGGAAGTTAAGTAGTTAAAGAATTTCTTATAGTCAGAGGAGTTAGGTGAAAGGTATACAGCACAGATAAATTTAGTTTGAGAGTGACTCTGTAGTCATAGCCAGATGGTGGAAAACTCGGAAGATTCAAGAGCGTGGGCACGAGAGCAGGTTAAGTCATTGCGCACATAAACGCAACATCCAGCTTTGGATCGAAAATGAGGATAGAGAAAGTAGGAGGGAACAGAAAAGGGGCTACTGTCAGTTGCCTCAGACACCTGAGTTTCAGTGAGGAAAAGAAGATGAGGTTTAGATGAGGAGAGGTGGTGTTCTACAGATTGAAAATTAAATCTTAGACCACGAATGTTGCAGAAGTTAATGAAGAAAAAGTTAAGGGGGTATCAAGACATTTAGGGTCGTCGACAGAAAGGCAGTCCGACCTGGGGACATTTATGGTCCCCTCCCCAGATGGGGACTCCGAGGCTGGTGTAGGAGTCGCCATGATGATTTTGAAATTTTTGAGTGAAGGGTGCGTGTGTTATTAGGTGCTTGTAGTTTTGTGTGCAGGAAGAGAGTTGTCTTTAGAGGGCAGGCTGTGACTGCCCCCTTGTGTTGTGAGACACAAAGGGAAACGTTCAGTGAGGTCACAGATAAGTTCATAGCAACCCCTGAACAGTGCTTTAGACCTCACTGGGAGTAATTATCGTTTCGGCAGGTGTCTACTGCCTCCTCCTTATAACTGTACAGGTAAGTCGAACCAACCGGCAATAATAATAATTGTCATGATATAAGTGTGCTGTGTCCAAAACGGAATCCGTAGGGAAAACTATAGAAAAAAGCCTACAAGAGAATCCCACGCTGGGTCGCCTCGCCTTGAAGTAGCACAGACAAAGTAAGAGAACTCCAGTAGGTCCTCTTCTCCTATGGGATGTTATAATAAAGAAAGAAGGCAGTGGG
>NC_087159.1:13892500-13907500 GCF_035594125.1 Scylla paramamosain
TGTAATTAGTGTACTGAAATTTGTTTCTTTTTCTCTGTGGAGAATACACCTATAGAAGAGAGAGAGTAAGAAGTAAAATGTTATTTTCTTTAAAGAATGAACTATAAAACTTTCTGAAAGTTCACGGAAATATTGTATGTATATATTCATCAGTGAAATATTGCTGAAAAAAAGATTGTTTATTTTTTAATTAGTTAATTATTTTCTTCTCGGAAAATCACATTGTGTATATATATATATATATATTTATATATATATATATATATATATATATATATATATATATATATATATATATATATATATATATATATATATATATATATATATATATATATATATATATATATATATATATATATATATATATATATATATATATATATATATATATATATATATATATATATATATATATATATATGTGTGTGTGTGTGTGTGTGTGTGTGTGTGTGTGTGTGTGTGTGTGTGTGTGTGTGTGTGTGTGTGTGTGTGTGTGTGTGTGTGTGTGTGTGTGTGTGTGTGTGTGTGTGTGTGTGTGTGTGTCTGAGTGCGTGAGTGTGAGTAACTATCAGGTCAAGGATTCTGTAATAAAGAGTGAGTACATTTTTCTAGGCTGTGCTGACCATATAAGGGACCAATAAGAGCGAGCGAGCGAGCGAGCAATATATATATATATATATATATATATATATATATATATATATATATATATATATATATATATATATATATATATATATATATATATATATATATATATATATATATATATATATATATATATATATATATATATATATATATATATATATATATATATATATATATATATATATTACTCGCTCGCTCGCTCGCTCTTATTGGTCCCTTATATGGTCAGCACAGCCTAGAAAAATGTACTCGCTCTTTATTACAGAATCCTTGACCTGATAGTTACTCACACTCACGCACTCAGACACACACACACACACACACACACACACACACACACACACACACACACACACACACACACACACACACACACACACACACACACACACACACACACACACACACACACACACACACACACACACACACAGTCAGTCCTACCAATTAATGGGGCGGAAGATTACTAAAATGACCATGAACATTAATTTATGTGCTTAAATGGTGGGAACCGGGTGATGACAGTGTACCAGACGAATGTTTGTTTTTTCCTCATCCTGCATATTTGTGTTTGTCGCCGGCGGTGTTTCGGCCAAAGTTAAGATGGATCACCTTCCTCGATAACGCAGGTGTGCGGTCATAATTTTTTGGCATTAGGTGGGAGTTTGGCATATTAAGAGAATTTTCCGGTTATGGATGGCAAGCGTAAATTACTTACTCTTTAGAGCCCTAATGTGCACATGAATTAAGCCTGAGCAGAGGAAATGGAAGAGAAAGAGGAAAAGTAAAAAGAACACAGAGTGGGTGAGAATGAGGATAAAGAGATGGAGGACAAATGGAAAGAAAAGGAAGAGGAAGAAGAAGAAGAAGAAGAAAAGTGATGAAAATGATGAGAAAGAAAGAAGAAATGTAAGAGGGGTAATGAAAATCTTGAGCAACTATAAAAGTAGTAATAAAATGGATGAAATGAAGAAAGAGAAAGAGAAATGAGAAACAGCAGATAAAACCAGTAATGTGATTGATTCTTCTCCTGTTCAGTGAAGACAACGTGCAAGGATATTTAATTTTTTCTCTTGTACAACTCTAGATGCAACTCTCATCATTTTCGTCAGCCTCTATTGCGTACTCAAGAATAATTTTTCCCCATAAACTACTGCGTGTGTTAGTAAGTACTGGCGTAAATTCTTTGCCTTTCATCGCAAAATGTAGAAAGATAACTTGTGTAATTCGAAAAACATTACTTGTCCTGGTTTGTGCTTTTGAGTCTTGTTTAGTATTCAGCACTGGAGCTGCTCACATAAGTCTTCATGTATTTTCAAAAGTTTCACACCATCTGTAAACATTAAAATTAGTTTGGACTGTAAAGAGAACCCGAGAGAAGACTGTCGGGGCTCGTTGTTCTAAACTTTAAGATCATTAAAAAAGAAAAAAAGTAAAAATTTTCCACAGAAGTCGGTGGTTTATTGCAGGATGTAAGTCGCTCCCTCCGCGGGTTTCATCTCACCACCGCCACCTACTTGAAGAGGCTGACGGAGGCACAGCGAGAGTTGTTCCCGCCGCCCATGTAATCAAGGAGGCGGGGAGCGGACGTGGAGCAACTGGAGGTGGATGACTTCGCAGTGAGATTAACTTTCTTGTTGACTCCCGCCACAGGAAATACCCTGGGGATGATGGTACTCGGAATGCTACTAACAAGGCCCAATGGAGGACCACTTCCTTGATTAAATCCCTCTCTCCTTATCCCTCCCCTACAGGCCTCTTGTCTCCCATTACCTTTCGTGTAGTGACGATTCCTAATTCTAAATCATTTCAACGTTTCTCGAAAAAAAAAAAGCAATGCCTTGATACAAATCCTCACTCTTCAGACCGTCTTTACTTACATCAGTCAATCAGTGGTGAAGTGGACGATAAGTGGTGCAAGTCTGAATTACATCTCGCTTCCCATGTTTGATAGGGAAGAATATATATATATATATATATATATATATAATTATATATTATATATATATATATATATATATATATATATATTAATATATATATATATATATATATATATATATATATATATATATATATATATATATATATGCAATACTGAAGAACCTACGAAACCATCGTCGTGTCTCGATATGCAAACAATTGGACAAGACGGTGGGTGGTGGTGGTGGTGGGTGCTGCCATACTGCTGCAAGACCATTCCACAGAGAGGGGGAAACAGGGGCCTTCAAAGTTGCCGCAAGTGTACATCGTCGGCCAGCATAAATATTGGATCATGACAACCGGCTTATAAAACCATCATACTCATAAAAGTGACATAGGCCTCACCTGTGCCTACTTGGACATGATGTCGTGCACTTTCATATTTGAATGATCTCGCATTAGGCCCAGATGACAGATGGTGAGAGGATGGATATGCCTGCCTGGAATATATAGCATGCGGGGTTCCGGGAAGTGAGGAGAGGCAGGAAATGGGAAGAAAACTGAAAGGGAAAAGAAAAGGAGGCAGGGGAAAATGAGTGGTTTGGTGAGGTAATGAGAACTAAAGAAAATGAAGGAAAGGAGGATCTGCTGAACTTGTATACCATAAGATGCCTCTCCTGCCAGCCTGATACTTAATTAAGTTTGGCACACACACACATACACACACACACACACACACACACACACACACACACACACACACAACACACACACACACACACACACACACACACACACACACACACACACACACACACACACACACACACACACACGCACACACACTTCGTGACAAACTAAGCAAGGGCTCTGTACGAGTATAAAGAAAACACAGTAAATTAGTTTTGAACGCTCTTGCGAGAAAATCACGTAAATGCGGTATATCGCGGTGAGTTATTGGATGGCTGGTAATAATAGAGCCGCCCATAAACCCTCCGTCCACGCGAGAAAAGGTTGGAAGGAATACTGGAGAAGGACGCGGCCAAGGCAGCTGTGGCAGGGTGATCGTTCCTCCTCCTGTACTTTATGCTTCACTGAAAAGAAAATACTCCCTTAGTGTTTTACATAACTGTCTGTATTCTATTGTAGGCTTTGGCACACACACACACACACACACACACACACACACACACACACACACACACACACACACACACACACACACACACACACACACACACACACACACACACACACACACACACACACACACACACACAACTTAGGTATGTTTCCTAAGCTGTTCAATATATTAAAGTTCCCAGTACTCTTCACAATTGCGTACATCAGTCAGCGGCTCACGTGCACAGTTTATTTTGTACTTTGTCCTTCACTGTTCGTGGCTAGTTGAAAGGCATCATCAGCACCTGTTTTCCGCCTGATGTGTTGACCTGATGAGTGAAGGTCTGGCTAGGCTGGAAGAAAGGGGCTGGTGACATAAGAGAGGTAGGAAGGGAGGAGAAAAACATTAAGGGAAAAGTAGAGGAGAGAGAGATTGCAGGAGGAAGAGGCTTCACTTTTAATCAATAAGCCATCGACGTATAAGTTTTCTCTCTCTCTCTCTCTCTTCTCTCTCTCCTCTCTCTCTCTCTCTCTCTCTCTCTCTCTCTCTCTCTCTCTCTCTCTCTCTTGGCCGTCTATTTTATTTTGTATCCAGTGTACTTGTATTTTTCATGGATTTTTTTTTTTTTTCTTGGGTGTTGCTTTATAGTTTTTTCTTCAGTTGTAAAGAAAACCCTTCACATCACCGCACTTCCATAATGCCCGACGAAATAACAAAAAACTTTTAAGAAAACATTAATATGTTATGCAAGAAAAGTTATCCCAATTTCCTTTCTCTCCAAGAAAATTCCGCGGAAAATTAATGAGTGGACTGTTTTCATAATTTGCATGTTAACCTCGTGGCGTGGATGTGTGGAGTGACTGGAGGAGACGGAGGGTAGCCAGGCGCCGCGTGTGAGGCGCTTCTTTCTCCTCTTGATGGAGTGGTTTGGGTCCATCAGGGGGAGGGAAAGAGAGAGAGAGAGAGAGAGAGAAGGAGAGGAGAGAGAGAGAGAGAGAGAGAGGAGAGAGAGAGAGAGAGAGAGAGAGTGTGTGTGTGTGTGTGTGTGTGTGTGTGTGTGTGTGTGTGTGTGTGTGTGTGTGTGTGTGTGTGTGTGTGTGTGTGTGTGTGTGTGTGGTGTGTGTGTGATATCATTAAGAGGAAAAGGAAGCCATCCGAGAGAGTGTCAATTCATTTTAAGAAAGAAATTATAGAACAGAAAAGGAAGCAGCAGCATTCCTGTGACGTTAATGACATGTTGTTGACTAAGTCGCAAATCCTGAGTTTATACCGCTCAGTCGCTTGCGTTCAGTATGAAAATGGTTTTGTGTAAGTTGTGTGTGTGTGTGTGTGTGTCGTGCAAATTACAACATAGATTAAAGCTAAAAAGGAAGAAAAAAACTGCCTGAGTGAATGGCCGGGCCCGGTGGTCCACAGGATGACCGGCAACGCAGACATACCTGCAGCAGCAACTCTATTTGCAGTCTTTTTTTTTTTTTATCCTGTTTTGCAAAATTCCGCTGCTACGTATTTCCTCCTCCCGTCCCTACACAGCTCCACCTGAAGCCCTGCTCTCTTCCCTCAACACCATCCTTAAGTTCCCTTCCCTCCCACCATCCCACCATTCATCCGCCGGCTAGCCTTCCTTCCCTTCTTCCCTTTTCCTGCACTCTTCTTCTTCCTTCTATCTCTCCTCCCACTTCCTTTCTTCCCGGTCCGCAAAGCTCTATTCCTATCCTCTCCCTCCCTGGGGGTTATCATACCAGCACTTCCCTGCCGCTTCTCTTTCTGCTCTAGCTACAAAGTTTTATGATGAATTAATATAAACAAATGAATGCATTCTTTCCAAGTGGCTTATTATTCATCAACCAGAACAGAGATAACAAATGTTTTTTGGTATATTTCAATGCAGAGTGTGTACACTGTTCTTCAAGCAGATTGCGAGAAGATATGAGTATCATTGAAATAAAGTGCTGTAGAATTCAAGTCTCTCTCTCTCTCTCTCTCTCTCTCTCTCTCTCTCTCTCTCTCTCTCTCTCTCTCTCTCTCTCTCTCTCTCTCTCTCTCTCTCTCTCTCTCTCTCTCTCTCCTTAATTCTGTAAATGGCAATTTCGTATTTTGGTAATATATATTTTTTTTACAAATGGCCCATGGCCATTTGTAAAAATGGCCATGGGCCAATGACCATCGCTTTCATGTGTAAAAGGAATAACTGACCGTCGACGAAAAATAAGGATGACTACTGTTTTTTTTTTTTTTTTTTTTGTACAGGTGATTTTAGTGAAGGGCATTTGTAATGATCCGTTATGGTCTCGGTAACCGAAAACATCTCGCCTCACCTCTTGTGTTCCTGCTTGACCACAAATTTCAAATTGATTTTGTCCATAAACCATAAGAAGAGACTCATTTGATGTTGAAGATCATAAACGAAATAATTTTTGTGTTACTTGTCACTGATAATGACGTGCCACTAAGTGATGAGTTGAGTTGGGGGTAAATAATAAATTCTCTCAATATTTTTACAGAGAGAGAGAGAGAGAGAGAGAGAGAGAGAGAGAGAGAGAGAGAGAGAGAAATGTCTGTTCTTGGTGGGTACGCAGTAACAGATTAGCTGCACGTGAGCAGAAAAAGTTATTATACAGCACGGTTGCGGCTTGCAATATTTTTAGTGGCTTATAATGGATATTGCATTCCTGCCTGTGGCAGTAAATGTGTGATGGGTGTGTTTGATATTTTCGTCACTCGCATGTGGCATTATTTGATTGTAGGGAACGCGCGTCGTGAGTGGTGCACCGACCACCGCCAATGCACTTAATTTTGGTACATTTTGCTAATTAAAATTTTTCTGTTTTGCTTTTATGTGGATTGTTTTGTAATATTTTATTGCTGGTCAGTCCTTTATCCCTTAACCTTCTGTTATCATTGTATACTGAGTAAGCAGCAACTGAAAAATATATGCAGTTCGATGGGCCTTTTGTTCATTACTGTAAAAAAAAAAAAAAAAGCGGACATCATTTACAACCATGGGAAACGTGAAACGTATGCATACACCAAGAGTTGAACAATTTTTCATGTATTCGGTAGGTAATTAGGTCATAATGAAGGGGGAGAAAATGTAACTTTTGACAAAATGACGAAAATAAATGGATATGTTGTTTTCCCTCTTTTCTATAAATTAATATATATATGTATATATATATATATATATATATATATATATATATATATATATATATATATATATATATATATATATATATATATATATATATATATATATATATATATATATATATATATATATATATATATATATATATATATATATATTCATTCTGTAAACTACACCGCCAAAATATTTCCTCCAAAATATCATATGAACAAAGCAAGTCTTAATGAGTGTTGATAGTGCCTGCTAAAAAAAGAACAGCATATATTAAATAGTTTTTTTTTTTTTTTTTTTTTTTTTTTTTTTATGTAGGAAGGATACTGGCCAAGGGCAACAAAAATCTAATAAAAAAAATGC
The DNA here is from genome assembly GCF_035594125.1 of Scylla paramamosain. Classification (NCBI taxonomy): domain Eukaryota; kingdom Metazoa; phylum Arthropoda; class Malacostraca; order Decapoda; family Portunidae; genus Scylla; species Scylla paramamosain. Next base: position 13,899,706 of record NC_087159.1, read on the forward strand.
CCACTGAAATGCCAGTCCCTAAAAGGGTCAAAGCAGTGGTCAAAAATTGGTGGATAAGTGTCTTGAAACCTCCCTCTTGAAGGAATTCAAGTCATAGGAAGGTGGAAATACAGAAGCAGGCAAGGAGTTCCAGAGTTTACCAGAGAAAGGGATGAATGATTGAGAATACTGGTTAACTCTTGCGTTAGAGAGGTGGACAGAATAGGAGTGAGAGAAAGAAGAAAGTCTTGTGCAGCGAGGCCGCGGAAGGAGGGGAGGCATGCAGTTAGCAAGATCAGAAGAGCAGTTAGCATGAAAATAGCGGTAGAAGACAGCTAGAGATGCAACATTGCGGCGGTGAGAGAGAGGCTGAAGACAGTCAGTTAGAGGAGAGGAGTTGATGAGACGAAAAGCTTTTGATTCCACCCTGTCTAGAACAGCAGTATGAGTGGAACCCCCCCAGACATGTGAAGCATACTCCATACATGGACGGATAAGGCCCTTGTACAGAGTTAGCAGCTGCAGGGGTGAGAAAAACTGGCGGAGACGTCTCAGAACACCTAACTTCATGGAAGCTGTTTTAGCTAGAGATGAGATGTGAAGTTTCCAGTTCAGATTATAAGTAAAGGACAGACCGAGGATGTTCAGTGTAGAAGAGGGGGATAGTTGAGTGTCATTGAAGAAGAGGGGATAGTTGTCTGGAAGATTGTGTCGAGTTGATAGATGGAGGAATTGAGTTTTTGAGGCATTGAACAATACCAAGTTTGCTCTGCCCCAATCAGAAATTTTAGAAAGATCAGAAGTCAGGCGTTCTGTGGCTTCCCTGCGTGATATGTTTACCTCCTGAAGGGTTGGACGTCTATGAAAAGACGTGGAAAAGTGCAGGGTGGTATCATCAGCATAGGAGTGGATAGGACAAGAAGTTTGTTTTAGAAGATCATTAATGAATAATAAGAAGAGAGTGGGTGACAGGACAGAACCCTGAGGAACACCACTGTTAATAGATTTAGGAGAAGAACAGTGACCGTCTACCACAGCAGCAATAGAACGGTCAGAAAGGAAACTTGAGATGAAGTTACAGAGAGAAGGATAGAAACCGTAGGAGGGTAGTTTGGAAATCAAAGCTTTGTGCCAGACTCTATCAAAGGCTTTTGATATGTCCAAGGCAACAGCAAAAGTTTCACCAAAGTCTCTAAAAGAGGATGACCAAGACTCAGTAAGGAAAGCCAGAAGATCACCAGTCGAGCGGCCTTGACGGAACCCATACTGGCGATCAGATAGAAGGTTGTGAAGTGATAGATGTTTAAGAATCTTCCTGTTGAGGATAGATTCAAAAACTTTAGATAAGCAGGAAATTAAAGCAATAGGACGGTAGTTTGAGGGATTAGAGCGGTCACCCTTTTTAGGAACAGGTTGAATGTAGGCAAACTTCCAGCAAGAAGGAAAGGTAGATGTTGACAGACAGAGCTGAAAGAGTTTGACTAGGCAAGGTGCAAGCACGGAGGCACAGTTTCGGAGAACAATAGGAGGGACCCCATCAGGTCCATAAGCCTTCTGAGGGTTTAGGCCAGCGAGGGCATGGAAAACATCATTACGAAGAATTTTAATACGAGGCATGAAGTAGTCAGAGGGTGGAGGAGAGGGAGGAACAAGCCCAGAATCGTCCAAGGTAGAGTTTTTAGCAAAGGTTTGAGCAAAGAGTTCAGCTTTAGAAATAGATGTGATAGCAGTGGTGCCATCTGGTTGAAGTAGAGGAGGGAAAGAAGAAGAAGCAAAGTTATTGGAGATATTTTTGGCTAGATGCCAGAAATCACGAGGGGAGTTAGATCTTGAAAGGTTTTGACATTTTCTGTTAATGAAGGAGTTTTTGGCTAGTTGGAGAACAGACTTGGCATGGTTCCGGGCAGAAATATAAAGTGCATGAGATTCTGGTGAAGGAAGGCTTAAGTACCTTTTGTGGGCCACCTCTCTATCATGTATAGCACGAGAACAAGCTGTGTTAAACCAAGGTTTAGAAGGTTTAGGACGAGAAAAAGAGTGAGGAATGTACGCCTCCATGCCAGACACTATCACCTCTGTTATGCGCTCAGCACACAAAGACGGGTCTCTGACACGGAAGCAGTAGTCATTCCAAGGAAAATCAGCAAAATACCGCCTCAGGTCCCCCCAACTAGCAGAGGCAAAACGCCAGAGGCACCTTCGCTTAGGGGGATCCTGAGGAGGGATTGGAGTGATAGGACAAGATAAAGATATGAGATTGTGATCGGAGGAGCCCAACGGAGAAGAAAGGGTGACAGCATAAGCAGAAGGATTAGAGGTCAGGAAAAGGTCAAGAATGTTGGGCGTATCTCCAAGACGGTCAGGAATACGAGTAGGGTGTTGCACCAATTGCTCTAGGTCATGGAGGATAGCAAAGTTGTAGGCTAGTTCACCAGGATGGTCAGTGAAGGGAGAGGAAAGCCAAAGCTGGTGGTGAACATTGAAGTCTCCAAGAATGGAGATCTCTGCAAAAGGGAAGAGGGTCAGAATGTGCTCCACTTTGGAAGTTAAGTAGTCAAAGAATTTCTTATAGTCAGAGGAGTTAGGAGAGAGGTATACAGCACAGATAAATTTAGTATGAGAATGACTCTGTAGTCGTAGCCAGATGGTGGAAAACTCGGAAGATTCAAGAGCGTGGGCACGAGAGCAGGTTAAGTCATTGCGCACATAAACGCAGCATCCAGCTTTGGATCGAAAATGAGGATAGAGAAAGTAGGAGGGAACAGAAAAGGGGCTACTGTCAGTTGCCTCAGACACCTGAGTTTCAGTGAGGAAAAGAAGATGAGGTTTAGAAGAGGAGAGGTGGTGTTCTACAGATTGAAAATTAGATCTTAGACCGCGAATGTTGCAGAAGTTAATGAAGAAAAAGTTGAGGGGGGTGTCAAGACACAGTTATGCTGTGTCTTCTCTGCTACACAGACATCTTTGTTTTTTCTTGCGACCTTTCATGTATGCTCCCTCTCATGGCCGTGCTGGCTCACTATGACACCATGTGTCAAAGTTCCTAATGAGATGTTATTTGTTATACAACTTTTGCTCCTCCCCTCCTCTGTCCTGTCTCAAGTGTCAGACAAACTTTCTAATTGTCCCTACATATTTCTCTGAACTGTTCCTAAAGGAGTCAAAGTTTATATGTGTCCTTTGCATTGAGAACAACACGCCTTGGCCTTGGAAACGGTGTGGCGGAGGACTCATGAAGTTACTGAGACGCCGCTGTCACACGTTTTAGAAAATAACAGAACAATATGAAGATGATTTGTTGACCTGGGTCTTGCATAAAACTATTTTCACTACCACTGCCAGCACCGCCGGCACCACATATCAGCTCGGCGATGAGTACACAGTCTAGCCTTTCCTTCCTCCGGGATAGGGCTCTTCGAAATGTTCTATGTTATTTTATCAATCTTTTTAAGGCATTAGTAATCGTCCTTCTTGTGCAGCTGTCATGTATTTATATGTTATATCTTATCTTCTTATTTATGTGGACGCTTTCCATTAATGTGATATCATGTAAACAAATTAATCGCCAGCATCAGTGATGGTATTGCTGTATGTACAAACAACAGTGAATTGAGCTGTTCCTTTAAGATGCTATAATGACTAACTTTATTGATGTAAAGACAGTGAATAATAAGTGTTTTTAAGACACTCAGAATAGTAACGTACTGTACAATGAAGGCAGGTGATTTCCTAGGTACTGTGATTATTCATTTGCTACAAGAAAGTGTTAGTTTTTTTTATCTATTCGTGTATTTATTTATTTATTTATTTATTTATTTATTTATTTGTATTTTACTTTTTCTTATCTATTTATTTATTAGTATTTATTTACTTTTATTCATTTATATATATATATATATATATATATATATATATATATATATATATATATATATATATATATATATATATATATATATATATATATATATATATTTTTTTTTTTTTTTTTTTTTTTGCGTCAGTGTGGGAACGATACATCCACTGCTTGACGACAAGACTTCAGTCGGCACCTTCACCACCACTTCCACCGCCTCATTAACTCCCACTTCATCCTGCACTGCTCTTCCTCCACTCACTCCCTCACTCTTTCCTGCACTTCTTCACTCGTTGCCCAAGTGTGTCAAGAAGCTCAGAAAAAGGTCATCGAGTCATCTCCGTCCTCGCCTCAGGAGATAAGCCCCACACTGGCGTGCTCTCCAAATTGCCATGACACGCTAACATCTAACAAGGATCAACAAAAATGCTCACGATAAGAATACTTTCGTTTATAAAATTATAATGATTAACTCTTTGGTGTAGTCGTCTGCCAATGCCCCTGTGTTACTTAAATATAAGGGAAGAATGGATGCATGAGTGAGCAAATGTAGAACAAGTCCACATGTACTGAAACGATTGAATTAAACATACGGTGCTTCCTGCCTGTGCCTGCGCTCCCAGCCGTAATAAAACTGTTCCAGCACAAACGGTAAACTTTTAGTTATATAAACGTTTCAGTCATAAAGCTTCCACTCCTGGGACACGTGGAAATTGTTGTTATATAGGAAACGATGTGTGCGGCATAGAGAGAGAGAGAGAGAGAGAGAGAGAGAGAGAGAGAGAGAGAGAGAGAGAGAGAGAGAGAGAGAGAGAGAGAGAGAGAGAGAGAGAGATTGATTCTACTTTTTCGTAACTTTAGTACATTTAGACAAGCTGACGATGTTTTGTTTGTTAATGTATTTCTCTTATTCACTCTTACCGCATGTGTGAATCTAGCACACACAAGTTACCTGATCTCTCCGTGATTTCAGTGGACTGGATGGCTAAACATATTTTCATAAAAATTTCTACCCTCTTATCTGCTTTGAGGTGTCACGGTGGTGCCTTCATCTGATGCTCGTATTACAGAGTTATTTCTTGCAGTAATCTTGACAAGTAATTTGTACATAGTATTTATTATATCTCTTCCATGTTTTCTTTTTCACTGTAGATTGGAAAATAACTTTATGTTTTCTCCTTGAATAGGTACAATCTTTTTAAGTTGTTTGTGCTTCTTGACTAAATTTTCTAGTTCTTGTATCTTTAAAAATTTGATCCATAACATGTGTAATCTCTCTTACATTGCTCGCCAATCCACCATCCCACTCTCTTTCCCTAATTACTTTCTCCCGGGAAAGCTGGAATTTCATCCCGTTATTTTTTACGGATTTTAAGATTAACTGTTATATTCGTTTGACATACACGTGTTGTTATTTTTGCTTCTATTGACTGCAGCCTATTCCTTTTAAAGTCAGTTTAATTTCATAATAATCTCTTACGAAATTAATCTCCACTGTAATTCCTTCCTCATATTTGTTTGCCTACAATTTGTGGAATTCAACGTGGCTGTATTCACTGGATGGAAAACATTACCGATTTTAAGACTCTCATGAATCTTTCCTCCTTGTCTCTATCCATCCTGAACTTAATGTCATTTCTTGCTCCTTAACATGATGACGCGGTCATTGCTACCCATCGTATGCCCGGCAGTTTCCTGATTACTTTTCTACGGTCATTTCATTAGCCTCGCTCCCTTTCTTTAACTCTTTTTTCATATATTTTCTTTATTATGTCCTGTTGTCCGTTCCGGTAAAGTAATGGCTAACTAATTAGTCATGTTCATGCACCTACTTGTATGCACGCGCGCGCGCGCGCGTGTATGTGTATATATATATATATATATATATATATATATATATATATATATATATATATATATATATATATATATATATATATATATATATATATATATATATATATATATATATATATATATATATATATATATATGTGTGTGTGTGTGTGTGTGTGTGTGTGTGTGTGTGTGTGTGTGTGTGTGTGTGTGTGTGTGTGTGTGTGTGTGTGTATGTGTGTGCGCATTTCTTATTAGTAGTGGATCATTATTATGTTTCCTTGGCAAGTTAACTATCCTCTCTCTCTCTCTCTCTCTCTCTCTCTCTCTCTCTCTCTCTCTTTCTCTCTCTCTGTCATCTTTCTTTCTGTTTCCTTTCTATTTCCTTGCTGTTAAGTAAGACAACAAAACAAAAACTTTATTTCTTGGACGCGGTACATTATTTAGCACATTTTATTTATTTATGTTTTATGTGTTTCTAAATTTAATTTCAACGAGAGTTCTAAACCGTGAAAATCAAAGTCAATTACTGTAGATTTTAAAGAAATTACGTGTTTGGCAATAATTCTTCTTCCCTTTATGTTCATTTTACGGCAAATGCAACATATCTCTATTGGCTTACTTCACTATCTTTCCTTACTCATTAAACATTGCTTTCCAGATATCTTTAGGTGGTTTAAACTTTCAGTAAAATCAACCATTTGCTGTGATTATATATATGTAAAATGTTCTTACTTTTCCTACATATCCTTGTTTGCGTGTGAAGGATGAGCGTGTGAGTGTGTCGATGAACCAGCTCTCCAAGGAGTAAAGAGCCGCGCCCTGTCATAGGAGAGTCCATTAAGTGTGTGTAGCGCGTGACGGAACAGGGGATGGTAGGCACATTTGGTGTGGCTGCGTGACAGGAGGTGTCATTGCGGATGTGTGGCAGCGGGCGACGTGACAGCAGTGTGTGGCTGGAGAATGTTGGAAGTGGTGTGAGGAGAGAGAGGCAGGCAGCGGAGAGCGGGTGGCGGTGGCGGGAAGGGGTTGGGGGGAGAGTGTTCTAGCCTGGCCGGAAGGGAATGGAAGCGACGAGAGGATTTACGACGAGGGTGTGGCGGAGAGAGAGAGAGAGAGAGAGAGAGAGAGAGAGAGAGAGAGAGAGAGAGAGGGTCTTGCAATAGTAAAGAGGCAAACAGACTTGTAGACATACGTGTACGAGTACGTATACACGGAGGTCTCTGGCTAGACAGACAAACGAGCAGACCATTTTAAAAATTCAAAAGTAGAAACGTCCACCACAACGGATGATAAACCGTATTGCAAACTTTTCCTCCCACACAATTCTTCTGGTCGTTTTATTCCCTGATATAACATGGCGGCTGACGGATAAGAAAAGATCGAAAGAAGATAACACACACACACACACACACACACACACACACACACACACACACATACACACACACACACACACACATACACACACACACACACACACACACACACACACACACACACACACACACACACATACTACGTACATTGTTTCGTAAATAACCCTTTTAATGTTTCTGCAGCTGCACCGTCGGTCAGCTGTGAATATTTCAGTACGTAGCTCTGGTCCTCGACAACATCACGTTTCTCGTACAAGAAGAAATGATTCCCTCGATGGAATATTAAAAACATATCTTCCTGACACTTGCCAAAGGGAGAGGCATTAATTACAGCTAGAACTGAGCTTAGATCAGGAATATGGATAATGAACAGTTACATAATTGTTAGTGGTGCTCTCTCTCTCTCTCTCTCTCTCTCTCTCTCTCTCTCTCTCTCTCTCTCTCTCTCATGTCATATATCTGTTTTTTTTTTTTTTCTGTAGTTTTGCAGACGAATTTAAATCAGCTGTTTTTCGTACCCCTCAAAACTCACTAACCATATGAATGTCTCTTTTCCTTGTCTACTGTTGACCACAACAATAATGTAATACACTCTTTAGATACATAAGCCACATGACCTTCCTGTCCTCACTCTTTTCATGAATATGTCTACGTGTCCTCAGATCAGAGATCGAAACAGCACAAATATGCGAATAAATAGATGAATATTCCTCCCGCTGTTATAGAACGCTTATTTTCAGCTAAT
>NC_087159.1:13917500-13940000 GCF_035594125.1 Scylla paramamosain
TGTAACTGATAATACATCAGATTATCAATAGCTGAACGACAGGCTAACTAGCGTGACGTCACGAGTCGGAACAGTATTTTTTTTGCTGGCTCTGCTGTGTTGTCGGCAGCCTGATGTTCGAGAATTAAAGGTGATGAAAACGCTTGTTTTCATGTATAATTGAGATGGAAAGTGAAATAAGTGTATGAGAGTGTGGAAAATATTTGTATGAAGAAATGTGTGGCAGAAAAGGCGCTCTGCCTGAACACCTGTCATAAATTAGTGAATAATAACCAAACAAGGCAGGCAACCAGCGGACGGAGCACGCAGGCGCCGGGCGGGCTTTCGCCAGGCAGTTGTCTGATATTCGTTGAGAGAGTTACACGTAAATACTTTGTTCCGAGTGTTTGCATACCGCTCAGTATCATGACATTGAAGGCTTTGCTAACTAGGTAAGTGCTAAAGAAGATGATGAACTTAGTTTACGTGGCACAATGTAGCAAAGACGGGTAACTAAAGCTGGGGTGAAGTTTAGGTCTCCTTCACCTGCCACAAAGAGCTGGGGAGAGGCCGCCATGAGCACGGAAAGTCGATGACAGGCAGTGGGGTCAAAGCAGCAGAGAGTTACCGAGAGCGTTACCGAGAGTTCTGTATCATAGGTATTGATGTAGTTGAACTAAGGGATAATAACTATGATATTGCAGAAATTAAAAATACTATGTTCTTTTTTGTAATAATGACTGTAGTGATAGACTGACACGCTGTACAATAATTAAGCTCAAAAAGAAGTATCTAACATATCAAACAACAGCAATTATAAAAGTGGTTGTCAGGCCGGTGTTAGTGCCTCAGAGCAGAGTGGTGAGCGTGAGTGAAAGGGGCAGAAAGGAATGCCTGGCGTGGATTTTACGTGAGGGCAGGGAAGCGAAGAGCGCCTCAAGTGGCTAATGTGAGTAAACTGTAAAGTGCACCAAATACGAGTATTTCAGCACGAGATTTTATGGTTATTTCACCCCTCGCACACCGCCAGGTATTTAAACCTATTATTAATCACCATTGTTATATTCCACAAACGTAATTAAGATTTTCTGATTTTCTTCCTCTTTTTCTCTTTATAATAATTCACCAGTTCTTGTTTTCTTTCTCCCTTTCTTTTCTTTTCTTCTCTCCATTTTCCTCCTCTTTCTCCCCCCCCTCCTCCTCCTCCTCCTCCTCCTCCTCCTCCTCCTCCTCCTCCTCCTCCTCATCATCATCATCATCATCATCTTTCACCTCTCTTGTACATTCACCAAGGGGAATCGTTTCTATAAAAAGCCAGTCATGAATGTGGATTCTCCAATTATGCAGTTTTAGAATATGTTAAAAGGTGCCCGTTTTTTTTTCTTCTAATTAGTTGCTTCATGTCTTCCTTTCATCTTTCATACAAGTTAACTTTCTGATCTGTACCATAAAAATAAAGGTGCATACACACACACACACACACACACACACAGGCAAGCAAGCAAGCAGACAGACATAGATACGCGAGCACTCAGACATTCACACCTGACTGGCTCGCTCACTCACCGGCGCGAGCACACACACTGTAGACTCTCTCTCTCTCTCTCTCTCTCTCTCTCTCTCTCTCTCTCTCTCTCTCTCTCTCTCTCTCTCTCTCTCTCTCTCTCTCTCTCTCTCTCTCTTTCAGACACACAGGCAAGAACGCAATCACAAGAACCAGAAAACTTGGATTTACCATTTACTTTTTCCTCTCTCCACCTCACTAGACAAACCGAAAAAGGAAGGAAAGGGAAAAGGGAGGAAGACCGATGCCTTATATTTTTCTTACACCTCTCCTCGCCGACGCAGAGAGAGAGAGAGAGAGAGGAAGGGGGGGCAGCATCTCGGTAAGTCAGACTCTTTCGGGGCTGGGCTGGGGAGAACGGGAGGGAGACTTGAGAAATTGTACCATTAAAGGGCGGTGCCACACTCCTTGGTATGTTCCGCTTCCTTGGACGTATTTATACTTTATTGCGGCGTAAATGAAAGAGTGTGTGTGTGTGTGTGTGTGTGTGTGTGTGTGTGAGCAGATGGGTGAGTTATGACGGGTGAATTGTGTGTATGTGGATGATTGTGGTTGTTGTTGTTGTTGTTGGTGGTGGTGGTGGTGGTGATTGTATTGGTTGCGTGTTTCTGTTGGTGAGGGAACTGCGGACGGTAGTGGAAGGGTGGGAGGAAATTGCAAAGCGTGTAAAATGGTTTAAGGTGGAAGGGAGAAAAAAAGGAATTTAGGTGGAGGGATGAGAGGCAGATAGGGACGGAGGGAGGGAGGGAGGCAGGGGCGGAGGAAGAGGAGGATTGTGAGGGAAATGTGAAATTGATGTGAAAGAGTTATCTGATCAGACTGGCTTCCTCTTCTGCCTGCCTGCCTTGTATTCCGGTAAAATGCCTTTTATTTATCGGTTAGGTTCCGAGAGTTATATTCTATTTCATGAAGCAATGATCCAGTGTTTAATTTTACTTTCTGTTAGCGTCACCCGTAATAATGAACCAAGCTTCTAACATTAAAACCATACACTGTCTTTTTTTTTTTTTTGACGTGTAATTTATCATAGTTTGAGTGTACGAATTTGTGTATCATATAAAATCTGTAATATTTTTTGTCTCCCGGGACGTGAGTTCTGCTGGCTGCGCCTCCTAGCAGAAAAGATAAGGAATGACATCTCGCCACTCGGACAGAACTTGAATACTAGTTGGTAAGTTCTTGATGGATGTCGTGCCTTCCTCTAAACTGAAAATAGTCACTCTTGGTTACAGAAAAATCACATCCAGAAGAACAGCAAAGCGGTATCAGCAGAATGATGCCACATAATTTCTTCAACTTCAACGACTCAGTGATTACCATGGCGAGACTGTGGCGGATAGCAAAGGAAGGTGGCGGAGCACAGAACACTTTGAAGCATTGTGTTCTGAGTCTGCGTGTTTCTTCTTGGTGAGTACGAAATTTTTATTGTGCATTATTACTATGCATTGTCGTGTTTCATGTTGATCGTGGTGATGATGATGGCTACTTCAATAAGATATGCAATGATTTTTCGTTTGTTTATTTATTTATTTTTTTTTCATTTCTTGCTGTGACAACAAGTAATGCTATTAAGGACTCCGATTGGTTATGTCGTCAGTCACGGGACACATTTGATAAACATGATGAATAGAAAGTTGGACTGATTTATGCATTAAAAAACAAAATTGAGGCAGAAGATCTGAAAATATAATTCAAGTAAGAATGTGGGCTTTCTTCCGACGTCCTTTCACTTTGTGTGGTTATATTTTTCCGAGGCTCGTGTTGAAAAAAAAAAATATTAATCATATGGGGAACCTTGATTACTATTAATACTGAATCGTTTTTAAGTCTTTAGTAATATTATTTTCTACTTTGTATAATAATAATAATAAAAAGACAAAAAGGTTTAGCATGTTCTAACTCCCCTTTCCTTTATGATAATATGCTACATGTTTTCATGTCTGGTTAAGTCAGCTACGCACATCACAATTCAATAATGGGTCTTTATGTAATAGAGTATTCTATGCCTGAATAGCAAATCAAAGTAGAGGAATGTAGGACAGGAGCTTGGTGGACTTAACGCGTGATGGATGCCTTGCCTCTGCAGTCCTTGAAGTTGTGTCCATAAAGCTAAAAGAATTCACGTTTTCCCCACCTCCCTCCAATGCAAGCAACCATGTAGCACTGTATATGCACGAACACAGTTTTGTGGTTATTAGCGTCTTGAGTCTATCAGGAAGTCGTGAAACCAAATACTTGTGTACATATATGTATTTGTAGTATGTTGTGTGTGCCCACCTCCGCCTCTCCACCTCCACACTCCCCGAAGTATTGACAGACGCTCGATATACATTTTCCCTTTATGTCAAGTCCAAGGGACCTGGAGCGACACTAGATGGGCATTTACTATTGACGACAGACCAGTGTGTAACCTTCTCCATATTTTAAGTTATGCCTTGCTCTTCTTTCCTCCATCCTCTCGCGGTTCACACCAACAACCCCCTCACATACTGTACCATTCATTCCTTTCTTTCCTCTTTTTTTTTTTCATTGTCCTGAGAACAGTTATTACATTCATCACATCCTTCACGTTCATCATTTATTCCACTTGTAGTTTTGCTTTTCACATTTGTCATTCTTACAGATATATTTTATCAATTCCTCTCCATTCTATCACTTTCCACATTCCTACCCATTTCAACAGTTAATTAATTTTTAGCGCCACTCCAGGAACACTCCTTTTTTTCATCACTTCCTCCGTCATTACCTTGCACACAGAATTCCATTCCTTTCTTTGCTTCATTTTCTTCTTGAAATTTCGGATAAAAAGAATCAAATAAAGCGGCTGATAAACGTAGACACATTAAAATTTTGAACATATAAGGATTTTTGTTTGAGTTAGGGGCAAAACTTTGCTTTATAAAATTATGAAATGTTACCTTTGTATCTGCACACCCCGCCCCTCACTGCACAGTCTACAGCGTCTTTAGTATATATAAAAAAAAAAAAACTGCTATAAAGGCTATTCAAATACAGCGAAGCGAGAAAGTTGTTCGCAGTCTTTGAACTTTGACTCTATTCCTCGTGGTTGAGAAGTTTCATTCCTCAAGATTTATGGAATGTGATAACAGGGTCCCGAGGGGTTGACACTGGGCCTGATGGATGGCTGCTGCTGGCGTGCTCACCTGTAGCGAGGTGAGGGGACCTGTTGGCGTAGGGCTGTCAGTATGGGAAAATGTTTGGCGGACGAGGCGTGAGGACCTGAAGAGGGCAGGTATTGAGGCCTGTTGGGGAGATAAAATACTGACACGAGCAGGAGCAACGAACAGCATGAATGGTGGAAAAGCGTTCAGATCTAAAGTGCTATTGGCGGTCCAAAGGACGAGTGGAGAGAGGATCGAGGGACGCGGGGAATGAGGACTGTACTAAACAGATGTTGCATATGGTAAGGTATGAATCCTTACCTGTACGGTGCAATATCATGATGCCAATTTTTTTGTTCTGAATGTTATTCCCTTCAGACAAAAAAAAAAAAAAATAAAAATAAATAAATAAATAAAAAATAAATAAATGAATAAAGAATAAATAAATAAATAAAAATTAAAGTTGTATGACGAACGTGATTTTTATTTTCTTTTAACGAACTGAATCTCGAAAGTTTGGCATTTACAGTTCATGTTACGATTCACTTTTCTTTTGTTACTCGTTTATTGGAAACTTTTGAGAAGGAGTGTCCGTGTGTAACTCACTAACTTCTAGCTGTGTGTGGTCTGGTGCACTACTGTTTATGGAGGGAAGTAACGACTGCAGCACATCTTGACAAGGTCACGATCTTCCTTCCCTTCCCCTCCCAAAAAAGACATAACGGCGTGCACACGAAGGCAGGGAGGCAACCAACTCTTTATTTCTTACCTGCAATAGTAGTGGTCAACAGGTTACGAGCTGCGTCTTTCCTTCCGTGCTTACCTGTTTACCTTCCTCCTACATATTCTCCCTCCGTTGTGCTGCCCTTCCTCACTACTCCACTAGCCTTTCCTTTTCCGTCCGCTTAAATCCTCTGCCCTCTCCTCTCCCTCCTTACCTTTCTCTTGTCGTGCATCAGCCAGCCTTTCTTTCTACTCCCCTCCCTCTCCTCTCCACCGGTATTTCGCTGCCCTCCACCCTCTCAAAAAGCCCCACCACCCCTCCCTCTGCGGCTGAGTGTGAGTAATAGCCTTATATTTCCGACGAATCAGTGGCCTGTAATTTTACAAGACTTATTATCATACCGCTGTTCGTTTGCTCTTTAATCAGGGGGAGCAATTAAACACATCATCTGGATGTATCTATTGTACTCCGCGCTAGAAAAGCTGAAATTCAAATTGCCTGTTTTTGTTTTGCATTCATTGATGAGCGCGGGTCATGCAGGCTGTTGACAGTGAGGTTTATTATTTATGTGTGTACATCATTCAGTCAAATTACGAGAGCTTTCATAAGGTGACTGAGCTGTACATGAACATCTACTGGGCTAGCATCACCTCCAAAGCATTCACAATATTTTCAAATAATGTTCTAATAATTAAATTTATTTCGCTGAAGGCAATTACTGCAGTAAATATTTTTTTTTATTTTTTTATGTATGAGGGGGTCTGGCCTAGGACAACAAAGAAGAAAAAAAAAAAAAGCCTACTAAGGAGCTAGTCCCTAAAGGAAAGAGCGAAATTAATTATCCAAAATTAGAGGATAAGCGTCTTGAAAGAGTACATCATAGGAATAGGGGAATATAGAAGCACGCAAGGAATTCCAGAGCTTAACATTAAAATGGATGAAAGATTGAAAGTACTGGTAAACACTTGCAATAGAGAGATGGGCAGAATAGAGGTGAGAGGAAATAGAAACCCAAGAAAGTAGAAAGTTTCCTTCGGCATATTTACTAACCTATATACAATCCATATGATTCATTACAGAAAATATCTGACTGTTGGGTTGTTTCCGGAGAAGAAGAACGCCTGTTCTGAGTTGATTGTTACTTGCCCAGTCGATTGATGATGCTTGGTGTGTTAATAGCGTGGAGGACCGGAGTGAGAAGTTCTGGTAGCTTGGAGGTCGTGGGCAGTTGGTTGATATGTTGATATGTGCGAACAAAAGACACGATGATGAAAGTTCTTGATTTAATAGTAGATAGTTTGTACACAGTTGAGACGAAAATTATAACGTGACGATTGATTGTTTCTCTCTTTCTGAAGTGATATGGATGATGACAGAGCAGCGTCTCTCAAGACTGACTGTGACTGTGAGTGATACTGAGTGAGAGACCAAGACTGACTGCTCGTGACTGGGTGACTGACTCCGACTCTGAGTGGAACTGAACTGGAACTGAATTCCGAATGAACTGCGAGCTCAGTACCATGAGGGCTGTATTTATCTGAGCTAAGTGGGTCGCAGATAGTTATCCCTAAGGGCTGGAAGTGGGTGTGAAGAAAATAGATATAGTGGTAGTCAGGGTTGCGTTTGGATTTAAGTTACAAAACCAGTCCTTCAAAGATACTGTAAATTTGTAGAATATGAAAACAAAATTAAAATATAGACCCCAGATTTTTTAAATAATTTTTTTCAGTAGTGGTATCTGGAATTCAGTGTATCAGAATGGAAGCCTGGCGTTCCCTCGGGGTTCATTGTGCTCTCATGTGTGCGTGCGTGCGTGCGTGCGCACGAGCGCGCGAGCGCTTCTGTCACTTTTCACCCGCCTATCTTCTCCCCGTTCTCAATATAGTATCCGTCTCTTTTTTTCCATTCTCTCTCTCTCTCTCTCTCTCTCTCTCTCTCTCTCTCTCTCTCTCTCTCTCTCTCTCTCTCTCTCTCTCTCTCTCTCTCTCTCTCTCTCTCTCTCTCTCTCTGTGTGTGTGTGTGTGTGTGTGTTCGTCCGTCCGTCCGTTCGTCCGTCTGTCTCAGTCGTCTGCCTGTCCTGACGCTCGCAGGCTACCAGTCGTGCCCAGAGCCTCGTTGATAGCTACAATCAGTTATTGGTGGAATTTTATGTAAAATCTATTCTGCAGTTTTTAAACATTTTCGAAACTTGGTAATTTTTTAGATATGTAAAAAAAAAAAAAAAGAAAGAAAAGAAAAACGAAATGAAAAGTTACAAAGAGAAAAAAATATTTGCAAGCACTGACCTGTTAGAATAAAAAAATAAATGGCTGTCTAGGCGTTTGGGGGTTCACTGACTGACTGCCAGTCTGTCTAGTCTGTTCATTTAGAAAATAGAGTGCCATATTCTGTAGGGTGCACTTATTTTATTAGATTTACTCCTCACCTTAATGTTTTTTTTTTTTCATATATTCCGTCCAGAAAAGTTGAATTGGGAATGAAGTTGTTATTAGTCGACATCAGTTCTGTGCAACAAGTTTGGCAGAGTTGCGCGCTTCACAGGTGAAACTAATCTGGTGACCCTTTTGATGGCCGACAGTGTGAAAGGACAGAGAAGGGCAATAGAATGGTATCATACGGAGGAAGTAATTTCTCTAATATATATGTAACTAGTTGTAGTCCGTGAAATAAGGCATATTTTTGCCTAGTAAATATAAAATAATTTTAGGGGCCATTTTGGAAGGGATAATTGACTCCACTTGCAAGGGAGAAAGTTTAACGAATATTTGGAAGGCAGCGAATAAGCTTGTAAGTAAAAAAAAAAAAAGATCATTATTACATTGCGCATTGCTCAGTTATAATTTAAAAAGTGCAATAGTGGAATATTAAATCATGAGTAATTCATATCATTCATTGCCAGAAATTTGATGTCTAGGTTTCAAACTCGTGAAAAGCTCCCACATTCCAGCACGTTTGTTTTTCTCAATGTTTCGTTATGTTAGAGGGATGAACACTTCAAGACAGGCACTGGAACATCAAGGAGAAAATCAAAGAAATAACGTGTTTCATCTTGCATTTCCCTCATTAATAGATAATATTGGAATGTTATTTGAACACTTAGAGCATAACTGAACTCTATTGTGAAGTGAATTGAAGCTTTTAATTTGAAATACCTACATTACTAGTATCAAGAAAACATTTTTTTTTTCAATAGAACTAGTGGTTTAGCGGCCTTGAAGCTCATCAAGATTGTTGTCAGATGTTCCTCAGGGAAGGTGCAACTCTCGAAAGGGTGTTGGTGCTCACCTTTGTCCATTGCCTTGGGCAGCAGTACTATGACCTAAAGCAGCCCTTTCT
The DNA here is from genome assembly GCF_035594125.1 of Scylla paramamosain. Classification (NCBI taxonomy): domain Eukaryota; kingdom Metazoa; phylum Arthropoda; class Malacostraca; order Decapoda; family Portunidae; genus Scylla; species Scylla paramamosain. The sequence goes on from NC_087159.1 coordinate 13,926,226, forward strand.
TCATATCTTTGTGTTTAGTATTACGAGCAACCTTCCGTGTATAGGCTTCGTTTGCTAGGCGGGCAAGTATGCATCTCGAGGATAACTCCTTGAAAGAGGTTTGCTTTTCACTCATCTCCTCACTGGGATCTTCCATTTTCCCGGTCACACCAATTGATGATGGAAGGTGACCAGATTTTAATGCCAAGTCATCATCCTCTGGTTTTCGAGTGGCTCTGCGCCTCTTCTTACTCTCATGGTGTTCCAGATCTTTTTTGACCTGATCTTTACGGCTCCTTGTTGCCAGCTTCTTATGCTTAGTGTGTGAACGCGGAGAGTGTCTGGCGGGTGAAGGCCCTCTCTTCCTAATGTCATGGCCTCGCTTTTCAGTAGCCGGAAGCCGCGGCTTTGCATCGTTCTTGCGTCTTTTTGAAGTACTTGTCCGTCGTTGTCCTCCGAAATTTTCTTCAGTTTCAGGTTTCAACATTTTGCGTCTGTCCGAGGCGGCTCTTTGTCGCTTGACTTTTTCTCCACTTTTAGGCATCGCCGTCTTGAGCCTTTTTGAAGTAAGCCGTAGTTGCCTGCTTTCTTCAGTTCTGGGTTTCCTTATCTTGTACCTGTTCGTTGAAGTAGCTCGTGATCCACGCTTTTCTTTCTTTCGGTGTTTATCTTTGTTCTTCCTGCAGGCAATATCTAAAGCACTAATTGCTTGACGAAGGTTCTTTTTGGCCACACTACATGAAATATGCTTAGCTGGAATTCTTGAATTTCCCAAGATTATGATTTTATTAAAAATATTGGGAGTCAAGCTGCAACTGGGCTTGCAGTGCCGTCCCTGGGAGGACCTGCCTGAATACATAGGCATCTTGACTTGCTCCACCGTACCAGCCATAACATTTAATATGGAATCGTCTACACCGGGCCTCCTCCTGGCGGCCGTCATGGGCGACTTGTCTTTGTTAAGGACTGTTTTGTAACCCTTGCCAGCCGACTTCCTCTCCGTGCTCACCCTGATCACCAAAAAACATAGAAATATGATTTTTAACATTTTGCTGATTAAACTTACATTCATGACTTGTACCATAATCTTAAATCAAATAGAATATGTTATAAAAACCTGAAAAAAAGTTAATATACGGCCACTACTGACGATATGACGATTCTGGATGAAAGGAGAAACATATGCCCACTCTCCTTTCTTCCATTCGGTAAGCAGAAATGTACACAGGTCGTGGATCTCGCTTAGGAGTGTGAGAAGAAGAGAAATACAGTAGTAATGGGATTCAAGCACTGTCAGCACCTTGAGGTGGGTGATACCTGGCCGTTCTGTCTTTCTTGATAACTTACCTTTGCTCTTTCATTTTCCAACACAGTCCTCGGAGTTGAGCTCCTGTAGCCAGTAGGCAAAGAAAAACAAACTTTTAAAGGGGTATTTTCATGAGTGCGGGAGGCAGGATTTTAAACAGAACAGTAAGTATGGCGGCCAAACAGGTGCTGGCGATAAAGGTGGTGTTGTGACGCGGAATGGCTCGTTTCAGACTCCGCGTTTCGAATCGTTTATAGAGGTTTTAGTCCGATAGTAATGCGCTCTATTGTCGCCTCTGCGGCTTGACGGTCCTATAGCGGCAGCAACCGGTCTTCTCAAGCTGCTGTTTACCGTTGGGCGAGGACAGAAACACACACACACACACACACACACACACACACACATACACACACACACACACACACACACACACACACACACTGCTACTTCATACAAGATAATGAATGCTCTTGAATAACTTTCTTAATAGCACCTCACTAGGGTCATTAAGCTTGTAGTTGGCCTGCCGTGCCGGTGGTGCTCAAGGAATGGCGTTGCAACAGCAATAACTTAAATGAAATGCGCGTTCAAGTCGAGCCTGCTAAATAACACTAAAGCAGGCCACGGGAACACACATACCGGTGCTAGGGAAGAGTGGAGGCATGTTGTTACATTTAGAGAGAGAGAGAGAGAGAGAGAGAGAGAGAGAGAGAGAGAGAGAGAGAGAGAGAGAGAGAGAGAGAGAGGTTTTGCTGGGAGAATGATTAAGAGTTCCTCAGTCTAAGGATTTTCAGGTCTTGGAAAAAGGAAGAAAAAGTAAAGAAGGAAGGAAGGAGGCAAGGAAGGAAGGAAGGAAATAGGGAAGAAAGGAAAGTGTGGAGGAAGGATAAATACTAGAGAGAGAGAGAGAGAGAGAGAGAGAGAGAGAGAGAGAGAGAGAGAGAGAGAGAGAGAGAGAGAGAGAGAGAGAGGCAAGTTTAAATTATAAGGACAGAAAATAATAAATAAAAGAGGTGAGAGTGATGAGAAACGAGAATTATTATAATGAAAGAATGTGAAGGAAGCGAAGAAAGATAATACGAAGAATGGCTGGTAACATAATTGATGAAGGCATATTTCATTATGATAACCTTTAACTCTATGCACGCAGAGTACGAAAGGGTGGAAATAGTATGGAAAACAAGAACAAGAAGAGGAGAGATGAAAGAAGAATGATATATTACTTTGAACATATATGATAAATAATTTTCGTCAACATTTCCTGATCACCGAATTATATACTGGTAAAATTAAAGTAATCATTTAAGGCATAAAGAAAAAAATAAATCTAAACAATTATTTTTGGTCAATATTTGCTGTCTACTGAATTATACACTAGTGAGAATAACTTCTAAGGCTTGAAGAAAAGGCAAGATCCAAACTTTTTGTTTTCTTTTTATGTGTCTGAATATCTGGCATTGGCGTCTTGATGTTTCCTTGGTTCATTATCCTAATACCAGTCATCCACACTCCCACCTGGCGACACCTTAATCAGCTCGCGTGTTGAAGGTCGCAGGTGTCATGCTGATCTCATCCTTGACATTACATGTGAAAAATACCATCATTGATATTAAATCATGGTAACAGGAACGGTGATAATAATGGAACGGTGTTAATAATGGAAATGTTAATAATGTTTGTAATGGTAAAAGTGGTAAGAAAATCATCAATAATGGTAGTAATAGTACAAAGTCTAATGATAATGGTAATAGTAATAATAGTTATAATTATTTTAATAGAAATGATTAATATAATAATAATAATAATAATAATAATAATAATAATAATAATAATAATAATAATAATAATAATAATAATATAATTATTATTATTGTTATTGTTATTAATATACTGTAATTATTTTCATCATCATCACAAAGTCAATGTTATAACAACAATAAACACAATACCTTGCCCCTCCCTTGCCGTGGAAGAGCGAGTTAAATCATGAAATTAATAGACACTGAAAGGGGAACAAAATAACGGAGCATGATATATATTTTCTGTGTTTGGGAGGGAAAGAAAAATCTTGCCTGCAGGCTGACTGGAAGGGGTGCCTTTGCTGGCCTTGACAACCCTCGCCACGCCCCTCACCACTCGTCACCATTCTCCCTGAGCGCGGAGTTTACATTTATTAGTTTAGGAAATGTAATTACAGCTATAATTTCATCCTTGATTAACAGTGGCTATATAAGATTGTATAATAAAAGTAGTAATAATAGTGATGGTAATAATTATGATATGAAGAAAATAATAATAATAATAATAATAATAATAATAATAATAATAATAATAATAATAATGGTAATAATAATGCAAGGTTAGAAGCAGGACTCTCTCTCTCTCTCTCTCTCTCTCTCTCTCTCTCTCTCTCTCTCTCTCTCTCTCTCTCTCTCTCTCTCTCTCTCTCTCTCTCTCTCTCTCATTATTTGTATTAATTGAGATGCATAAAAGTACCATCACTACACTACACAGTAAAGTAAACACTCATGTATGTATACGTATTTTGAGATGCAGGTGATGTTTTGGGTGTACCTAATATTGCTATCTTCCTTTGCGCGACAACAAGGGACACTCATGTCTGGGGCGAGGCTGAGGAAATGCAGCAGAGTGTATGGATGCAGACTCCCGGGACACACCAGAAATAGTGTACCCAGTGGCTTTCCTTGGTAGTACTGATAAACAATAATATTACACAGATTAATCGAAACTGTCATGTGGGCTTGTCAGACTTGCAGGTTTGGCAGGTTTCTCTAGTACCTACATCAAGTATCGACAATGCTGACAGACGTGAGGCGTGCATGTTCATGAGTTCATCAGATTGTTTACTGACAAAATAATATATTGGGTAGTATTAACCGAAGTGACTAGTCTAGGCAAGAAACATGTTGCTGATGTTTTTCCCTGTGGTAAAACATCGCACCCATGCTGTGCTTGAAATATGTAAGTGTATTGATGAAGACATGGATCTTGGTGACGGAGATGGCTTGGGGCGGGGCGTGCACCAAATGTGTAGGGACCATAGTTGAGGAGCTGTTTGTGTACCAGGGTGATATATTCTGGCTTTACGCTTTTTGTTCTTTTATGATCGATAATAAGAAAAACGTATACCTGCAATATCGTTTTGAAAGGCCAAACTAATATTCCAACACACGGAAGAAAAACATGCATTGTTTGATAGATATTTATGGACGTTCATTTTGCTTGTTTTAAGATAAACTTAATTTAATGATATTAACTGTAAAATCGATGCTGATGTAAACTCAGGAGCAGCCAGAGTATTCGACCAGTCGTCTGATCCTGGCAAGAATTTATGAATTCCCCAACACGACCCGAGGCTATCTGGCGGGACTTGTTGGAGGGAGGTCAGTGGGGGCGTTATTTGTGTTCTTTATTGGAGGGAGACAGCCGCCCCTATGTATGGCCTGCTGTTCTCGTACTGCTCCCAGCGGACCACTGGCCCATGACTCACGTTATCTATCCAAAGCCTGTACACGCCCTTAATATAAAAACAGGTTCTCTATATACAGGGTGTCTCAAAAAAATGTACTCACTCTTAGAATTATGAGAAAACCTTTATTTATGGACATAGAGTGAAATGAAATAGCATCGAATACATGAGACAAATGTGTTTGAAGAATCATGTTTGCGAATGTTCAAATTGATGACCATTACTGTCCAGACAACGCTGATAACGCGCACCAAGGGATTCGCAAACGTCGCGAAACATGTCATTAGGAATATCACGACATTGTCTTTCAATTTCTAATTTCAATGCATCAATTGTCCTTGGTTTGTTGGCATAAATGTTGTCTTTTAAGTATCCCCATAAAAAAAAGTCCATGGGTGTTAGGTCTGGGGAACGCGCAGGGTATTCAATGGGGCCCCTTCGTCCAATCCATGTGTCAGGAAACACTGCATCAAGGTAAGCTCGTACATCGCGATGGTAGTGGGGAGGTGCTCCATTTTGCTGAAAGTAAATATCGCTGTCTTCACCAAACATCTCTGTAATTTGTGGACCAACAAATTCCTGAAGCAAGTTGAGGTAGCTCTCACCATTGACAGTTTCGTTGAAAAAGAAATGTCCTATGATGCCCAATGCGGATATTCCTCACCACACTGTTACTCCTGGTAAGTTTACATGGCGTTCAATTGTTACGTGAGGATTTGCAGGACACCATTTAGACAACATTTATGCCAACAAACCAAGGACAATTGATGCATTGAAATTAGAAATTGAAAGACAATGTCGTGATATTCCTAATGACATGTTTCGCGACGTTTGCGAATCCCTTGGTGCGCGTTATCAGCGTTGTCTGGACAATAATGGTCATCAATTTGAACATTTGCAAACATGATTCTTCAAACACATTTGTCTCATGTATTCGATGCTATTTCATTTCACTCTATGTCCATAAATAAAGGTTTTCTCATAATTCTAAGAGTGAGTACATTTTTTTGAGACACCCTGTATATATATATATATATATATATATATATATATATATATATATATATATATATATATATATATATATATATATATATATATATATATATATATATATATATATATATATATATATATATATATATATATATATATAATTTTTTTTATGTAGGTAGGACACTGGCCAAGGACAACAAAAATCCAATAAAAAAAAATGCCCACTGAAATGACAGTCCCATAAAAGGGTCAAAGCAGTAGTCAAAATTTGATAAATAAGTGTCTTGAAACCTCCCTCTTGAAGGAATTCGAGTCATAGGAAGGTGGAAATACAGAAGCAGGCAGGGAATTCCAGAGTTTACCAGAAAAAGGGATGAATGATTGAGAATACTGGTTAATTCTTGCGTTAGAGAGGTGGACAGAATAGAGGTGAGAGAAAGAAGAAAGTCATGTGCAGCGAGGCCGCGGGAAGAGGGGAGGCATGCAGTTAGCAAGATCAGAAGAGCAGTTAGCATGAAAATAACGGTAGAAGACAGCTAGAGATGCAACATTGTGGCCTAGAGAGAGAGGCTGAAGACAGTCAGTTAGAGGAGAGGAGTTGATGAGACGAAAAGCTTTTGATTCCAACCTGTCTAGAAGAGCAGTATGAGTGGAACCTCCCCAGACATGTAAAGCATGGACGGATAAGGCCCTTGTACAGAGTTAGCAGCTGGGGAGGGGGTGAAAAAACTGGCGGAGACGTCTCAGAACGCCTAACTTCATAGAAGCTGTTTTAGCTAGAGATGAGATGTGAAGTTTCCAGTTCAGATTATAAGTAAAGGACAGACCGAGGATGTTCAGTGTAGAAGAGGGGGACAGTTGAGTGTCATTGAAGAAGAGGGGATAGTTGTCTGGAAGGTTCTTTCGAGTTGATAGATGGAGGAATTGAGTTTTTGAGGCATTGAACAATACCAAGTTTGCTCTGTCCCAATCAGAAATTTTTAGATCAGAAGTCAAGCGTTCTGTGGCTTCCCTGCGTGAACAGTTTACTTCTTTAAGTGTTGGACGTCTATGAAAAGACAGGGAAAAGCTATGAAAAGACAGGGAAAAGTGTAGGGTGGTATCACCAACGTAGGAGTGGATAGGACAAGAAGTTTGGTTTAGAAGATCATTGATGAATAATAGGAAGAGTGGGTGACAGGAGAGAACCCTGAGGAGCACCACTGTTAATAGACTTAGGAGAAGAGTGACCGTCTACCACAGCAGCAATTGAACGGTCAGAAAGGAAACTTGAGATGAAGTTACAGAGAGAAGGATAGAAGCCGTAGGAGGGTAGTTTGGAAATCAAAGCTTTTTGCCAGACTCTATCAAAAGCTTTTGATATGTCCAAGGCAACAGTAAAAGTTTCACCAAAATCTCTAAAAGAGGATGACCAAGACTCAGCAAGGAAAGCCAGAAGATCACCAGTAGAGCGGCCTTGACGGAACCCAAACTGGCGATCAGATAGAAGGTTGTGAAGTGATAGATGTTTAAGAATCTTCCTGTTGAGGATAGATTAAAAAAACTTTAGATAGGCAGGAAATTAAAGCAATAGGACGGTAGTTTGAGGGATTAGAACGGTCACCCTTTTTAGGAACAGGTTGAATGTAGGCAAACTTCCATTAAGAAGGAAAGGTAAATGTTGACAGACAGAGCTGAAAGAGTTTGACTAGACAAGGTGCAAGCACGGAAGCACAGTTTCGGAGAACAATAGGAGGGACCCCATCAGGTCCATAAGCCTTCCGAGGGTTTAGGCCAACGAGGGCATGGAAAACATCATTGCGAAGAATTTTAATAGGTGGCATGAAGTAGTCAGAGGGTGGAGGAGAGGGAGGAACAAGCCCAGAATCATCCAAGGTAGAGTTTTTAGCAAAGGTTTGAGCGAATGAGTTCAGCTTTAGAAATAGATGTGATAACAGTGGTGCCATCTGGTTGAAATAGAGGAGGGAAAGAAGAAGCAAAGTTATAGGAGATACTTTTGGCTAGATGCCAGAAGTCATGAGGGGAGTTAGATCTTGAAAGGTTTTGACACATTCTGTTAATGAAGGAGGTTTTGGCTAGTTGGAGAAGAGACTTGGCATGGTTCCGGGCAGAAATATAAAGTGCATGAGATTCTGGTGATGGAAGGTTTAAGTACCTATTGTGGGCCACCTCTCTATCATGTATAGCACGAGAACAAGCTGTGTTAAACCAAGGTTTGGAAGGTTTTAGGACGATAAAAAGAGTGAGGAATGTACGCCTCCATGCCAGACACTATCACCTCTGTTATGCGCTCAGCACACAAAGACGGGTCTCTGACACGGAAGCAGTAGTAATTCCAAGGAAAATCAGCAAAATACCTCCTCAGGTTCCCCCTAACTAGCAGAGGCAAAACGCCAGAGGCACCTTCGCTTAGGGGGATTGGAGCGATAGGACAAGATACAGATATAAGATTGTGATCGGAGGAGCCCAACGGAGAAGAATATATATATATATATATATATATATATATATATATATATATATATATATATATATATATATATATATATATATATATATATATATATATATATATATATATATATATATATATATATATATATATATATATATATATAAGAGGGTGAAAAGGGAAAACATCCAAGTTTTTCTATTCTGCACTTTATTTCTTGCAACGTTTCACCTACACAGGGGGCATCTTCAGGCTAAATCACTAAACAGATACATTTTAAAATAGGTCTTTTAGCATGAAGATGCCTTTTATCAAGATGAAATATTGCAAGAAATAAAGTGAAGAAAAGAAAAACTCGATGATTTCCCTGTTCACCTCTACTGGATCTCGGAACTTCATCATATATATATATATATATATATATTATATATATATATATATATATATATATATATATATATATATATATATATATATATATATATATATATATATATATATATATATATATACGAGTATATAGAGAGAGAGAGAGAGAGAGAGAGAGAGAGAGAGAGAGAGAGAGAGAGAGAGAGAGAGAGAGAGAGAGAGAGAGAGAGAGAGAGAGATAAATAGATATAGATTTATTGGTAGATAGATATACTGTAGATATTTTTTTTCTTTTTAATTTATAACTGTTTACTCGTAAAACATTCTTTTTTCTCTTTCAAACCTTTTATAATTCACCTTGTCGTACATTTAGTTTCATTTACTTTAGTGAAGAACACGGGCTTTTAAGTAATCAAATCTGCCTTCTTGTAACCTTTCGCTCCGGGACTCAAGAACAAGGTGTGTGATAAGTGTTAGTTTTTTTTGCGTTTTTACGCAAAATTCCTATTGTCGATGCTAACCTCACATGCCAGGTCCGTGCCTTATAACCCTCGACTATGTGTTACCTAATGCTGAATACCTCTTAACTTCTTTTCAGGCGTGTTTGCGTGTCTCTAGTTCTGAATGGATCTCAAACTATATTCTTACTGCAGTCAATACGTTGTGAATAATTTATACTATTAATGTAAAAAGGCATTTTTTTTTTCTATTTTTTCATTTACATTTTAGTGCTTACTGACGTGGAACACTTCCCTGTAGAACGGTTGCATGATTTTTATATAGGTTACTGATACAGCCGTGCATCCTAATAACTAAAATTCATGAATGCTAATCGCTCAACTGTTTGCATATAGTTCCCCTCGGAATTTCATTTTGGTTGAGAGTTAATGAGCCCCATTTTTCATGGTTGTGTCTGTAGCTGTCGCCGCTGTGCTCATAAACAGAGCGATTTGCAGCAGTAACGACGCATTTTTCCAAACTTAGCACAGCCAGGGCGGTGCTGCGTTCTGGTGCTCCGCTCTTTACTGAAACTTTTACGGAATAAGAGATGCACCAAAAGCAGTTTTATAGAAAGTACCCACATTGTCGACAAAACTCACTCTCTCTCTCTCTCTCACACCTATGTGTGTGTAGGGAATGTTGTAGAAGAGAGAGAGAGAGAGAGAGAGAGAGAGAGAGAGAGAGAGAGAGAGAGAGAGAGAGAGAGAGAGAGAGAGAGAGAGAGAGAGAGAGAGAGAGAGAGAGAGAGAGAGAGAGAGAGAGATGGGGAGGGAGACGGACAGACATCGAGAAACAGAGATCAAAACGGGAGGTGGTGTTATATCAGGAAGGAATTATGTTCATTGTCGTGGCGTGGAGAGACAGGACGAGGGTGTAGTGCTGCTGTGGAGAGATGGAGAGGTGGGAAGGAGAGAGTAGTTCTGTTCACATCTCCCTTCCGCTCTGAACACAACATAGAGGTGAAAGAGGAGGGATGGAGGTAATGGGGAGAGACAGATAGGGAAGTATTGCTCACTGACTCACAAGGAGTGTCATAGGAAGGCACTGAAGAAGGTATATTGTCTGGCAAAATATGGGAAGGCGCTGACTGCATGATCCAAGCAGCATCCTTGGAAATTTTCATGTTATCAATACATGTGATGCGCTTAAAACCGCATAAAAGGGAAGAAAGATTTTCGTGCAGCTTGGAATGTGGAGAAACCTCACGATATTCGGTTAATGCCAGGAGAAGCAAAGCACCAGCCAGTGCGCGTGTGGGCTTCTGCGGATGATGGATTTATGCGTTCGAGAAGAGGATAAATTGGACTTCAAATGTTAAATTTTAGATAAAGAATATTTAAATAAATATTGATATCCTAAAGACTGGAACAAACCGTTTGTTTCAGTTTATAATTTTTACTTAGAATAAGGAGCTTCATTTTAATCATTACACAGGATTTTATGTACTCTCTCTAAAACCTTGTAATGTATCAATCTCAGTGGTTCTTTCTTTACTGAAAGTTTTACTGTCATCATCTACATCTACTCAGTTTTGTTTCCACTTAATATGAGTCGCTGAAAATCCATTTATATTATTGAGAGAGAGAGAGAGAGAGAGAGAGAGAGAGAGAGAGAGAGAGAGAGAGAGAGAGAGAGAGAGAGAGAGAGAGAGAGAGAGAGAGAGATTGCGAGTGTGTGTGTGTGTGTGTGTGTGTGTGTGTGTGTGTGTGTGTGTCAGAGTGAGAAAGACAGACGGAAACACCAGCAGCCCGCGTGTCCAGGGTGTGCAAGGCGAGACTGAACATCGATTACACGTCATGAAAGGGATGTATCTTGTTTTCATGGTACGACAAAAGGGGCTCGGTCATGGGGCACACGCAACCGCACCCCAACGCCCCTCGCCCTCCGTCCAAACGCATAAGGGTCTCAGAGAGAGTTTTGTATGTTTTGGTGAGTAAATGATTAGAGAGAGAGAGAGAGAGAGAGAGAGAGAGAGAGAGAGAGAGAGAGAGAGAGAGAGAGAGAGAGAGAGAGAGAGAAATTTTTAGGTGGAGGTTGAAAAGTTACTCCAAAGAAAGATATGAAAAAGACACATATAATAAAAAAATGTATATATTTTCATGGTGACCTATTAGTGACGCACATGACGTAGCATGACCAGGCGGGATTAGCGCAGGAGCAGCATCACCTCAGCCGTCAGCTTTACAGTGTCCACTTACAGCATCGCAACCGGAATGAGCCGCGTATTGATCTGAGGCAGGAGTGAGTCGTCGCCATCAGAGTGAGCTGCACCGATTATTATTTAAAACTACTTTACTTACCGCGCCGGCATTCGTTTTTCTTGTTTCAGAACGACGCCTTTGTAAATTTCCACGAGAAAGAATTCTTTTTTTGTTCGGTTGAATTTAGGTGAATAAGGAGCAAGGCGTTTGTGAATGTTAGGAAGGCGAACGGCGTCGTTGTGCGGCATATATAGCGCATGTCATCTCGTTCCTCCCAGCTATAATTTTTTTACATCGTCAAAGAGACTCGTAACTTGTCTCCATGGCGGGTAAGAACACAATTTTTCTACTCGCCGAATGGGAAAGAAATCCCGAGGCCCAATATCCTCGCCGCGACGAGACGAGGGAGTCACGTGCCTCACCTCAACTCAGACCAAAATAAAAACATTTCCAATAGTAAACTTTGAGCAATACCCGTCCGCGCTCCTGCCCGCTCACGGCCGCCGCCACACCAGGAAAGCTACGATGATATTCTCCCGTGAAAAGCAGCAAGTTAAAATTGGATGCTCCGGGACAAATTCTGAGACATCTCTTACGGTCAGGTGGGGCTGATGGGTCGTGTGGCGCCAGCTGTGGTAATATGTAAAGTGTAGGATGATGAAAGTCGGGATACAGAGGGCGCATACTGTTCTCTGAAGACACTTGCTGTTTACCCATGTAACCACTCTTTGTACCACGCCTGAACCCCCTCCAGCCGCGCACTCCTCAGAGCCACCTGCCGGCGCGCACCTGTCATGTACAGTACACGCCAGACAGGTGTACCCCGCGTGCCTGTCAATAGGGACCCAAAGTACAGCCAGATATCAAACGCGCGTCATTTGTGGCGTCCAATAAGCGACGAGATGAGCATCAGCTACCAAAAAAATATTAATATATTCGGTAACATTCTTTCCTCTCTGCGAAAAAGAGGAAAATTGATGTTCCTGGAAATTATGGTCAGCAATTTTGCAAATATTTGGCCAGAGCTTCTTGGTTCTCCCCTGAACCTTTGGAAAAGTTTGAAAATTATAGCTCATCTCAATTTTATCATGAATTAGTTATGTTATTACTTACCAGCAGCCCTTACATAGATACACCTGCTTGTAAAGAAAACCATGTGAGTGATGGCTAGTTTATATAATTAGAACGAAGCAAGGAGGAATATTCACAGCAGAGGGAACAGATTGTTTCTTTTACTAAGCCATGTTTGTGTATTATTTATCTATCGAGGGGGCGGCTCCCTCAGAAGGGATGGCGGTCTGTATCAGAAAATTAAGGTCCACATCTCTCCCAGGATCTGATAGGAACTCGTTTGTTGCCACTTTTTAATGGAGTTTGAGATCCTTTCTCTCTCTCTCTCTCTCTCTCTCTCTCTCTCTCTCTCTCTCTCTCTCTCTCTCTCTCTCTCTCTCTCTCTCTCTCTCTCTCTCTCTCTCTCTCTCTCTCTCTCTCTCTCTCTCTCTCTCTCTCTCTCTCTCTCTCTCTCTCTCTCTCTCGTTGCATTATTACTCTGGATGCATATTCAGCGTACTTTTTTTATCATACACTTTGTCCTTTTACAGCATTTGTATTTTCATAGTTGTTATTCTTACAATCTTTCTCGTCTTGTACAGCTGGTAATATTTTCCGATAAGTGTATATATATAGAATCATTTCCAGCGGTAAGGCACACTTATATATTACTATTTTATGCGTCAGGGTTATAGTTATTTATACGTATATATATATATTAATTTTTTATAGGAGAGTGTATTATAAGCACTCGGCTACGGAAATCTCTCAGACTTTGGAGCGCGCCGTGAATGCTACAGCATCGAGTATACGTAAGGAGAGGCACGTCCGTGAGTGGTTGTCATATATTTTCCTGCTCGATGTAATAGTACCCCATTATTACCATCCACTGTTTTCTTCCTCCTCCTTATGAAGTAATGGATAAATATAACAACTTTTCCCCCTTTTATGCCTCGTCCTTCCTCTGCCCATGAAGACAAATTATTGACGAGCTTATCCTTGGGAATAGCGAGGGAGGGGAGTGTGCCTCCGAGGGGAGTGTGATGGCGGCAGCTTAAGCCTCTATCTCGTACAACAGAACATTCGCTTTAAGATATCCACGTTTTGATATAGATAAGTGACCGACCGGGAGTGAATCCAACGAAATGGTGCTCTCAACCGTGCGAATGTCAGCTTCTGTCCGGATAACGATCCTGGAGAACGACACGAATGGGAAGAGAGAATCAGAGTCCAGGTTTTGGACGCGACTGTTCTGTCTGAGGTAGGGAAGGAGGTAAGCATGGGACCAGACCGAGAAGAAAGGGAAAGGCGAGGAAACGCCAAAGGAGGAGGAACGGAAAAAAGAAAAAAGAAAACGCGAATGGAAGGAAAGGGAGCGAGCGATATGAAAGAGGAGATGAGGACAGGGAGGAGAACTGATATACAAAGAAC
>NC_087159.1:13945000-13972500 GCF_035594125.1 Scylla paramamosain
CTCCTATACATCTTTTTCCTTCTTCCTAAAAAAAAATTCTCCTTTTGATTCCAACCCTCATTTATTATCTTAGTTTGGTCTTCTCTTTCTCTCTCTCTAGTTTTCTCTTCGACCTGTTTCCAAGTGTCCATATTTTTTCCTTATCCCGCGTACCGTTACGGTTGACATTCTTCCCTGCAGTCAATCAGGATTATTTGTCCTCTTTCCTTTTCCTTTTACTTGTTTATTCTGCCTTTCAAGATCCCTTTTCCTATTTACTCGCTTCCTCTTTTCTGTCGTCTTTGATTGGGAATTACACTGGTCATGTTAACATTCATCATTCGTGTCTTTTTCTTCTTCTTCTCCTTTCATTTCATTACTTCTTCATTCAATTTCCTCTCTCATATTTTTCCTTTCTCTTCCTCCTTCCGTCCTGTCATTTCATTTGTCTATATCCTTCACTTACCTCATTGGCCCTGTTTTTCTTCAATTTCTTGTTCAATTTCTACCCAGTCTCTTCAGTCCTCCAGTCCCCCTGCCTCCCATTTACTCCGCTTCTCTATTTCCACTCCCCGAGGCGTTCCTACTTCTCGCAGTGCCTCTCTCGTCCCTATTTCCACCTCCTGCTCCCCTCCCTTACCCTCGGCTGCCGGAGAGTCGACAGAGCTGACACATGGGCCACTTTCCTCTAAGTACCAGTAAGAGGCCTTGGTTCGGGTCGTGTCTCCTGTGATGGGCCGGAAGGTGTCGCTGCCTCTGCTGGATCAAGGCGGGCTGATGACAAGGCTGCCGTACCCTCGAGTATTCATACTGCCGAGATTTAGTAGAAGTCGCAGTAAAAGTGTGTGTGTGTGTGTGTGGAAGCCAGTGGTAGTGAGTGTAGTCGTAGTAGTAGTTGTAGTAGTAGTGGTAGAAGTAGGATGAGGATTAGGAAATGGAGGAAGAGGAGGGGAAAGAAAAGGAGTAGTAGTTTTCGTTTTTATTGTTCTTGTTTTTGGTGTTGGTGGTGGCTGTGGGAGCGGCGGGTAGTGATACTGTACGTAATGTTTTGTTTGTTTTATACCTCTCTCTCTCTCTCTCTCTCTCTCTCTCTCTCTCTCTCTCTCTCTCTCTCTCTCTCTCTCTCTCTCATTATTTTTTGTCCCCTCTTTCCTCTTCTCTCTCTTTCCTCCTTTCTTTGTATCATTTTATTTTTCTGATTTTCGCATTCTTTTATATACATTCTACATTTTTTGTCATACCACCATTTTTCCTTTTTACCTTCTCTTCATCTTCCCCCTCTTCCCTAGTCTATCACCTCCACGCCGCCGCCTCTTTCCCTTTAAATTCTCGACATCAGAGGGGGAAAAAAGCCAAGAGGTACAGACGCCTGAAGAAAGAGGAACCCTTTTCTTCTTGTACAGCCAAAGATATAGACAGAAGTGATTACGTAAGGTTTAATTCATTTCATTCCAGACGGTTTTTTTTCTTTACCTTTTTATTTTTTTGTCTAGGATACAAAAGATTCTTTTGGGTATTGTGGTCGTGGTGTTGACGTAGTGTGTTGTTGTTTTTCTGTAGTTCGTTCAGTATAGTGTAGTGGTGGTCGTGTTCGAGTGGTGGGGGCATAAGAGACACTGGATTGTTTAATGGTGGAATTATGAAAACAGCGTACAGCGGTGGTGGCGGTGAGGCTTACGGTAAAAGGGAAAGATAGGGTGTAATGTACGAGTGGTGTTTGCCGTGATGCTTTTTTTTTTTTTTTTGGTGGTGATGCTCGTGTTGGCAAAGTTCGTGATGTATACAATTTTCATATGGAGGTAGAAACTAAAGTTGTTTTGTTTGGCTTTATGGTGTCATTATGTGTTGTAGTGGTGGTGACGAAAGGTTATTGTGGTGGGGAGAGTTGTATGTGAGTGAAAAGTTGACAATTGAATGGATATTGATTCTGTGGGTGAGTTTGTGGTGGCGGTAATGATGTGAGCTGGGCGTACAGGGATGCTGGTGCAGATTATGGTGGTGTATGTAGGTTGTAGTAGTGGAGGTTAAGGAGATGGTGTTTTGACCGTCAGACCAAGGTAGGGATGACAGGAATGGGGTGAGGCAATGTGGGGGGCGATGGGAAAGTGGGGTAGGAGTCTCACAAAGGAACACGGACCCTGCCACTGACAACTGCTCTTTTGTGCTCGTGTTGCGCTGCACCCCCAGAGTCCCCTCCACTTTCCTTTTCCTCCATCTCCCTTCTCTCTCCTATCCTCTGCTCAACCTCCATAACCCTCACCTTGAATATTTTCACCCAAGCTCCTACATTATCTCTCTCTCCGTCCTCCCTCTTTCTTTCATTTGTACACATTATCCTTGCATTATTTAATTTCTTCATTTCTCCTTTCCTTGTGTCTCAACTCGAATTGTTGTTCGTCTGCGATAACTATCCGTTCATCATTCTTCAACATTCTTATTGTATCTTTCAATGCTCTTTTCCTTCCTCCTGTCTACATTATTTACTTTTGTCTCACAAACTTTTTTTTCTCTTGACGACGTCCATCTCCACCATCATAATGTAATAATTCCTCACCTTTACCTGATCCCAAACTTCAGAGTTCTCACCTGTTCGACACGTATTCCTTTAGACTTCCTTTCTATGTATCTTTCCTTCCGTCACACCATTTTCCCGCGTAAAAATTTTTTCTCATTTATCCTTCAGCATGACAGAAGATGGAAGGAATGACATTAATACCAAAATCCTTAAACGTTTTGTTCTCTTTTAAAGACGATTTTTAAAGGCCACAGAGATGACAGGCTGGGATCGCATATTTTTTTTTTTTTCCAATGAATATTACAGAATCATTGTTATACTGTTACTAGAGTCGTATAACACTTAAAGATCCATATAACTTTAACTGGAGCCTGATGCAAATAGTGGAGATAAAGTACCGAGACATTTAAGAATGCGAGCCTAAATAAACAAGGAGCAGAAGGTGAAGAAGTGAACGGTGCTAGTTCATTAGTTCCTCCGCATTTCCTTAGCATTCCATTTTTTTTTTCTATTTTTTTTTCTCTCTTCCTGCTTACCTCTTCTCTTCATCCCAGCCTGTGCCTCTCCCCCATCCCATCACAACCACACTCAGCCACCTCAGTCCTGCTGTCAACTGCAGTTACCATTAGGGTTTAATTTGTAAAAGAATGATGTTCATACTACGCCCGGAAAATTAATTACCGTTTCTTCAAAAGCGCACTACAGATTTTGTGTCGTAAATATGTTGTTATGTAATTAGCTGAAATGACATTGTTACGCTCTTATTTTGCATGAATTATTATTGTTCATTGATGAATTTGATGTCTCATATATATCTGATATACAATATACGAAAATCCCTTTACCCAAAATCTACCATAGTTAAAAAAAAAAGTTAAATATACAGTGGAACATAAGTTAAGTGTGTGTGTGTGTGTGTGTGTGGTAATTTGGTTGATCTTGTTCCAAAGGTGTAGTAATCAAATTAGCTTGACCTGTGTCTAAATATCATGTTATATAATTTATTCAATTTCATGAAAGCTTTGATATCCATAATTATCACAACAGAGTAAATAACTACATGTAATTCACCATAATTATTACTATGATCACCCAAGCCAACCCCTATATAATATCAACCAGTTTCCTTATAAATTCTCTCTCTCTCTCTCTCTCTCTCTCTCTCTCTCTCTCTCTCTCTCTCTCTCTCTCTCTCTCTCTCTCTCGTTATAAGTACCGACAACTTTATTATGTGCGCGTAAAAATGAGTTGTTCAGAATGCATCCCCGTCCTGGCCCTTCCAAGTTCTGTCAGTGACTTCAATATAGCAAAGAATAATGACGCTGGACTTCATAGTATTATTAACTTCATAAATGCAAGCCAGATAACAAAAGCGTAATATCTGTAACAGCGTTGTAGTTAATGATTGCTTTTGTCCTCCATGAACCAAGGCTTGGCAAGTAACAAGGTTTTAATTTTTTTTTTTTTTAAGTTTGCATTGAGCTTCCTGTGTTCATTCTCCCCTGTCTCGCGCCCTCCGGACATGTAAGCATAAAAAAGCACGAAACAGTCTGACATGACTCGTCGTGAAAGCTGAATCTCACAATTTTTTATGTAAAATACAAGGAAGCATAAACTAGGAAACAAAAACAACAAGGCTGGAGACTGGGATCTGCGACTTAGTTTCCGCATCACAGGACCTCCAAGCTCAAGGTACCACTGTTCTAAGCTCAGTAGAATGCTGAATGTTTGTGTGACCAAGGCCACACTTGGGTCCAGGCTGTTGAGTCTCTTGTAGGCGATAATAAAAAAAAAAATCATCAGAATATCAGTTTTGTTGATTTATTTTGGTGTATTTGATTTTTTTTCAGTGTATTTTTTTCAGTGTAATTTGGGGAAATCGCTGCATTCATCTAGCGCAGTAGAGGTATAAAACTTATGGAACCTTGCCGAGCGTCCCTTCCTGCCACACACACAAAGTGAAAGTAAATTATTATTAACCTTATAAGAACAAATTGTGTTAATAAACGTCATTGTAATTATCTATCAGTGAGACGTAAAGTGGCTTTTAAAAAGAATACCAATACGTCCACGTGAACTCATTAATGAAGCAAACATTTCATCATAAAGCCAAACGCTGACACACAAAACTGCCTAGCAAACTGATGGTCAGTTTTTTTAAATACTGTGTGAACAATTACAATAAATAAATGTTTGGTATACTATACTGCTTTGTTTCGCGTTGGGGCAGCACTGTAGGTAAAGCACACGAAACACCGTTATATTAAGTGAAATTAAAGGTGCATCTCATTATTTCTCCTGCTGTTAGCTCTGCAGCCTCATTTCCTTCGGCGTTGATTATCTACCCTCTGTTGTTATGACGAAACACTTGTAAAATTAAAGAAGACGTTCCAAAATTCACTGAACTCTGACAACCTTATCAATATATATCCTTGTACTTATAGTAATTGTACGTATAGTGCTTTTGTTTTAATTGTTTATTGATTTATTTTCTTATATAACATCTTTGAACCCCTTTTACTTTTTCCGCAACAAGACGAAATATATTTTTGATATTGAAGCTAATGCTTCCGTACTTTCTTCTCCATGATCCTTTAGAAACTTATATATTTCGTTCGTGTGTGTGTGTGTGTGTGTGTGTGTGTGTGTGTGTGTGTGAGACGCCAAAGCAACTAATGCTCATTGGTATGCAAGGACTAATTATTTCAGTAGATTTATAAAGAGTCTTTACAGTAAGCTGCCAAAGCCCCTTAAAATGTCCTTTACATCAAATAATATTTCCAAGCAACCACCTGCACCACTAGTACTTTCATGTGCATGCATTAAAACACTTGTGAGACATTTGGTTATGAACGCAGGGACTGACTGCTGAGCCGCGTGAAAGAGCAGTAGGATTACGTTTTATCAGGTTCGATGCGTCCATGTTCTCAGTTTGCTGGTGACATTGACCAAAGCCCAATAGAAATGTAGGTAATTAAATTTATATCGCCTATCGTTCAATCAAATTCCCACTTTTATCATTTTACCAGGTTAGCGCGATGCTGTTCAATTTCATCAGTCGCTGTCTGATTGCTGTAGACCAGAATTTTTAACCTTTCTCTCCCCTCGTACCCTTTCGGATATTCTTTGTCAGCCATGTACCCCATTTCCTTTGTGATAAATGGAAAAAAAAACAAACAAACAAACTTTCCCTTGTGTAAATATTTTATGTAAATACTTAAGTGAATTAACAACGTAGCCGTCCTGCCATAACCAGTAATATAGTAAGCACAAACAAAGCCTTTGAAAATTAAAGAAAAAAAATCACAAATCTTTGATTGTGGCAATGCAGTATAAACCATGAAAGAGATGAAAAAACAAAACACTACGTTATCATTACATCTGCTGCAAAAGGAATTAATGAGATGGCTGGAACTGCTTTTCCTCAACTAGTCTAATCAGCTGAGGAGCAGTTTTAGCTAAAGAACATCGAAGGTCGGGTTCCGCATTCAGTCGAGATCTTAGTTTTTATTTTATGACGCTGGAAAACCCAGTTTAAAAATATATTGATGGGAAAAGTACAGAGAACGAAGAGGCTCCTCTCCTCTGCGACGTGTGGAATATGACTTGCTTATTTCACACCAGAAACTGACAATTTTTTTCTCAGAGTCATTCAGTCAATAAACTCTTCCTAAGTGTCATCATTAACAGAAGCAACATTCTTTTTTTTTTTTTTGTAGGAGGGACACTAGCTAAAAACAACAAAAATCTAATAAAAAAAAAACCCACTGAGATGCCACTCCTTGAATAGGTCCCGAAGCGGTAGTGAAAAACTTGAAGGATAAGTGTCTTGAAACCCCCCTCTTGAAGGAATTCAAGGTGGAAATATAGAAGCAAGCATGGAGTTCCAGAATTTCTCAGAAAAAGGGATGAGTGACTGAGAATACTGGTTAAATTTTGCATTAGAGAAGTGGACAGAATAGGGGTGAGAGAAAGAAGAAACACTTGTGCAGCGAGGCCGCGGGAGGAGGGGAGGGATGCAGTTAGCAAGATCAGAAGAGCAGTTAGCATGAAAATAACGGTAGAAGATAGCTAGAGATGCAACATTGCGGCGATGAGAAAGAGGCTGAAGACATTCAGTTAGAGGAGAGGAGTTGATGAGACGAAAGGCTTTTGATTCCACCCTGTCTAAAAGACCGGTAAGAGTGGAACCCCTACAGACATGTGAAGCATACTCCATACATGGGCAGATAAGACCCTTGTACAGAGTTAGCAGTTGGGGGGATGGTGGGAAAAACTGGCGGAGAGGTCTCAGAACACCTAATTTCATAGAAGTTGTTTTAGCTAGATATGAGATGTGAAGTTTCCAGTTTAGATTATAAAACGACAGACCGAGGATGTTCTGTGTAGAAGAGGGGGACAATTGAGTATCACTGAAGAAGACGGGATAGTTGCGTGGAAGGTTGTGTCGAGTTAATAGATGGAGGAATTGAGTTTTTGAGGCACTAAAGAATACCAATTTTGCTCTGCCCCAGTCGAAATTTTAGAGATCAGAAGTCTGGCGTTCTGTGGTTTCCCTGCGTGAACTCTTTACTTCCTGAAGGGTTGGACGTCTACGAAACGTCGTAGAAAAGTGCAGGTATTAGCGTAGGAGTGGATAGGACAAGAAGTTAGGTTTAGAAGATCTTTGTTGAATAATAGGAGGAGAGTGGGTGACAGGACAGAACTTGATATGCAGTTACATAGAAAAGGATAAAAGCCGTAGGAGGGTAGTTTGGAAATCAAAGCTTTGTGCCAGACTATATCAAAAGCTCTTCATATGTCTAAGGCAACTGCAAAAGTTTCACCAAAATATCTAAAAGGGGATGACCAAGACTCAGTAAGGAAAGCCAGAAGATCACCAGTAGAGCGGCCTTGATGTAACCCATACTGGCGATCAGATAGAATGTTGTTAAGTGATGGATGTTTAAGAATCTTCCTGTTGACGATAGATTAAAAAACATTAAATAGGTAGGAAATTAAAGCAATAGGACGGTAGTTTGGGGGATTAGAACGGTCACCCTTTTTAGGGATGTAGGCAAATTTCCAGCAAGAAGGAAAGGTAGATGTTGACAGACAGTTCAAAGAGTTTAACTAGGCAAGGTGCAAGCACGGAGGCGCAGTTTCGGAGAATAGTAGGAGGTACCCCATCAGGTCCATAAGCCTCCCGAGGGTTTAGGCCAGCGAGGGCATGGAAAACATCATTGTGAAAAATTTTAATAGGTAGCATGAAGTAGTCAGAGGTTGGAGGAGAGGGAAGAATCATCCAAAGTAGAGTTTTTTTGCAAAGGTTTGAGAGAAGAGTTCAGCTTTAGAAATAGATGTGATAGCAGTGGTGCCATCTGGTTGAAATAAAGGAGGGAAGGAAGAAGCAACAAAGATGTTGATGTTTTTAGCTAGATGCCAGAAGTCACGAGAAGAGTTAGATCTTGAAAGATTTTGACACTTTCTATTAATGAAGGAATTTTTGGCTAGTTGGGTAAAAGACTTGGCATGGTTCCGGGCAGAAATATAAAGTGCATGAAATTCTGGTAATTGAAGGTTTAAGTACCTTTTCTGGGCCACCTCTCTATCATGTATAGTACGAGAACAGGCTGTGTTAAATCAAGGTTTGGAAGGTTTAGGTCGAGAAAAAGAGTGAGGAATGTACGCCTCCATGCCAGACACTAGCACCTCTGTTATGCACTCGGCACACACAGACGGGTCTGTGTCACGGAAGCAGTTGTCATTCCAAGGAAAATCAGCAAAACACCACCTCAGGTCCCTCCCAACTAGCACACAACTAGACAAAACGCCAAAGGCACCTCCGCTGAGGGGGATCATGAGGAGGGATTGGTGCGATAGGAAAAGATACAGATATGAGATTGTGATCGGAGGAGCATAATGGAGAAGAGAGGGTAACAGCATAAGCAGGATTAAAGGTTAGGAAAAGGTCAAGAATGTTGGGCGTATCTCTAAGACGGTCAGGAATACGAGTAGGGTGTTGCACTAATTGTTCTAGGTCGTGGAGGATAGCAAAGTTGAAGGCTAGTTCATCAGAATGGTCAGTGAAGGGAGAGAAAAGCCAAAGCTGGTGGTGAACATTGAAGTCTCCAAGAATGGAGGTCTCTGCAAAAGGGAAGAGAGTCAGAATGTGCTCCCCTTTGGAAGTTAAGTAGTCGAAGAATTTCTTAGTCAGAGGAGTTAGGTGAGAGAACATAAGAACATAAGAAATAAGGGAAGCTCCAAGAAGCGACCAGGCTTACACGTGGCAGTCCCTGTATGAAATATACCTACCTATTACCATCTATTATCCCCATCCATAAACCTGTCTAATCTTCTCTTAAAGCTCCCTAATTTTCTAGCACTAACAACATGATTACTGAGTTCGTTCCACTCACCTACCACTCTATTTGAGAACCAATTTCTTCCTATCTCCTTCCTAAACCTAAATTTTTCAAGCTTGAACCCGTTATTTCTTGTTCTATCCTGGTTGCTGATCCTAAGAGTTTTGCTTACATCCCTTTTGTTATAATCGTAATACCACTTAAAGACTTCTATCAGGTCCCCTCTTAACCTACGTCTCTCTGTAGATTTAACAGCTTCAATCTCGCCTCGTAAGGAATACTCCTCATCCCCTGTATCCTTTTAGTCATTCTCCTCTGTACTGATTCTAACAGACCTATATCTTTCTTGTAATGTGGGGACCAGAACTGCACAGCGTAGTCTGGATGAGGTCTGACCAGCGCCAAGTATAACTTTAATATTACTTTCGTCCTTCTACTTTTAACACTCCTAAAAATGAATCCTAGTACCCTATTTGCCCTGTTTCTGTCCTCTCTGCAGGTCCCCTCTTAACCTACGTCTCTCTAAAGAATGTAGATTTAACAACTTCAATCTCACCTCGTAAGGAATACTCCTCATCCCCTGTATCCTTTTAGTCATTCTCCTATGTACTGATTCTAATAGACCTATATCTTTCCTGTAATGTGGGGACCAGAACTGCACAGCGTAGTCTAGATGAGGTCTGACCAGCGCCAAGTATAACTTTAATATTACTCTCGGCCTTCTACTTTTAACACTCCTAAAAATGAATCCTAGTACCCTATTTGCCCTGTTTCTGGCCTCTATGCATTGTTTTCCTAGACGGAGTTCAGAGCTAACAAAAATTAAATCTTTCTCGTACCCAGTACCTACCAGAGTTTCATTGTTTAATGTGTTCCGTGTGTCAGCACATTCTCTGGCAGTGGAGGTGGGTAGGTGAAGTAGAAGAGGCCGCGGTTACCTCCCACACTGGCAGAGAGGGTGTGTACTTGTGGGGGATGTTCAGACAGAGGAGCATGTTATTCAGTTCTGTCCTTTAACGCAACATATTCGAGGCATTTACCGGATTTCTATTATTCAAGAGCTATGTACGACAGAAGCTAATTACCCACTCGTATGTAAGATAGTTTGGGAGGTGTTACAAGTCTATCGGAACTAAACTTGAATCATATCGATGAAAGTTGTGTATATTTTTTGAATGGGAATAATAATATTTGTGTAAATTTTTCTCTCGTTAGGTAAAATAGGAGTTGAATCTAGATGATGCATCTGTTCGTTTATTATTAGTATTGTTTAAGGTATTTTGATGTATTTTTATCGTTGTAGGTATAGGCTTGGTTTTGTTTTGTTAACTGAGATTTTCGAATTTTATGTTTAACTAAGCTTGAATTATATCAATCAGCTTTGTGTATGCTATTAAATGAGTATAATAGACTTTCAAATAATGCACATATGTTCATTTATTATTATTAATTTTTAAAAGTATGCTAATGCTAATTTGGTTTTATTTATTATATTGTACTATTAACCGTGTCTTTGATTAATCTTAATAATTTCGTATGTCGTTATCCGTTTTCTTTTGCATTTTAAGTTAATCAGTATTTTGTTAAATGTGACACTTTAAAGTTTTCATGCCTTAATACAATCACATACAATCACATTTCTGCAGTCTTTTCTGATGGACCAATAGCACGTTTGTTGTATCTCTTTTAGAATGTCATTTATCGTTCGTTATGTTGATTGTGTTGTATGGTTTTGTTGTGGTCAATAAAATAATAATAATAATGTACCTACTGTGTGGGTTACCTCTACCTACGCTAAGTACTTTGCATTTGTTGATATTAATTGCATTTGCCATCTGTCCGTCCATTCATTCATCGTATCTAAATCTACCTGCAAGGCGATGGCATCCGATTCTAACCTAATTAATCTACCTATCTTTGTGTCATCTGCAAATTTACTAACATCACTACTAATTCCACTATCCAAGTCATTGATATGTATTAGAAATAACAATGGCCCTAAAACTGATCCTTGTGGCACCCCACTAATTACATGACCCGCTCTCGGATTTAGAGCCGTTTACTACATCTCTTTGTCGCTTGTCGCTAAGCCATGACATTATCCAGCCTAATACCTTCCCATCTATCCCGTGTGCCCTAACCTTCTTAGGAGCCTTTGATGGGGCACGTTGTCAAATACTTTACTAAAGTGAGGTATACAGCACAGATAAATTTAATTAGTAAAGTGAAGAGGTACACAGCACAGATAAATTTAGTTTGAGAGTGACTCTGTGGTCGTAGCCAGATGGTTGAAAACTTGAAAGATTCAAGAGCGTGGGCACGAGAGCAGGTTAATTCATTGCGCTCATAAACGCAACATCCAGCTTTGAATTGAAAATGACGATAGAGAAAGTAGGAGGGAACAGCAAAGGGCTACTGTCAGCTGCCTCTGACACCTGTATTTCAGTGAGGAAAAGAATATGAGGTTTAGTAGAGGAGAGATGGTGTTCTACAGATTGAAAATTAGATCTAAGACCGCGAATAGTGTTAGTGACAACAGCATCAGCTCCTTGCAGAAATTTGTTTAGTATATATTTAGGCGTGTAAATATATCAGCAAGGTAGGCAAGGTAAGTAACCTATTTGGATAATTTACCTTTGCATGATAAATCTGAGATTCCTTCCTGTCATTACGGGTGAAGAATTCTCCCCATTCGTGCTGCAGCTCATAAACTCTGCGTGGTCCAAAAGCGTTACATGGCCAGAATCTAAATCAAAACAGAGAAGTCTAAATAGTCTAGTATTCAGAACGCTTGACTTTACGAAGATGACCATCTTTACTGTGGTATCAAGCTCCTCTTTCAGCTCAGTAGGTAGTGTCTGTTAAAGCTTGCTTGTGTATTGTGCTGTGCATGTGCTTTGCCTTACTGTTAACACCTTTAGTTCTTGTCTTAAATCCTTACTGACTGCCTAGCATGATAGGAACTCCCTCTGTTGTGCAGCCACATAAATTTTTCCACTCTACTGTTTCAAAAAAAAAAAAAAAAACAAGAAAAAAAAAAACTGACAAGTTCAAATATATCTGCTCCTGTAGTTGAAGTTCCGAGAGGATGACAAAAATAAAATTCTTCCTTAAAATCGTTATCTTTGATGCACCTCGTGAATGCAAGCAACTAAGCAGAGTTAATTCTACAGAGTTATTCTACAACAAATATCCCTCACGGGGCTGTTTTCACCTCAGAAACTACCCGGTCTTTGCTATCTGTGGACATGTCAGGGATACATCGCTGAACAGTGTTATCTGACAATAGCAGTGTGTTAAACTTTTAGGATATTGTTCCTCCAGAATAATTTTTAATATGTTTTTGGCACACGGCAGGATCGGCGTCTCCCCAGTGGAGTGAGGTTTTTTATGCTGAGCAATTATCAGTGAAACTATATACGAAGCATGAAGAGCGGCTTTATTTGACTGATGAAAGCTCCTTGACTGATCCAGTTTTGAGCGGGTTAGCATGTTTTCTCTGCGCCTAAAGTAGTCCACATCTTTTACTTTCAGCTCTCGATGATGACCGTGCAAATGTCACTGAAGCAAGTTTGGCACCTGGAGACAGTATGTTCGCACAGATGACACACTGAAGCATTTAAGTTCTATCTTTATTGATGACTGTGAACCCAAACTTCATATATTCCTCACTTTAACGTCACTTTTCCTTCTAAGCCTCCATTTCAATTGCGTTGCTATAGTCTGCAATACAAATTATACGCATTCCAAGGAGTTTTCGCATATTATAAAGTGCAATATATCAATTAAGAACTATTTTTGGAAAACATTCATTAAGCAGTGTAATGAGAAAAAAAGTACGTCAAATTGTTATCGCCAGAAATTTAAGAGTAAATTAAAAATATGAGAAAAGCCCACACAGCTCATGTTATTCGAAACTAAGAAAAAAATGTAAAAAGCTCGCGAAATCTATCACGTTATCACGTATGAAGTGGCATATAAAACTTACTCAGAAACAGACCACTAAGAACTAAAAGTAATACCTATGTCTTTGAAGAAGTGTACTGAAAACAAGTAAAATTTTAGTAACAAACGACGATTGGCAATCAATGAATACATCACACAATCAACATTACACTTCGTCTCCACAATCCCATTCACTCATACTCAAACTTAGTCACTGACTCCCTCACTCACTCGTATGTTCAGCTCATTTCTGTTCTGTGTGCCATCATATACCCTCGTCAGCAAGCACATGCCATCACACACACACACACACACTAAATAGATAAGTGAAAAAATAAATAAAGTATAAAGATTAGCACATAGTACACATGACACCCAAACGGACGAACATAAACATGCATACAGACAAGAATATTAGTCTATCTTTTTTTCCTTTTAGCTAACTTCAAATAAAAAAAATACGATATATAACAACACACATCAACACACCGTTTCCCATCTCACATCCAGACACACCTCATATCTGCTACACCACACCACGTATCTCACCAAGTCACACCATACTCCACTCCGCGCCACACATCACGAACCTAGCCCCATCACAACTCGCATCACACCGAACCACATCATGACACACTATACAAGACCATTTTACACCATGCACCGCCGCTATAGTAATACCTGCCACACACTACTTCACACATAGAAAAAAACAGTTGTGTTCCATTTCATCAAACTTTTGTAATGAGACTGGGACGCATCAGTTTTATCCTTAGTAATGCCACACATTTTGCGATAGGAGTGTTACTGAAATCGACAGAACATTCCCTCTAGGCCTCTAATCACAGAGACCAACCTGACCCAGGCACCAACACTTTTCCCGACTGGTGAATGGCGAGTAGCCGCGATCCTTACAACAGTTTGCATCTCTATTCCTGTCCAATACTCGTACAAGTCAGTGGCATGGTTGGCAATTTTTTGTTGGCTTGGCTTTGTTGGTTGGCTACTTTTTCGGAGAATTTCCTCACGAGTTTTTGACATTTGGCGACTAGCCTAGCGGGAAGTATTAACTGATTGTTGGCAACTCTGGTCAGCGGATGGTCAATCACACAGCCCGAAGCACGTATCGGGCCGTAACCCCTAACGACCCTTGGGGAAGGGCGTACCCAATGACAGACCCTTTCCATACCCCTTGGGATGCGCGTACCCCAAGTTGAAAACCCCTGCTGTAGAGGAAGGTAAAAAAGGTGCTTCTTATGACTGCTAGCTAGTGGACTAAGGGGAATCCCGACATTCATTACAACCTCCTCGTAGATGCTCATCCATTTTTCTTGTTACAATTTCTGAAGTCGACCTTTTACGAAAAATCAGAGAGGCCAGCAAATCCGGTCTAGCAACTGAAGAGTCCAGTATAGTGCAAGCATTTTGCTGAGAAACCAAGCTTAATCTATAATAATTCCTAAGTAAAGTAAATATTTGCTAGTATTTTACCACATTTGGATTCACCGGTACCGCTCCTATCATCGTCATATTGCTGCCATTGCCCACCAACACTGTTATTATCACCACCACTGTCATCCATGCCATTCCTCATACTAATATCTTAACTTGTAAACAACAAGCTTCTTTAGCATAGTTGTAATTTAGAAATCCTTCCAAACGCTGCAAGAGCAAAGTATAGGTAATGTGAGAAGGACGAAATGAAATGTATTGATGTCACTTGAAACTTGACGATTATAAAACTACTCTTCCTCTACTACTACTACTACTACTACTACTACTACTGCCGCTGCTGCTGCTGCTGCTGCTGTTGCTGCTGCTGCTGCTGCTGCTGCTGCTGCTGCTGCTGCTGCTGCTGCTGCTGCTGCTGCTTCTGCTGCTGCTGCTGCTGCTGTAATCTGACGGTTATAAAATAATTTTTTCTTTACTACTACTACTACAACAACAACAACAAACTACTACTACTACTACTACTACTACTACTACTACTACTACTACTACTACTACTTGTAGGAGGGACACCGGCCAAGGGCAACAAAAATCCAATAAAAAAAATAAAAAGCCCACTGAGATGCCGGTCCCCGAATAGGGTCCAAAGCGGTAGTCAGAAACTGAAGGATAAGTGTCTTGAAACCTCCCACTTGAAAGGATACAAGTCATAGGAAGGTGGAAATATAGAAATAGGCAAGGAGTTCTAGATTTTACCAGAAAGGGATGAACGACTAAGAATACTCTCTTGTATTAGAGAGGTGAACAGAATAGGGGTGAGACAAAGAAGAAAGTCTTGTGCAGCGAGGTCGCGGGAGAAGGGGAGGCATGCAGTTAAGCAAGATCAGAAGAGCAGTTAGCATGAAAATAGCCGTAGAAGACAGTAAGATATGCAACATTGTAGCGATGAGAAAGAGGATGAAGACAGTCAGAGTAGAGAAGTTGATGATACGAAAAGCTTTTGATTCCACCTTGTCTAGAAGAGCGGCATGAGTGGAACCCCCCCCTTTAAGCAATGTGAAGCATGTTCCATACATGGACCAGTAAGGCCCCTGTAGAGAGTTAGCAGCTGGAAGGGTGAAAAAAACTGGCGGACACGTCTCAGAACACCTAACTTCATAGAAGCTGTTTTAGTTAGAGATTAGATATGAAGTTCCCAGTTTAGATTATAAGTACAGGACAGACAGCGGATGTTCATTGTAGCAAAGAGGGACAGTTGAGTGTCATTGAAGAAGAGTGGATAGTTGTTTGGAAAGTTGTGTCAGGTTGACAGATAGAGGAACTGAATTTTTGAGGCATTCAGCAATACTAAGTTTGCTCTGCCCCAATCAGAAATTTTAGGGATCAAATGTCAGGCGTTCTGTGGCTTCCCTGCGTGAACGTTTTTCTTCCTGAAGTGTTGGACGTCTTCGAAAAGTCGTGGAAAAGTGCAGGTATCATCAGCGTAGGAGTGAGTAGGAGAAGAAGTTTGGTTTATAAGATCATTGTTGAATGATAGGAAGAGAGTGGGTGACAGGACAGAGCGCTGAGGAACACCACTGTTCATAGATTTAGGAGAAGAACATTGACTGTCTACCACAGCAGCAACAGAACGGTCAGGAAGGAAACTTGAAATGGTTATTTAGAGGAGGATAGAAGCTGTAGAAGGGTAGTTTGGAAGTCAAAGCTTTGTGCCAGACTCTATCAAAAGCTTTTGATATGTCCAAGGCAACAGCAAAAGTTTCACCAAAATATCTAAAAGAGGATGACCAAGACTCGGTAAAGAAAGCCAGAAGATCACCAGTAGAGCGGCCTTGACGGAACCCATACTGGCGATCATATAGTATGTTATGAAATGTTAAGAATCTTCCAGTTGAAGATAGAATAAGAAAAACTTCAGATAGGCAGGAAATTAAAGTAATATTAGATTAGATTAGAACGGTCATCCTTTTTAGGAATAGGGTGAATGTAGGCAAATTTCCAGGAAGAAGAAAAAGTAGATGTTGACAGAGTTGAAAGAGTTTGACTAGGCGAGGTGCAAGCACAGAGGCATAGTTTCGGAGAAAATAAGAGGGACCTCATCAGGTCCATAAGCCTTCGGAGGGTTTAGGCCAGCGAGGGCATGGAAAACATTGCGAAGAATTTTAATAGGTAGCATGAAGTAGTCAGAGGATTCAGGCGGGGAAGAAACAAGCCCTGAATCCTCAAAGGTAGAGTTTTTAGCAAAGGTTAGAGCGAAGAGTTCAGCTTTAGAAATAGATGAGATGACAGTGGTGCCATCACGTTGGAATAAAGGATGGAAAGATGAAGAAGCAAAGTTGTTGATGTTTCTGGTTAAGTGCCAGGAGTCACGAGGGGAGTTAGATCTTGAAAGATTGACATTTTCTTCTAATGATGGAGTTTTTGGTTAGTTGGAGAGCAGACTTGGCATGATTCCGGCCAGAAATATAAAGCGCATGAAATTCCGGTGAAGGAAAGCTCAAGTACCGTTTGTGAGCCACCTTTCTATCATATATAGCACGAGAACAGGCTGTGTTAAACCAAGGGATGGAAGGTTCAAGTCGAGAAAAAGTGCGGAATGTATGCCTGCATGCCAGACATCTCTTATGTGCTCAGCACACAAAAATGGGTCTCTGGCATGGAAACAGTAGTCTTTCCAAGGAAAATCAGCATAATACCTCCTCAGATCCCTCCAGTTAGCAGAGGCAAAACGATAGAGGCATTTTCGCTTTAGGGCGATCCTGAGGAGGGACTGGAGAGACAGAACATGATACAGATATGAGACTGTTATGGGAGGAGCCCAATGGAGAAGATAGGGTATCAGCATAAGCAGAAGGATTAGAGGTTAGGAAAGGGTCGAGAATGTTCGGCGTATCTTCAAGACGGTCAGGAGTACGAGTAGGGTGTTGCACTATAAGTACTAAAAGTAGTAGAAGTTGCACTAGAAATTTTTGAATCCGTAACAGATATGCCAAACTGTCTTTTGCATGATTCTCTTATATATATATATATATATATATATATATATATATATATATATATATATATATATATATATATATATATATATATATATATATATATATATATATATAACGTGGTCTATTAAATACAACAAATTTGTTCTATCAAATTAGAGAAGAAAAAACTTACTCGAAGTGACAGTGAGGTAGGACTTTGAAGACGAATGGAGCGTAAGGAAATAGAGAGGCATTAACTCTAAGAGATAATCATGACGGATCTGTGAGTAAAGTGACAAAACAACGCAATGTAGTTTTATCCCGAACTTATTAACAAAAATCGTATAGTTGAAGATTTTGCAAGAATTAATAGATTTGGAGGGTCAGCCAGCGATTAATCTCAAGCCAATACCCGGCTGGACGTCCTTCATGAAAAGAGTTTTGACAGCGAAGGGAAAGACAACACCACGGAGGGACGCAAAGTGCTGGTACAGACAAAATGGCAATCACTTTCACCAGTGTGTTTCTGACATCACCTGAGCAGACATATTCCCTCACAAATAATGGTTATTTGAAGCTCGAAATGTTTCCTTTCAGCACATGACTGTTTGATGTACCTGTGTCTTCCTTTCAAGAGCTAACACGACTTTTATGTTGCGTTTGCTCGAGTCAAGGCACACGAAATTCTTTGGGAGGACAATATTGTTGTTAAGATATTGTCGACCATGAAAGAATTTTATTTCCGGCTCCAAAAGGATATAGTGTATGTTGAGCTTGGAACGTATTGAAAATAAAGAAATGCGAAACGCAAAATTTCATTGCGAATATGTGAATACATAGGTAAATAGATATACATAATGGATGACGTTGCCTTTGTAGGCGTGAAGCGTGCAGGTAGATGCGCAGCAGCAACTCCTGCCCCTCAGGCCAACACTCAACGGAAGCAGGAAATGGGAAGAAAGTAGTACAAGTAAGAAAAAAACGGAAGTGCCTCCGGGGATATATCAAAGATGTGATACCTAGTAGCGTTTTAAAAGAAATGTAATGAACAAGCGGCAGGAGGTAAGAGTTATTATGAAGAGGAGGCGAAAAAAACATGAAGTGAAAGAAAGCAAGTTCTCACCCGAGAAGTGTCGGTGTGCTGAGGAGACAAAGTCGCATGACAAATTCGGTACCAGCATGTGTCCTCTCGTCCACTCGCCTGGCCACTTTCCCCCTCATCAATAATTAACACTCCTCTACGCTGTTCCATGGCAGCTATTGCAATATTTATAATTAGACCTTGTTGTACTATTTAATTTGCATGTGTACACTTATTTATTCAGGAACCACATTGTTTGAATGAATAATTGCCTTTGTGTGTGTGTGTGTGTGTGTGTGTGTGTGTGTGTGCGCGCGCGTGTATGCATGTGTGAGAGGGGAGGTGCGGAGGTGGACAGGTGCATCATTCCTTCGAACCCACCGGGACACGCGACACAGTAAACCTTTCAAAACAAGTCATCAGAAAACCGAAAGAAAAGTAAATAATCGGATATACTGGATGACGTTAGAGTTTCCGTTCTTTTTCTATTTTATTTTAGATGTTTTTTTTTTATATTTTCTACGACGATTATTAATTCTTTATCTGAGTTTTATAGTGTGCAGTTTAAGAAAAGTTTAGAAGGCATTTTGTGTGTGTGTGTGTGTGTGTGTGTGTGTGTGTGTGTGTGTGTGTGTGTGCACGCTTGGAAAAGGTTAACACGTCTTGAATGTAAATTACGTTCGTCCTGTACAGGGCTAGATGTGTTTCCGCTCTTGGCTAATTATTCCGCGCGAACACCAGGAATAACTGTTTCAACTCTCGGCGGCAACAGTTTTGGGGAAAATGAGGAAAAAAAGTTAACATTATTTTCTTCTTTTCCGATGAGAAGGCGAGGGACAGTGAGGAATGAAAGATGAAGAGGGGCAAGGAAGGGGATGGAGGGAAGAGAAGAAAAACAAGGGAGGGGATAGAAAAGAGGTTAGTGTTGTGAGGGAGAAAAAGGGAAGGGAAAAAGGCAACCAAGTGATAAAGAAGAAGATTGGGTTGTGGAGAGAGGAGAGGAAGGGTAGAAGTGTGAGGGCAAAAGATAATAATAATAAAAAAAAAAAACTTATAATCTCTTCAGAATGTAGAAATTATGATTATGGCGGAAGATACAAACAGAAGATGTAATTGAAAAGAAATCTCAAAGAAAAAGAAAAATAATATGAATATAGGGAAAGAAAAAAACACTTGAAATACACGAACAAAGGCAAAGGAAATACAAAGAGCGTAAAAAAATAAAATAAATAAAGGCATTGAAGTAGAAATCTATATGCTATTAAATAAACCACAGGCATTTATTGCCATTATGAAAAAAATCAAGAACACACAGAGATTGAGAGGAACAAAAGAATATTAGAAACAGTCTTGGGTAAGTAACAAAAGGTTAAAAAGAAGAGTAACTGTAATCTTCCTCCTTGTCTCCCTCCATCCTTGCCTTCTCCCTCTCTCATTCCCTTCCTCACCCACACCATAAAATGAAGAAAAGATAACACATTGTGCACAATAAAGGAGACAAAGAGAAAGAGAAGGAAAGAAAAAAAAGAGAGGGGCCAGTCACTTCCTGAAAGTGGGCGGTGGTTGTCAGGGTGCCGAGGCTGTGGAGGGTGGATGACGGATGACAGCTGTTCGTCTGGCGAAAGAAATAAACATCCACACCTCTTCTTTACGCACTTGTGTGTTTTCTGTGAATAAGGCTCATTTACCGCCCACACAATGCCTTGCAGTTCACTGAGTCTGTGTGTGCTGGGCGGCCCGAGAGGTTACTGCACCCTGTAAGGTGTGTAGTAACTTGGATGTCTGACAAAAGAAGAGAGAACATTTTCTTCATGAGTAGCAATGATTTCTTCGTGTCAAAGAAGTGCAGCGTGGCTTACATTGCAGATAATGCTACCTTAATTACCTAATGTGTGTGTAATCATGAGTGATTGTCTGTTTGCAGGTAACAGATATATGTCAGGGCATTGACTGGTGTAACGATATTGTGCAGTATTTCCATGTTAGTGTCAGTAATTTCTCTACTGTGCTGAGTGTGGCAAGAATATTGTTTTCATGCATTTGCCGGGGAATTAAAACCCCGCTGCTAAACATGTGTGATATTAATTAAAATTATGAAAAAAAAATAAATAAACAAATAGGGTAAGGAATTAAGCAGCGCGGGGTGATGGAGGGGCGGCGTGTACAACGGTCTCAGTAGGGAATAATCAGCAAGAAAATTCAATCACGGAATGCTAATGACCCGCGTGGAAGGGGGACAAGAAACGCCGCACCACAATGGGAAACTCGTAATTAATATGCTAATTAAGGGTTGTGTCTCCCATTCGTTGGTTTTGCCCTCCGAGTGTCATCCAGTACGCGGCATCAAAGGTAATCCCTTGGAATGGGGACTGCTGGAGGTTACTGGCAATATCACGCCCCACGGAAGGGAGGAGTAGCTGTGACTGTGATTCCAACTTGGCCGTCCAGGCGTCCAGGATCGACCCGCACGCTCGTCAGAACGTGGAGGCGGCACTCGAGGCAGACTGTCTCGTGGTACGGAAGAATTCTACCGTGGAAGTGGTCCTGATATACTGTACTGCGCAGAAGTGCTATTTTTACGTTCATAAGTGTCTTGAAATGCGTTCTAAATTGGATTCTGTCGTAAGGATGTGAAGGAGACGCACTTAACGGACTGGGAACACCTGCATATTGGGTTAGGTGACAGTGAGAGCCTGAACACGTTCACTTAGGGGAGACATTTGGGGAAAACTGTTATAATACAGTCGTGAGATTGATGTGATATGCGCTTTTCCTCTTATAATTTATCAGTCAGGTTTCATAGCAGGGAATTGTCAAGTTTACACTGTTTCCTTGCCACAAAAATTGTGTGCCTAAGGTGACCTGTGCTGGCCAGAAAACAGGGCCGAGGCCGAGGGTAAACATCTTGGGTCTTTGTGCCGCCATAAACCTTCCCCGCCTCTCCTCTCTCTCTCTCTCTCTCTCTCTCTCTCTCTCTCTCTCTCTCTCTCTCTCTCTCTCTCTCTCTCTCTCTCTCTCTCTCTCTCCGCTTTTTTTTTCTTTTTTCCTCCCTTCCTTTTTCCGTCCCTGGTGTTGACCCAAAGCTGTGGGTGGGGATGGGAGAGAGGCTTAGGGACGTTGTACATTCGAGGAAAGGGATATTCTGCCTCCACTGTTGTGTTGAGGAGTGAAGAGAAGGAAAATGGAGCCAATCCTGCCTCCCCGAGAGACCCTTCCTTCCTCCCTCCCGGCGCCCCAACGAGAACACGCTGTTTTATTTAGTTATTTATTATTTTTATTTTTTTTTTCAGCATGAACACCCGTCGGTTTGGAAGACACGTCACTGTACTTTAAAAATGATCAGGCCAGTCATTAATCATTGATATTTATAGCACATTCGTGTAATAATGAATGTCCGTTGAAAACGACGTTAGAAAAACGGGCCGCAGGTTTTTATTTAACTTTTTCCTCGTTCTGGACTCCACAACTGAGCCACAGAACCTTACAAATGATTGTGGAAGAACTTGAGATGACATTTGTTCCTTTGGCTTTATCTTTTTTCTGCGGTGGAGAACATCCGCAGGGCGGTGGCGGGTTGAGGGTTGAGATTGGTAATAACGAGGTGATGCTGTAGAAGCTGAGCATGATGAACGAGGCTGGTGGCGGCAGGTGCACACTGCTACAACTTGAAAGATGCGTGACGAAGAGCCGTCCTTAGAGGGTGAGGACGCGAGTCGGACAAGGGGTGGGACTCTGAAGAGTTGAGCGCGTGGAGGACGAAGCAGTAAAGTGTGGGTGCGGGACCGAGCATTGTTGGAGAGGAGTGTTGGGTGGGAGGCTTTGTGCAGGGATAGTCTGTTGTGAAGAGTGGGGGTGGGGGTTGTAAGGGCTAGGCGAGGGGAGGGAGGAGATCTTGGGCCAGCTCGGGGTGCCGGAGACGGACCGTGCAAATAGAGCGACCAAGGGCTGTGGGAAAGACGGATTGGCGAGGTAGTATCCTGGTGAATGAAGCAATTTATTATTTCCTTTTATCCTGGAAAATATCTTTTTATCAGTTTCAACTGTGATATGTGGTCTCTTTGTACACGGAACTCACTCCATCGGACACATGGGCACTCAACATTAACACAAGACATAATTTTTGTTAACGAGTCACAAATTTACGACACACTTCAGCGTTGCTTGCCTGGAGTTAACAGCGACGCCTCTGGAACACGATAATAGTGTCGGTTCCCTTTCCCTCTCTCCTCGTCCCTCTCTCCCTCTCTCTCCCTGCCCCCGGACAGCACGCAGCCATAAATCTCCCGCAGGTTCATTAATAGATCCATCAATCCTACAGCCAGCCCGGTTTCTCCTCGGATGCAATAATTTATCGTTGTTGTTTCACATGACGGGTTTCTTGCTGTCGCTTGTGTTTAAATGAGCCACGAATGGTTCCTTATATCACGATAGATTTGATAATGCTAGTAATGCACCGCGATAGATGGTTTGTGCTTCCCCGCAACAATCGTTGATTCATTTCCTGTGTGTTACACAATAGTCATGTTGATTATCCTTGCTAAATTATTAATCACGCCTTAATGGGGTGATTTGCTATAATGGAATCCCGCAGGCGGACGCGAGGTAAACACCTTTAAACCCCTCTAAAGGATCTTTCTCAAGGTGAAATTAATCAAGAGGGCTTTAGTGAGGCATGGATGACGGATGGAGACTTAACCAACCAACAGATACGTTTTCTTGGTATTTTCTACTCATTTATATAGAACTAAATGGAAACTTGTACAGGAATGTTCTTAACACTCAAAACTTTTGTTAAATTAGTTATTTCTTATTCCAGATTGCAACAGCATTACTATTGCTGTTATTGCGTTTTACTACTACTGCTTCTATCACCTAAACCTCAGATCTAAATATTGATGGTGATCTCATCATGCATGTATATTCTCATCAACTACTTTTGAGTAACAAAGCGAAGAATGGAAACGATATAGATGAATACATAAAAACAGATGATGCACTTCCGTGCTGTATACTTATACCGGACCAATAAATTCGAGACATTGAAAAAAAGGAGAGAGCTTGTATTTGTTTCGATAATACGTATAGCTCTTACCGTCCATATTTTAGCTTCTACACTGTATTGTATTATTAGTTCAATTTATTTCACCAACGTATGATCAATGTTTCACAGTACCTGAATTGCATCCTCTTCGCCTCACTGAGCACGAATTCATAGCAGCACACATATATTCAATTCAGAAACGCAAGACGTCTTATACTTCTCCCTCCTTTCTCTTTTCAGTAGCATAACTTTAAAGTGCATAGGATATTGAACCGTACATTTCCCCCTCGTGTTATCTTGCTTATTAGGTGAACCAACATTCTGATAGGGATGTGTTTACAGACTA
Source organism: Scylla paramamosain (assembly GCF_035594125.1). Taxonomy (NCBI): domain Eukaryota; kingdom Metazoa; phylum Arthropoda; class Malacostraca; order Decapoda; family Portunidae; genus Scylla; species Scylla paramamosain. Next base: position 13,968,679 of record NC_087159.1, read on the forward strand.
AGTAGCAAGCCTTTAATGGGAGAGTTTCGGAATTAGTAGTGTTTATTGCTTTATGCTGTGTTTACTCCATTAACTCGTAATTGCTTCCTCCTCGCGGTGACAAGTTGTTGTTTCTCACGCTGGTGAAGTTTAATGCGCAGATATATCGGACGCGATGATCAACACAGGCTCCAGACGCAGAAGTGCTCTGTATCGTAAACCAGAGCCCAATGAAGAGGAGATTGTCAAGATAACGGAAATTCTTGGACTACTACTCATAATATATTACTTGTGGCTTTCATACGAGAGCTATATTGATTTCTCTTTTGTGTGTGTGTGTGTGTGTGTGTGTGTGTGTGTGTGTGTGTGTGTGTGTGTGTGTGTGTGTAACCACATACTCATTCACGATCTTTTATTCATGTCCTCATTTTACTTTTCGGCCTTTCTTCGCGAGGTACAGCGTGAGGATGAATAGATGTACTCTTTGCTTACAGTTGATTGATTATAATATTGTGTCACAGCAACACAACCCCGTCTCTGAGTAAGAAAAAATGGACACACGTAGTTTTGTGGTTCAATGCTTTGTGACTCTGTGGACTCGAGCTACTTATCTGTCCTAGCTGCTGTCGTGTTTGCCCTCATGCTTTTATTTATTGGTGTTTTATTTTTTACGCTTTTCCATTTTTACGCTTTTCCATTTTATGTCCATACTTTGTGTGTGTGTGTGTGTGTGTGTGTGTGTGTGTGTGTGTGTGTGTGTGTGTGTGTGTGTGTATGTGTCTGTCTGTCTGTTTTTTTTTTTTTTTTTTTTTTTTGTGTGTGTGTGTGTGTGTGTGTGTGTGTGTGTGTGTGTGTGTGTGTCTGTCTGTCTGTTTTTCTGTCTGTCTGTGTCCGTCTGTGTGTGTGTGTGTGTGTGCGTGAGAGAGGAGAGGAGAGGGAGAGGAATGGCGGCCATCATAAACAATTTGTGACATCCGCAGACACGCTGAATCGTTCTTTATCGACGTCATGAAAGATGAATCTTGTCCCTCTTTCCTCTCCTTCCATTCCTCTTCCTTCCTCTTCCTCCTGCTCCTCCTCCTACACCTCCTTCGTATAATTTCTCCTCTCCTGCCGTATTAACCCTCAACTTCCATTATTTCCTTTCTCTTTTCAATCCTAAGCCTTTTCGTTTCATTCATCACCTCTCGTTCCTTCCTGCCTGCTCCACTTCGTGTCTCTCCTTGTGTTATTATTGCTTTATAAGATCTTTCATTACCTTCCATTTTATGTTCGAAGTAATGACACACTTTAAGATCTATTTCTTACGTAGCCCAGGTTGTTGTGATTACTTACTTGCTCTACGTGCGATGTTTTAAAATAAGGTTCCATCGAATGACTGCTATAAAAATTGCATACATTTACATAAATAGAAAGTACTAGTGCTATATTGTTGCCTCGCCCTGATATCAGGTCAGAGCTCCTATTAGTACCTCTATCTTTTGTTCATCGTAATGACCTCCGATGAAGAATGGAAAACACTTTTCTCTTTCCAGTGGAGCTAAGCCGCTATGAATATCATAGTGAAAGGCTTTTCCTCCTCTCCTGTATTTTTGAGCATGAAATATCGAAAGCCGTCTCAGTCGGCTTAAGGTTTGGGGAGACTATAGCTTTTGGACGAAAAAGAAGCGAAGCTGCTGTTGCTGCTGCTGGTGCTTTTTCTTTTTTTTTTTTGTTGCTGCTACTGCTGCTGCTGCTGCTGCTGTTTTTGTAGTAGTTATGCTGCTGCTGCTGTTTTTGTAGTTGTTGCTGCTGCTGCTGTCACTGTTCCTACTTCTGCTTTAGTAGTAAAAGTAGTAGTAGTAGTAGTAGCAGTAGTAGTATTAGTAGTAGTAATAGTAGTAATAATAGTAGTAATAGTAGTAGTATAAGTAGTATTAGTAGTAGTAGTAATAGCATCATCATTAGAAGTAGTAGTAATAGACCAGCTACTGGTATCATTATTATGCAGAAAAAATAGCGGCAGTATGGTCTGTAATACTATCATCACCTTCAGTTTATTCACTCCAATGGCAATATTGCATCCAACAAAAATGTTCGTATCTTGCACTATAGTATAACGATATACTTAACAGAAAAATAATTGTGGTAATGTGTGTGCATCATGAAGCTGTTCTCACAGTTCTACTCTTTTATTATCGAAATAGATTCGTCGAATGTTTGTTTCTAATTAGACTCAAAGCCAAAAATAGAACGAGATCACTTTTTTGGTTGTTTATGATTTGCTTCCATCATTATATCCTGATTATTTTGTGAACTAATAAATGGATTTTTGTGGGTTATAATTCAAAGTGTGTGCAGAAATAAGTCTTTTTGAAGGAATTAATAAAAATTAACAGTGATCCATTTATTGCATTTTCTCAAGAATGTTACTAGACATTCTGTGAAAACCTTTAGGATTTCTCTCTCTCTCTCTCTCTCTCTCTCTCTCTCTCTCTCTCTCTCTCTCTCTCTCTCTCTCTCTCTCTCTCTCTCATCTCGACACATCTTTCCCCAAAAGCTCTGGTTTCCAACCTCGCTTATTCCCGCCTCTCCCCTCCCTGCCCTTCTTTCCGAGCGCCCCATACCAATCACACACTTGTCCCGTTCTGCCTTTCACCTCCCTCCCCCTTTCCATCGCTGCCTGTCCTCCATCCATCCATCACTTTGACTGCCCGCCCACGCACTCCTCCACCTACCCCTCCTTTCCCTCCAACTTCTTGCTCCCCCGATACCAAGTTGCTCCCCAATTCTTCCTTCCCTTTAGTTAAATGTTCATCTTCCCTTCCTTTTCTTTTCAGTTGGACCAGCAAACGATTCTTAACCAATTATTGGTAAACCCCTGTATGTGTGTGTGTATGTGTGTGTGTGTGTGTGTGTGTGTGTGTGTGTGTGTGTGTGTGTGTGTGTGTGTGTGTGTGTGTGTGTGTGTGTGTGCGTGCGTGCGTGCGTGCGTGCGTGCGTGCGTGCGTGCGTGCGTGCGTGCGTGTGCGTGTGCGCGCGCGCGCGTATTCAGAGTACGTATTTTTTACTAATCAGATATCCGATGATTTTTTCTTTGCTTCAAAACTTTTTAAATCTGAAATTATTACGATATTTTTTCTTCAGTTAATGTAACTCCAATTAATGCCGTATCAAGGTTAATGAGAAACGAATTAAGAATATAATCATTTAGAATTTATCAGTGGCGTTTAATGAAATATTTCAGCTCAGCATTTAGTATTGTTTGAGTTACACTTTCCGTATCGTGTTTCCTCTCAGTATTCGTGTTTGAACGTTGCGTTCTCTCCGTATATTCCACGCGCTTGTTTCTGTCCCACACACGGAACTGGGGGGATTGCCTGCCGCCGGAGGTTTTCGCAGTCTCCGGGGTCGGTGGCAGGAAAATCAAGAGAATGCGAGTGACGAGAAGCGAGGAGGACGCGGCTTGATTAATGGCATGCCGGCGTGACCCTCAGACAACAGGCCACCCATCCACGCCATCCCGTCACCGCCACCCGTCACCCCACGCTTGCTGCCCTCCTGGATCCCCACTGCGTCAGATATCTGTACAGTCACTCCTACTCACCTACCTATATCCCCACGGAGCCGTCCATAGATTACTTGCAGGTAGATTTGTCTTAGTTTCGTGTACAGCACAGGTAAATCATTGTCCATCCTGTGTTCCCAGGCGATGCTTTCTGGCTTTGATTAGTAACAGCTGACGTGTAGTGTTTTGTCTCTCCCCTTTGTCTGTGTCTCCCTTTGAATGTGTTTGTGTGTGTGTGTGTGCGCGTGTGTGTGTGTGTGTGTGTGTGTGTTGGTGGTGTCTTCAATTATTACCAC
>NC_087159.1:13977500-13997500 GCF_035594125.1 Scylla paramamosain
ACTACCTCTTTGTTGATGATAGCTCTCTTTAGGTGAGTTTTAGCCATCACCTAATTGGCCACCTGGGCTGTTTGATCTCCGGTGATTGGCTGGTGGGATCATAGTGCTGGCTCGTGTCGGTGGAGCCACTTTACCTGTGTCGCCTAAGTGAACTCGCTTTCAGACGACGCACCAACATTGCCTTTACTGCTCACTGGTCATTAAACTGATGTGCGCACCATTCAATTCGGTCATGAGTCAAGAGGCGCTGCAAGTCACCAACTGAAAGCATTCGCTTAATATTTGGATAATTTTATGTCCGTTACGTGGCTTGAGGAGGTGGAGAGTTGGGGAGGGGGGCGCTGGGAGGGGTGCAAGCAGCGGCAAATATTTATGATGATGTATAATGCTTTACTAAACATTATTATGAACTATTTGATTCGCCTTTTTTTAGTATTTTTTTTTAACACATTAAACAATAATTGTGATATGTTTAAAAACTGATACTCTCAGATCGTTGTTCCTATATCATCATTGTTTCGTTGACAGAGCTTCCAACATAATGTCATCGTTATTTCTTTTTTGTTCCTTATGCAATGAGTTGAATAAAAATTATTATTTTTTCCCTTTTTGTCTTGTATCACATGTTGTTGTCCGTAGTGTAACTCTTTACTTTCAAAATAAAACTAGCCAATTTTTTCTTTACTTTCAAAATAAAACTAGCCAATGTTTTCTTTCCTTTTATACTTTGCTTCAGTTTCTTTTAGTTCTTGAGTACCTCGTCTTTTTTTCCCCTTCGTAGCCCACTAGCTTATTATCCTCTTATACTCCCTCTCTCTTTCCTTCCTGCCTGCTCTTCACCTTCCGTTCTCCCTCAGCCAGGGCCTCTCTTCTTTTTTCCAGACATTTTTTTTTTTTACTTTCCCACTCTTACCCAGAAACTCTTCGCTCCTTCCTTTCCTTCTGGATATTTTTTTTTTGTTCCATCCCTCCCTTCTCACTGCGCTTTGTCTTTTCTCCCTCTCTTTATTGGCTTCTTTGTGCTGCGTCTAGTTTTCTCTGTACATTCTCCTTCCCTCTTCTTTTTTCTTTTATCCTTCTTTCTCTTTTTCTCTCTTTCTCTTTGTTCCGAGCAGGACTTCTCTCGTTCTCATTTTCTCGCTTCGGCTTTCCATCCCATTTTTCTGTCTTTTAGTTTTATTCGTCTGCCTGATTCTTTCCTTTCTTTCCTGATTCTTTGATGTTCAGTGTGTGTGTGTGTGTGTGTGTGTGTGTGTGTGTTTCTCTCTCTCTCTCTCTCTCTCTCTCTCTCTCTCTCTCTCTCTCTCTCTCTCTCTCTCTCTCTCTCTCTCTCTCTCTCTCTCTCTCTCTCTCTCTCTCTTCTAGTGTAACATTCAGCAAAAATACATATCCCCCGTCTTTAAAAGAAAAAATCAAGTAAATTATGCGAATACATTACCATTACAATTTAGGTCAAGGAGCATTACTAAACGCTACACTTTGTCCTCAAGTTTCCCGTGTAATGTCTGTTTACGTAGTGGTAGCTGACTCTGATTGTAATGGTAATAATACTATACTTTTGGCATCTTTTACCAACTTATTTCTGTTGTATCAAATGAAAAGAGTTGTCATGGGGCAGGTTATTACGTTAAAACGGCCCGTCTCGGCCCAGTGGTCTTACATCGTGCAGAGACAGCAAGAAGGCGAGTGGGAGGATGATAAGAGGATAAGAGAGAGAAGGAGGAAAGATAAGACGATGAAGCAGAATGGGAAATGGGGAAAACCAGAGAGAGAGAGAGAGAGAGAGAGAGAGAGAGAGAGAGAGAGAGAGAGAGAGAGAGAGAGAGAGAGAGAGAGAGAGAGAGAGAGAGAGAGTTACCATACAATGCCCAATTTCATTCAGGAAGTGAAAAATTGTAAAAAAAATACATGAACCATTTAGATTCCGTGAAAATATCAAGGATTGGAATGTCAGAATAAAAAGATTTTAGCGAAGTACCTCATTGTGTCCTCATGGATAAGTGAGAAGTGAGCCATTTTTGATGTGTGAATATTAGAGAGAGAGAGAGAGAGAGAGAGAGAGAGAGAGAGAGAGAGAGAGAGAGAGAGAGAGAGAGAGAGAGAGAGAGAGTCACGTATCCAATCTCGCTTGTCTGATGCTGGGCTTCTCAGAGTACGAGGTCCCATCTTGGCGGGTGCCCCTCAGAGGACGGCTTGTAAAAGGTCTGGCATCCCTCGTGCCACGCGGCACCCTGAAGCCAAACGAGGCCACGCGGGGGAGCAAATTTATTTTCCTCCTGAGCCACTCCTCGCTGTACAGGTGGGTGTGTGGGGCACGGGTGTGACGACCAGCTGTTTTGTCCCTCGTGATTAAACCTAAATATTGGCTTTTGTAGTTATTATTTTTTTTCTTCAAGATTTGCGAAATGTTCCATTATGATTTTCTTTCTCATTCACCATATGATATTAACTTTTACGTCCCGTGTTGTTGCAATACTATTGCACTTCTTCATTTCATTTTGGCCTTTTTTTATTATTTTATAAGTCGTGAAATATCTGCTTTTTTTTTTTACTCCATAAAATCGTAGACAAAGGAACATAACCTGGATCGGTGCAGCGTTAACACGTTGTTATTAATGTGTTTACGAAGTTACCTTTAGCGGAAAGGCCACTGCTCTCCAAGACCATTAGTTACGCGAACTATCCTCAGCACACCTAACCCCTCGGCATACACGCACTCCCCCCCCCTCCCCAGTACGCACCCCCCCTGTGAACAAACACATCCTCTCTTACTAGCCCCCAAACATCCCCTCTACACACACATAACTTCTTCCTTACCACCTCAACACAAACACACATCGCATCCAGACCTCTACGTTACCACCATCTTACGTCGCACCGGCAGCCAGATGTGTGGTGAGCTTCACATATCTTACCTCCATCATTGCCATAGCGCAGGAATAGAGGCTCAGTCTTTGGGGATCATCCTTTACCTTTCCAAACCAAGGAAGAAATTTACCAAGAAGAAACGAGAAACTGTTGTATTACTGTTTACTAATACGTGATGAGAAATGAAGGCTTTTGTAAAGAAGGCAGTTGTTTCAGAACAACAATAAACCGGAAAATATAGGTGCAAGGGAGGGGAGGAGGCAGAGAAAGGAGGGATAAGGGAAGGGATGGGACAGGGACAATGTTATACAAGGGAAGGGATGGGACAGGGACAATGTTATACAAGTAATATTGTGGTCACATATTCTACTCACGTCTTCCCCACAGTAATATTTTATGACGAAATATAAGTGGATACATGGTTAGCGTAATAATGGTGTGTGTGTGTGTGTGTGTGTGTGTGTGTGTGTGTGTGTGTGTGTGTGTGTGTGTGTGTGTGTGTGTGTGTGAAAGAAAAAAAAATTACTCCATGTTGGTCGAAGTTATAAAAAAATCAAACCTATCCGCCCCCTGTCACCTGAACCATAAGAAAAAGCCAAGCAGTACTTTAACTTATTACATGTTACTCAGTTTCTTGTTCACGAGCGCCTGTGTGGGCAATAACTCATCTAGTCAGGTTACCTCAGTTGTCTATAGCGATTCTTTATATCATCCTCGTAAAAGTCACTTCTCCTCTTGACTCCTTCCCTTGTCCCTCTCAAATCCCAGTTCCCTTTTCAAGACTCCTCTCCTTCACATTTCCCTGTCTTCTTCCTGTGTTCCATCACGCCCTCACTTCGCGCACAGCTGGAGGCCTCCGCCCCTTGCCCTCCCCCCACCTCGTTTCTTCAGACCCACACAATTCATGTCGTTCCTGCTCGATGTTTGGTTTCGAGTACTCAGGTCTCGACTCCTCTTATCACATCCCGGAAGACAGAACACCTGAGACCTCCTCCGTCTGAGACCTCCTCTGTCTCGTGTGTGTGTGTGTGTGTGTGTGTGAAAGAGAGAGAGAGAGAGAGAGAGAGAGAGAGAAAGAGAGAGAGAGAGAGAGAGAGAGAGAGAGAGAGAGAGAGAGAGAGAGAGAGAGAGAGAGAGAGAGAGAGAGAGAGAGAGAGAGCCGGGGGTAACAGAGCTAGGAAAGTGTGGGAGGGAGGACTGCTGGCTGTGTCCGTTCCGAAAGGCGTGAAATTTGTTTATTAATTATAAATACATTGAACTCTGAATTATTTTTCAAATTTCCACTGCAAAGGAAACGCACATAGGTTATTGTAATACTTCAGCTATTCCGTTTTTAATAAACGCAATTCACGAAGGAGGAGTGTAAGGATAGATTCTGTCAAAAAGGAAGTGGGTTGTTTTAAAGAAGGTGTTGTTAAACTACTTAGGACATATAAACCATAGTCAAAGGATGAGAAAATAAAATCTGTTGTGAGTCTGAAAAACTTTTCCATATACGCAGAAGTCGTCCTCTACTTGTAAGGGATATTCAGGCGAATTTAGCTTTTCATTGTTCCTAAGACTAATATCCAAAACAAGACAGAGAAAGAAGTCCGGGTTTTCTCTTCCCTTATAAGTAAGTTGCTTATTAATTAAGCGATTCAAATGGGCTCCACGGCGCAGTTTTTCTCAGTCTTCGCACATAAAAATCTTTTACTTCAAAATAAAACAACACTGCCCAAACGCTTTCAAACTCTGTTGACTATTTTTTAATGACTTCCATGGAGCAAGTGTCCATTTGGTAAAAAAAAAATTTTCAAACATTTTTTTTTTTTTTTTTTTTGTGACTTTGGACTCCCTGACAGCGGCGTTCTCCGGTTAGTTGTTTGTGAAGCACGTGCATGTATTCATGTAGCGATAGTTTGTGTCCACCTGTTTGAGTTATGAAAGGCCCATAGTGAGGGAGTGAATCGCACATCAAAATGGAAGGCTGAGTTTTCATTTTATGGCAGCACCGAACGAAAACGTGGAGTGTATCAGTGATAACTCAGGCAGCGGGTGGCTGGGTGACTGGGTCCATCGTCCTACCAGCGCACCGACACAAGGACGATAATATTGTAGCAGTGCACAGGATTTGAGGCAGTGGTGAAGGCAAACAAGGCAAACACACGCAAACAGAGGGTCATGCGGACTTAAAAAAAAAAAAAAAGTAAACATGATAATGAGTAAGTGTAAATAGCAAGAAAGGGGAATAAATTAGGGAAAAGGGTGAAAAAAATAACATCCTGCGAGATAAGAGGGTTGAGGCAAAAAGGTAGAGCAAATGAGAAAAATGAGAGGGAATAATTCAGGAGATGAGAAGTGAGAATGGAAAGGGAAGTAGCGTGTGGGGCTGCGCTGGGATTATGAAGGGAGCAGTACAGACAAAAATATACTGGGAGGAAAAAAGAAGGAAGGAAGGAAGGAAGGGAAGGAGAAAAAGGAAGGGAAAAGAGAGAAAAAAATAAACTCACACACACACACACACACACACACACACACACACACACACACACACACACACACACACACACACACACACACACACACACACACACACACACACACACACACACACACACACACACAAACTGAGAGAATAAAAGTCAGGGATAACGAAGCTGAGTGATAAAGTAAAACAAAGAAAGTTACCGAGATAAAAAAAAAATAGGAACAAAGGCAGGGAGAAGAAAAGACAAAAAAAGGAGTTTATTTTTTACACAAATGAGAGAGAAAAAACGTGTATAGTGCGGCAAATGAGATTCTAATTATGTTATGTCTCAATTTGACTGACAGCATAAAAAAAAAAGTTTAGTTAAAAAAGAAATTTCAACGGAGGCGCTGAGAATATTTATGTTCTTTATGTAAAATTCTATCCAAGTAGGATTTAAAATTCCACTCAGCCCATTGTGCCCAGTGTTCGTCCTCCCCTTCCAAATCCTCCCCCTACCCTCCTCTTTTTTTCCTCTTTTTTTCCTCTTCGTTTTTCCCCTTCTCACCTTGTGGAAAGCCTTCCTCTCGAGGCTTGGAGATGACCGCTGCCTTGCTCCTCCTTTCATAAATGTCAGAATCTCTGGATACTTTTTTGAAACCCTCTGGACGCGCCTCGGGAATATTAATTTGTTTATTTCTTCGGAAACGCCCCTTCTCGCGTGCGCCCGCACGCACACACACACACACACACACACACACACACACACACACACACACACACACACACACACACACACACACACACACACACACACACACACACACACACACACACACACAGTGAACTAGTGAAACAAATAACAAATTAATGCATACACTTTGTGTGTGTGTGTGTGTGTGTGTGTGTGTGTGTGTGTGTGTGTGTGTGTGTAACATGTGTTCCCTATCACACTTTATTAATACTATATTGATTCGTGCTATGAGTTTAATTGGTTATTAAAATATCTATTAGACCTGGAATAGGGACAACGTATGCCGATTACAGAACCATTAATGAGAATGAGCTTGTTACCTACAGCAGGACACGTTATGAAAATATCTATAAGTGATGTTTTTTTTTCCTCTTTCTTTCATTGTGTTTATTTATGAGGATGGGCCTGGGCGGGGAAGGTTACAATGTTGGGAGTTGACAAGGGACGGTGATGGTCACGCAGCCTTCTTGTTTGTTGTTGATGTGGTGCGGGCACGGAAGGTAGGGGAAGGCCTCGTGCCATGGGTGGTGTTGCCGAATGTAGGTTCCCGAGATTACTAAGATAAGAATCCTACTGATACTTATGAAACAGTGACGAAAAAAAGGAATGTGGGAACACAGCGGCAGTAGAAGATAATGGTTTTACTTGGTAGCTTTTGTCTACCACGAGCTGAGGCTTGGATGTGAGACGCGCCCGCTGTCATCGCCATCAAATGGTGGTTAGTGTGTATATGCGAAAGATATTATTCTCAGAATCTATAGAGATTACTTTTTGGGTTATATTTTGTTGTAACTGCTGAGAGTGTAATTGCGCTTCAAGACCAGAACTGTGTGAGACAAGACTGTTGTTGATAATGTGAAAGACACGCCATACATTACTGCCAGCATGTGGATATCAACAGAAGATTGTAAGATTTCTTCATTGAAAATTGTCATTGTCCGTTTTTTTGTACTACTCGTGTTGCCACTCAGCTGTCCTAGTCATAGAAGATACTTTTCATCTTCACTCGCCTGCGGATGCTGGATACTCCTTTATTTTCTTGTGAGTTTTATTCATAATTCGTCGTCGAGCTATGGTTTCAAACCACAAAGAACTGTTTATTCTCTTCTGACATGTGCCGGATGCGCATCCCTCAGGAGCCTCTTACCAGTAGATGTGATTTTGTCAAGGATGGGATGCTCCTCATTCCTGCTCTTAAGGAGGCCTGGAAGGTTCATACTTCCTTGGGGAAACTGAAGACCAGATGCTTTATTTCGGAAGAGAAAGCCCACCAGTCTCTCCTTTCACTGGACATCGTTGAGGAGGGAAAAGGGGAAGGTAGCTCAGCCATTCCTTCACCTCCAGAGGCATCGCTGCACCGCTGCTCTGTACTCTCCTATAGGCCTTCGGGACTGTTTGGAGCATCCTCTTTAAGAAAAGATGCTGCGTTCTTCTGCCGGTGGTCAGTGTGTGTGTGTTGTAAAACAAGAACACGAGCAACCGTTCTCGCCCCAGGCCATCCCTCCACTGCCGCCCTTGACCCACGTCGAAACCTCACTTCAGCTGTGCTCCATCTTGAGAATGATGATTGTGGAACGTGAAGCTCTCAGGAAATTAAAAATATACTTTCTCCTTATCGAATACGACCCAGTTGCCTAGCGCGAGTGTACTTGTTTTGTATGGGGTTGGGTTATAGAGGCAAGACGGAAGCGAGTAACATATTTGTTAAATCCTGAGAAACACTATAGTGAGAGGCCATTGATATGTAGTTATTTTCATTATTTTAATTTTCCTGTCTCTAAAGCTATGGAAGCACAAGGGTTGGCGACAATATTGGGTTATGATGCAAGCTCATATTGGCTGTGCTTAATTTGAAGTTGATTACTAGACGATGTAATAGCAAATAATATGGGAATTATTAAATACTACATGACTTATGAAAAATTTGAATCTGGACATCCCAGAATACCATGAGCGACACATTGCTCAAGCTTTGATGTTAATGTGCGTAAAAAGCAGTGTATAATATATATATATATATATATATATATATATATATATATATATATATATATATATATATATATATATATATATATATATATATATATATATACTCGTATATATATATATATATATATATATATATATAGAGAGAGAGAGAGAGAGAGAGAGAGAGAGAGAGAGAGAGAGAGAGAGAGGAGAGAGAGAGAGAGAGAGAGAGAGAGAGAGAGAAATGAAGTAAAATACAGCAGACTAAAATCGCCGAAAACCAAAAATGCCTAGGTTAATAATAAAAAAAAAAGTAATAATAAATAAAGGAAACGCTAAGAAGAGAAATCGCCGGAAAAAAAAAAAAGTTTTAAAATTTGACTGAGGAAGAAAAAGGGCGGCGGCGGCTTACCTGGTCCCTAGGGTGTGGCTGTCGGGGGCCCCGCGTCACGGCGGTGGTGTGCTGCTGCTGCTGCTGCTGTCTCTATTGTCGTTGTCGTCGCTGACCTCGCGTCGCTGTTGTTGTTCTTGTTGTTGTTGTGGTTATATATTTTTTCCTATTGACAGAATGCTTATAATATGACGAGATATTACACAGCGAGTCAATTACTCTATGCACCAAATTGCTTATTAATCAATGCATTCAAAGTATTTGAGAAATGTAGAAAAATTCTTGGAGCGCTTTCTTGGAAGCGAAAGAAAGGAACACAGAACACAATTTTACGAATGAGAAAGTAAATGCGATGATCAAAGAGGAGAGCTGCAAAACTTGAAGAGGAAAAAGAATCAGAATGAAAAATGAGAACACATTAGCATTTCAAGGAGACAGTAAGAACTCAAGAAAGAACCTGTATTTTTCCGTCTTGTTTATATCTAATATAATTCTTGAGTGTGATTGGTAAGGTAACAGATAAAGTACTTGAACGACTTTTGAACACCACTTCCTGTGCCCAAGTATCCTGGAGGTTAAGGGAGCGTGATAAAGAAGGAAGGGAAGACACTGTTGCCTCGGAGAGCTTATTGATCCACGTTCGAGATAAGGAGCTTGACAAGACAGAAGAACGAGGGCTTTCTGAGCGATTATTCGTAAGCTGCTTTCTTTGCTGCTGTTTTAGAAGGAAAATTAATGTGATAGTTGCTTTTCTCATGGATGAGCTGCTATTTGTCTGCTTTCATTAGATAATATCGTGTACCTTTTTTGTAAATATGCATTTTATTTTATTTTGTTATCTATAGTGTTCCACTGAGTTTTTTCATGTGTGTCATTCACCGTTTAAAATCACTACACCAAACACAGTCATCCATCCATTCACCCGCCCAAGCACTCACTCATTCACCACCCCCACCCGAATCCCCACCACCAGCCAGACCTCTTGTAATCACTTCACCGTCAGGACGCAGGAGAAACAATTGAGGAGTGGTGGGAGGGACTCGAAACAAAGGCCTGCCGACTCTTCATAAGGAACGGGGAAGCTCGAGTATAGTCTTTTTTGGCTTCTTTCAGACTTACCTGTGTTTTTTTCTTGATTCGGCAGTCAGAAGGCTGTTGTGCGTGTGTGGGTGGGTGGGTGGGTGGTGTTTATGAGTTCATGGTGGGATTTCTATATTTCTTTTATTTAATTAAAATTAATGCGGCTGTATTTTCATATTAACTTTTTAATCGTCTTCCTTCTTCTTTCTAGTCATATTTTCTCTAAATATAGCTATGATAATGATGATGATGATGATGATAAAAAAATATTAGAAAACAACAACAGCAGCAACAACAACGACAACAACAAAATCAACAACAACAACAACAACAACAACAACAACAACAACAACAATAATTATAAAACCCCCAATTGTTGACCACTGACAAAAAAAAAAAAAAAAAAACACACCCTTCATTTCCATCCATCAGTTACGTCCATGTAAACACTCATTCAACAGGTAAATAAACTGGACTGTAGCTTGTTAATCCAGCGAGCTAATGATGACTGCCCGACTTGCCGTGACCTAGGGGGAGAAGGGGGTGGCAGAATCTGGTCCAATGGGGATGGACTGGAAGGCAGACTGGGACGGCAGACTGGGTGGGTGGTTCCGGGCAGGACTTGAACGGGACTGGTAAAGGCGGGGCTCAGGGCGCAGTCTGGCACTCCGGCCCGTCAGCAGCGTGGTTCAGGAGGCTCGGTAGTCTGACTAATTTAGTATCGCGTATCTCCAGGAAAGTGTGTTCAGAGCGAGGCTAATTAGAGGCGAGAGTTGCTGTTGCTGTCGTTGTTGTTGGTAGTGATGGTGGTGGTGGCGGTGGCGTTTAGTAATGTTATGTAGTGATGTGTGATGTAGTGGTGGTGTGATTATTGTTGTCGTTGTTGTTGTTGCTGTTGTTGTTTTATTGTTCTTGTTCTTGTTCTTGTTGTTCTTGTTCTTGTCCTTCTTCTTTCTTCTTGCTCTTGTCCTTCTTCTTCTTCTTCTTCTTCTTCTTCTTCTTCTTCTTCTTCTTCTTCTTCTTCTTCTTCTTCTTCTTCTTCTTCTTCTTCTTCTTCTTCTTCTTCTTCTTCTTCTTCTTCTTCTTCTTCTTCTTCTTCTTCTTCTTCTTCTTCTTCTTCTTCTTCTTCTTCTTCTTCTTCTTCTTCTTCTTCTTCTTCTTCTTCTTCTTCTTCTTCTTCTTCTTCTTCTTCTTCTTCTTCTTCTTCTTCTTCTTCTTCTTCTTCTTCTTCTTCTTCTTCTTCTTCTTCTTCTTCTTCTTCTTCTTCTTCTTCTTCTTCTTCTTCTTCTTCTTCTTCTTCTTCTTCTTCTTCTTCTTCTTCTTCTTCTTCTTCTTCTTCTTCTTCTTCTTCTTCTTCTTCTTCTTCTTCTTATTATTATTATTATTATTATTATTATTCGTAGTAGTAATAGTAGTAGTAATAGTACTATTATTATTATTATTATTCGTAGTAGTAATAGTAGTAATAGTACCAGTAATAGTATTAATAGTAGTAGTAGTAATACTAGTAGTACATAGTAGCAACAGTCGTCGAAGCATGGGAGTGAGAACCTTTGAAAAAAAAAAAAAAAAATGCTATATAAATGTGTTATCTTGGCCATTCGCCTTTAAGGGACACGTCAGCCAGGTACAAACTATACCCATCATTATCATTATTACACTGCTTCTCCTCTTTCTAATGCGTAGTATCTACTTATGCTTTTTTCTTTCGGGTCTCTCTCTCTCTCTCTCTCTCTCTCTCTCTCTCTCTCTCTCTCTCTCTCTCTCTCTCTCTCTCTCTCTCTCTCTCTCTCTCTCTCTCTCTCTCTCTCTCTCTCTCTCTCTCTCTCTCTCTCTTTATTTATACATAGGTACATTATCACCCGAAGGCGCACTGCCGTGTGCAACCTGTTTTAGGGGTGTGACACAACACACAAATATAAATATAAAAATATATATACTCGTACATATATATACATTCTTTATGGCCTTATGCTAATATTGTTAGAAGGGGGTTGGGAACGAGCCCTTCCAATGGTGTGCTGTTAACTTCACGTCCTGGGTATCCATCCCCCTGATATGAGGGACGGAAGACGCGAAGACGTTCCACAGTCTGGAGACTCGTCCCCAAAAGGTGCGCTGGTGTTGGCTGGAGCGGAGTCACCACTGGATAACACCATGATGCCATGGTTCTGTGGTCCGAATGCGGCCTCCAGCGAGCCTGCAGGGAGTGGAGCAGCTGGGTGAGCCGCCTCACCTGCTGGTTAGCGTCGCCACGCAGCACGTCTTCCCAGTCCGTGGTCCTCAAGGCGGCACGGAGATCATCCCAGTCGGCGGCCTCCTACCTCCAGAGGGTGCGGGTGTAGCTCTCCTCTCGTGGTATCCTGAATTGTATCTTGGTGAGGACAGCCACGTGGTCGGAGGTGCCCACAAAGTCTCTCTCTCTCTCTCTCTCTCTCTCTCTCTCTCTCTCTCTCTCTCTCTCTCTCTCTCTCTCTCTCTCTCTCTCTCTCTCTCTCTCTCTCTCTCTCTCTCTCTCTCTCTCTCTCTCTCTCTCTCTCTCTCTCTCTCTCTCTCTCTCTCTCTCTCTCTCTCTCTCTCTCTCTCTCTCTCTCTCTCTCTCTCTCTCTCTCTCTCTCTCTCTCTCTCTCTCTCTCTCTCTCTCTCTCTCTCTCTCTCTCTCTCTCTCTCTCTCTCTCTCTCTCTCTCTCTCTCTCTCTCTCTCTCTCTCTCTCTCTCTCTCTCCCCCACCCCTCCGTGGTGTTAAGTTGGACAGCATTACAAGGACTGTACTCAGGATTCACAGATTACTGAGGGGAGGGACACGTGTGTTGTTTCCTCTGATTTATTTCTAGAAATCCTCCTTTTACTATCGCTGGGCTTCTCCTAATCCCACCTTATTGCCTGCATTATCTCTTAGGGTCTTTTTTTTTATCAGAGAGAATGTTATAAATAGATCATAATAATAAGAATGGCGTATCCTCATTAGCAAGAATTTTCTCCATGAGGTTAATTAAATATGAAATCCATTGTCTTTGTTTATTTTTTCCGTCTTTTTTTGCACAACGTTAATTACGAATATGGCGTCTACACATGTTTATCATCAGTTTTTTTCTTAATTCACTTTTAAGACCATCCCGAGGCTAATTAATTAATCAATTAATACAATTAATATTCCATACCAATACGTAATATTGCGTATCAAGTGTTATCATTTTGAAAATAAGGCATTGAAGAAATAAAAAGACGCTAAACATAAAGTTTAACTTATGAATTATCGAGACTGAATACATTTCTACAACTAGTCTGAGTAAATATAACTCGTATAACTTGTTGATTCGAGGAACAGGACTGATATGTCTAGAGGGACAGGACAGAAAAGAAACCTGGCTTCAGGCATGTTCGTCATAAGGAAAGTAATGCTGATATTTATTTTCCCTCCGCATAACCAGAAACAAATTGGTGTTGACGGGGGCATCTCACGTGCCTCACGCCGAAAGCTCGTTAATGGCGTTTTAGGGGAAACCAGCAAGGCCAAACAAGCAATTACTAGAAGATTTTATATTCCAACTTGGTGTATTTGGGGCACGGAGAGATTTTTTCCGTATAATTCAATTTGTGTGTGTGTAATAATAATAATAATAATAATAATAATAATAATAAACGGTTTATTATTTAGGCAGTTAACAAACTGAAAATGTATAGTGTGTGTGTGTGTGTGTGTGTGTGTGTGTGTGTGTGTGTGAACATATGTGAGAGAGAGAGAGAGAGAGAGAGAGAGAGAGAGAGAGAGAGAGAGAGAGAGAGAGAGAGAGAGAGAGAGAGAGAGAGAGAGAGAGAGAGAGAGAGAGAGAGATAGGGGGAGGGGTGGAGAGTGGTGGAGAGCAATAGGAAGCCTTAATTGACGGTGACCATATTCAGTGTAATATCATGGTATATCCGATTGCAGCTGGTCCATTTCAGACTATACGGCAAGACACAGGCAGGCAGAGACGGAGGGACGGATGGATGGAAATAAACAGCCATGCACAAAGGCAGACACACGTACAAAGGCATGAAGAATATTTCCTTTCTTTATTGTCATCTCTAACGTACATAATCACTATGAGAAATTTACTTTAAGTGTAATGGCGGCGATATATCATCTTCGTAGTGAACTACAAAGGCAGTTGTATTATCATGAAAAATGTGGTAGTCTTTTTTTCGGAACAGATAGTTTAGCCACTTTTTAATTTTCTTTCTCTTTCCGCAATCAGCTCCTTGAAATCTGCTGAGAATGAGAAACCTTTCCTGTCCTCATGTGGGCGGAACTAAATCTCTTTAACCATTATCTTGGCGTTGATTGTCTTCTCTAACTTTTTTGTGTGCGTGTGTGTTTCCACTGTGTAAATGCATTTATTACTAACATGTGCTGTATTTTCCTACACCACAAATTTACTAAGAATCTTTTTATAGTGTTGAATTTTATTTTATCGCAACCTCTGAAGTTTCACATCGGATTGTGACTTTTATATATAGAGGAAGCAGCGTTGGGCTCTTCCAATTATTTTTCTTTCCTGAAGCCTGAGTTCAAGGCGGAGTTTGATGCTCCTGATAATGGAACTTAAAAGTGGATCGAGGATGCGGATACTTGCTTTCTCGCTGGAAGATGGGAAGAGAGAAGACGAGGAGGGCCGTGGAAGGTGAGAGGAAGTGGTTGTTTTGTTTGCAAATATTGACACAGTTTGTTTTAATGTTATTCACATCCAGTTTGGTTAGCTTTGGCGGGTGAGTTTCGTAACTTTACCTGAAGTTTTGTTCGTGTTTCCATTGTATCCTTTTCTATAACTCACG
The DNA here is from genome assembly GCF_035594125.1 of Scylla paramamosain. Taxonomy (NCBI): domain Eukaryota; kingdom Metazoa; phylum Arthropoda; class Malacostraca; order Decapoda; family Portunidae; genus Scylla; species Scylla paramamosain. The sequence continues at coordinate 13,991,826 of NC_087159.1, forward strand.
GGAGCGTCAGGAGGCTCGAGGAAATGTTTTATGATCTGCACATTCTTTGATGTGTCGTGAAGCACCAGTGAAATAAATAAATGTATCAGTTTCTGCATAACCAATGAGACACGTGGCGTTCCGGGAGAAAATTGCGAAGGAAGGAAGAGTCAACCTCGGAAGATGGAATATTTTTGAAGAGGCAGCCATCAAGTATAGGGGAACCCATCGCTCTCTTTCCCCATGGAAAGTCTCATATGAAGAGGATTTTTCGCTCCCCAGACAGCCATTTCTGATTCATCTCGTGTCCCTCCAGATATTGGCGAGCATCCTAATACGGCTCATCAGCATCCGTCCCGCACCGCAGCCGTTCCCTCGCGCCTCCTGGGTATTGGAATATTGAACCTGCTCTTATCAGGATAACTATCGCCACCCACCTCTGAGGCAGCAAAGCCCTCACCTTTGTTGCTGCCGTGCTATCGGGAACTTTGTCATTTTTATTCTTTGCTTCATCTCAACCAGCAAGGGTGAAGGTTGTAAATTTGACAACTTTAGTGCTAGAACTGAACATGCAGGCAATATTTTCTCTCTCTCTCTCTCTCTCTCTCTCTCTCTCTCTCTCTCTCTCTCTCTCTCTCTCTCTCTCTCTCTCTCTCTCTCTCTCTCTCTCTCTCTCTCTCTCTCTCTCTCTCTCTCTCTCTCTAACTCATTCCACGCTTTTTCTCCCCTAACAACCTCATATGTCTCTCCCTTCACTTCATATCCTTTCTCTTAATGCGTCTATTGCCAATCTCCAACGCCTTTCCTCCCTCTCTTCCTCTTCTTCTTCTTCCACTGCATTGCTTCCCCACTATTCTTCTCCTTCTCTTCCTCTTCTCCCTCCTCTTCCTCTTCCTGCTCTCGTCGTCGTCGTCGTCGTCGTCGTCGTCGTCGTGGTCGTCGTCGTCATCGTCGTCGTTGTCCTCCTCCTCCTCCTCCTCCTCCTCCTCCTCCTCCTCCTCCTCCTCCTCCTCCTCCTCCTCCTCCTCCTCCTCCTCCTCCCCTCTCTCAACTGAAGACAGCCAATAACAACAGTTCTGGTCATGAATTTCGCAAACTGCCCGAATAGTAGGCCGGAGATAGATGGAAAAGAATATTAATGGGAAGTGGAGGAAGGTGAAAAGCAAGAAGAGTGAAAAGTAATGGTAGATGAGCTTCAAGATTTAGGTTAAAAAATAAGTTAATGCTGAAGTGAAGGAGGAATAAGAGAAGGACAAGAAGAAAAGAAGGGCGTGTGCAGAGCAGGGAAGAAGCGACGGCGAATGTGTAGAAGGAGGAGGATGAATAACTGGAAGTAGAGAAGGAAGAGAAGGAACTGTAAAGGAAAAATGAAGTAGGTGGAGGAGGAAGAGCAAAATAGGAGAAAGGGAAGGAGGGAAGATGTATTATATGTATTCGTCTTGGCGTCATGATAACTGATGAGGAGGAGGAGAAAGGAAATGAGTGGGAGGAGGAAGAAAATGAGGGAATGGATTAGAAAAATGAGAAGGGTGAAGGAAAAAAAATAGAAAATAATGATAATGGCGAGCAAGGGAGGCAAGAACAGTAATAATAAGAGGAAAAGAGACACATTAAAGAAAAATTATAAATGATGCAACAAATGAAATTAAAAAAACTAACATAGTCATTAGGTGTAATTAGACACACGCTGTCAAGCTTTTTTTTTTTATTTATTTTACTGAACTTCAACAGCCCATATAAACATTACAACATTGACATCATTGTAAAAAGAGAAAGGGGAACATTTTGCCAATCCTGTACATTAATCTCTGTTTAAAGCTTCAACGTTTGCTCTCCAATCCATTATTTAATTACGGGTGTCTTAAACAGTTCGATAGATAGGGTGAAATGAGCACTTCGGGTTAGTATTAAAGCGAATACATTTAACTGAAGGGGTCAGGGAAGTAGAAATGCTCCCATGCCACCGTTAATCATGGCAGCAGGATCAGGATGGTGAAGGGCGGGGTAGGAAAGGCGCCGCGAGCTGGTGTATGGCGCCAAACAAAAAATATTAGCTCGTTATATTTTTACGAAAAAGTCTTCGGTTACTTGCTCCCGACATTCAAATATAAAAGTACAAGAGAGAGAGAGAGAGAGAGAGAGAGAGAGAGAGAGAGAGAGAGAGAGAGAGAGAGAGAGAGAGAGAGAGAGAGAGAGAATGGTAAACCACCTTCCATGCCTTTATCATTGTCTAGAAAGGCAGTTCTCAGCTAAGTCTGTATCAACAATTCATGCTCTAATTTACCGCAGTCACCCCGAATTGGACGTCCTATAATCATGTCGGCTGTTAAGTTCCACGAGAAGAGGAGCGAGACGGCTAAAGGTCACTGGACGGAGTGAAAATTGGTGACAGAGAAAGAAGAGATGGGTGAGGCGGGTTTTGCATTTTCGCAGATTATTATTATTTTTTTCTTTTTCAAAGTTAATTTCACAGGCAGCTGCAGTAATGAAGACATTATCTGTAGTGTGATTGCGCGTAATTGGGTAGAATTGTGTGCATCTTCCAACGTTTTCTTGGATTTCTTGGACATAATATGCAAGGGATATACTGGCAATGAACAGTAGCGGCAGAAAATGCAGTATGATTTCCATAGAATTTACAAGGGAATTTTGCGCTGAATACGTAAATAACTGTGAAAAATGTTTTTTTGCAGATGAATTTCCATTATTAAACAAAAATTAGATATACGCAAAGAGATACGCACATTTTTATATTCTCTGAGTATAAGGACAGTAATACAGGTGTGCAGAACACTGCTTTCAACAATGCCCAAAATGATGTCCCGCAAAACCACTTCCACAAACCGTTCTTACAATAACATCTTATGAAATTCCAAACGTGTAAAGCCTCTCGTGGTCTGACGAAAAGAGAGGAATATATAAGAGACAACATTTAGGCCTCTTTTACCATAAACTCTATCCTTCCCCTCAGTTCTCTCCCTCCTTACCCATCAATGTTTACCACTCCCCTTGCGTGCACCACTCAGCCCCACCAATCGAAATGTAGGGGAGACAGGGCTCGGTAGGCTCGCCACGTAGCTATTTTACGTTGTAGGAGAAAGTAATGCTTGTAAACCTCCAAAACGGCGGCAGCTTTCGGGCAGACTCTGAGGAAAAAAATTTTATCCGTTGTGAATAAATACATTTTCTGTTTTTTTTTTCCTCCCGTTTTTCTTTGTGTATTTCTTTCAGTCATTGTACTTTATACGTGAACCGTGTGCCTATAAATGTATGATACACCGGTGCTTCGGGTATGAATCACCTGTCAAAATGTTTCCAAGAATTCTGTGTGGTTGTTTTTCATACATGCCGGGGAGCCGAACACAAAAGTCAATGTGCGCTATGGTGCTGACGCTGGTCAATAACGTCCCGATGTGAATATCCTAGTGATGTCAGTAGTACTCTCACGCTGGAGTTTTTAGCTCGCTACTCGACTTAAATCTTCAAAACGTTAAAGGAACTCTCACCCTCCACACGTGCAAACATACGATACAGAGAGAGAGAGAGAGAGAGAGAGAGAGAGAGAGAGAGAGAGAGAGAGAGAGAGAGAGAGAGAGAGAGAATTATACTCGTATTATTTAAGGAAGGGTAGTGTAAACTTGGACATGAAGAATGGTGGTACACTTCCCACGAGTAAACATTTTTGGAGACGTTAGTTAAACGTGATGTTTATGTTCGACGCAATGTAACTCGCAAAGAACGAAGACAGGCAGGCAGCAAATTGAATATTTAATGTGTCTCCTTTACTGTCTCGTTATGTTTTGCAATGAGGTTGTATTCATGCTGTGACCGGACGTAATACAAAGGCCCCAAAAATTACCTCGGAACTGGCGATAGACTTGGTCTCGATGTCTGAGGCGCCGCTTTCTGTTAGTTGAAGATCTCTCCCGTTTTCGGATCAATTTCCCAGTATTTTTTAAGAAGTACCCAAGGGGACCCCGACATTCTCCATTGCCTTGTTCATCATATAATAAATGTTCTAATGTTACGACACTTTAGCGGTTACGAATTCGTTGGGCAGGTTTGAACCAACCAAGCAACCAAACAGTTTGCCAAGTTGGCAGCTGAATTAAATGAATGTTATTCACTCAGTCATCCTGCCTTAATTGTGTACTGTTGTCAGTCATCCGTCTGTTAGACAGCCAGTCAGTCTTTAACTCCTCAATCCTTAATTTATATATACCTCTTGCTTGCATTCATTTAAAAATTTAAAGTTGAATCGTTCTTAAATATAGTGTTCAAAATTTATAAAATTGTAAAAGGAAAAAGAAGAGAAATGCGTTACCAATTGAAGAATTAACGCATGTGTCAGATACCGTGTGTTCCAGGTACGAGAATTTCATTGAAGTGGTATTTCATTTTCCTCTTTTTAGTTGTTCCTGTATGGCAAAATTGAACTGCTTTGTTTTGAATAATTTTAACTCTTTTGCTAATGTTTTCATGGACATATGGGATATGATATATATATATATATATATATATATATATATATATATATATATATATATATATATATATATATATATATATATATATACACACACACAAAAACACATACACACACACACACACACACACACACACACACACACACACACAGAGAGAGAGAGAGAGAGAGAGAGAGAGAGAGAGAGAGAGAGAGAGAGAGAGAGAGAGAGAGACAGACAGACAGACAGACAAACACACGAATATTTTTACATCTTACTGTACTTGTGGCTCAGCATCCCATACGTCACCTAATTCCTCGGTGCGTGTCCTTTCAAACTAAAATCGTAGCGTGTTGCCTGCAGGTAGATTGCTAGAGACACGACGCAATACTCCGAAGATTTATAAACCATGCAAGATCTTAACAGATGCTTTGTAATGCGGCGACACGGAGCAGGACTTATTGTTCCGGCGAAAAGAGGAGAAAATGTGTTGTTTTCCATCCCTCCTGTCTCTCCAGCGTGTTTCCTCAGCCCCATGGGAGGGGATCTCCGCTCGAAGAACAAAAGTTGGCTCGTTGTCCCTCTGGCCCCGATAACGTGAGGCCGTTTACGGAGATGAGACCATTATGTTATGGGGGGTCGTTTTTTGTCCTTGTAAATAAAATACTTGTATGTTGTAACTTTCGTAATTTTCGATAATGTGCAGACTTTTCATGTCTGTGTGCATCAAATAACTCACCTGCAAATTGTTGTAAAGCACAAAGTTATCTCATAATTAGATTCGAAGTAATGTTCTCCCACTATGAAAAAAAAGACAACGCAAAAGCAGATAATGAAATGTGATGACACACGCGATACGCCTCACCATTACCTGGGGCACAACGCCTAATAAACAGAGATACTCCGTAATTTCCCTTCCGTCTGTTGGCGTAGTGACTTCATTTGCAGCCTTATCACGTTTCGCTCAGCCAACGCTCCACACCCTCCTCTCTCCCTTCTCCCTTCTCCCTGTCACTCCATTCTCGCTCCCTTGTGCCCTCCGCTTCGGTGCCGTCCTTGTCCCTCAGGTCCCTCTTAGCAGCCGCCTTTCCTCATTACCAAAACCTCGTCTCTCGCCCTCATGGGTCAGTAGGCTATTTTCATTCGCGTAACATCCTTATCCACTCCATTGTTGTCGTTAGGAAGCTGTTCCTGCTGAAATACACGTGAGCCCCTGAAATACTCCAGAAG
>NC_087159.1:14002500-14020000 GCF_035594125.1 Scylla paramamosain
CCTTCAACTTTGCTATCCTCCACGACCTATAGGAATTGGTGCATCACCCTACTCGTATCCCTGACCGTCTTAGAGACACGTCCAATATTCTTGACCTTTTCCTAACCTCTAATCCTTCTCCTTACACTGTTCCCCTCTCTTCTCCGCTGGGATCCTCCGATCACAATCTCATATCTGTATCTTGTCCTATCGCTCCGATCCCTCCTCAGGATCCCCCTAAGCGGAGGTGCCTCTGGCGTTTTGCCTCTGCTAGTTGGGGGGACCTGAGGAGGTATTTTGCTGATTTTCCTTGGAATGACAACTGCTTCTGTGTCAGTGACCCAACTCTGTGTGCCGATCGCATAACAGAGGTGATAGTGTCTGGCATGGAGGCGTACATTCCTCACTCTTTATCTCGACCTAAATCTTCCAGACCTTGGTTTAACACAGCCTGTTCTCTTGCTATACATGATAGAGAGGTGGCCCACAAAAGGTACTTGAGCCTTCCATCACCAGAATCTCATGCGCTTTATATTTCTGCCCGGAACCATGCCAAGTCTGTTCTCTAACTAGCCAGAAAACTCCTTCATTAATAGAAAGTGTCAAAACCTTTCAAGATCTAACTCCCCTCGTGACTTCTGGCATCTAGCCAAAAATATCTCCAATAACTTTGCTGCTTCTTCTTTCCCTCCTTTATTTCAACCAGATGGCACCACTGCTATCACATTTACATCTAAAGCTGAACTTTTCGCTCAGATCTTTGCTAAAAACCCTATCTTGAACGATTCATGGCTTGTTCCTCCCTCTCATCCACCCTCTGACTACTTCATGCTTCCTATCAAAATTCTTCTCAATGATGTTTTCCGTGCCCTCGCTGGCCTAATCCCTCGGAAGGCTTATGGACCTGATGGGGTCTCTCCTACTGTTCTCCGAAACTGCGCCTCCGTGCTTGCACCTAACTTAGTCAAACTCTTTCAGCTCTGTCTGTCAACATCTACCTTTCCTTCTTGCTGGAAGTTTGCCTACATTCAGCTTGTTCCTAAAAAGGGTGACCATTCTAATCCCTCAAACTGCCGTCCTGTTGCTTTAATTTCCTGCCTATTTAAAGTTTTTGAATGTATCCTCATCAGGAAGATTCTTAAACATCTATCACTTCACAACCTTCTATCTGACAGCCAGTATGGGTTTCGTCAAGGCCGCTCTACTGGTGATCTTCTGAGTCTTGGTCATTCCCTTTTAGAGATTTTGGGGAAACTTTTGCTGTTGCCGTAGACATATCAAAAGCTTTTGATAAAGTCTGGCACAAAGCTTTGATTTCCAAACTACCCTCCTACGGCTTCTATTCTTCTCTCTGTAACTTTATCTCAAGTTTCCTTTCTGACCGTTCTCTTGCTGCTGTGGTAGACGGTCACTCTTCTCCTCCTAAGTCTATTAACAGTGGTGCTCCTCAGGGTTCTCTCCTGTCACCCACTCTCTTCCTATTATTCATCAATGATCTTCTAAACCAAACTTCTTGTCCTATCCACTCCTACGTTGGTGATACCACCCTGCACTTTTTCCTGTCTTTTCATAGACGTCCAACACTTCAAGAAGTAAACTGTTCGCGCAGGGAAGCCACAGAATGTCTGACTTCTGATCTCTCTAAAATTTTTGATTGGGGCAGAGCAAACTTGATATTGTTTGAATGCCCCAAAAACTCAATTCCTCCATCTATCAGCTTGACACAACCTTCCAGACAACTATCCCCTCTTCTTCAATGACACTCAACTGTCCCCCTCTTCTATACTGAACATCCTCGGTCTGTCCTTTTCTTATAATATAAACTGGAACCTTCACATCTTATTTCTAGCTAAAACAACTATGAACTTAGGCGTTCTGAGACGTTTCCGCCAGCTTTTCGTAGCCTCCCAGTTGCTAACTCTCCACAAGTGCCTTATCCGTCTATGTATGGAGTATGCTTTACATGTCTGGGGGGGTTCCACTCATACCGCTCTGCTAGACAGGGTGGAACCAAAAGCTTTTCGTCTCATCAACTCCTTTCCTCTAACTAACTGTCTTCAGCCTCTTTCTCATCGCCGCAGTGTTACATCTCTAGCTATCCTCTAACGCTGTTTTCATTCTAACTGCTCTTCTGATCTTGCTAACTGCATGCCTCCCCTCCTCCCGCGGCCTCGCTGCACAAAACTTTCTTCTCTCTCTTACCTCTAATCTGTCCACCTCTCTAATGCAAGAGTTAACCAGTATTCTCAATCATTCATCCCTTTCTCTGGTAAACTCTGGAACTCCCTGCCTGCTTCTGTACTTCCACCTTCCTGTGACTTGAATTCTTTCAAGAGGGAGGTTTCAGGACACTTATCCAATTTTTTTACTACCGCATCGGACCCTGTTCGGGAACCGGCATTTCAGTGGGCTTTATTTTATTATTTTTTTTATTGGATTTTTGTTGCCCTTGGTCGGTGTCCCTCCTACATAAAAAGAAAAAAATAGTGTAGCTGTTAAGACTACTTATTCGAAGAATTAATACTATTATTTGAAGAATAAAGGTGAAAAAAAAAAGATGAAGCGTGAACTGTTACCTTTTTTTTTTCTTTCATTGCAGGTACAGCATGATGTCAGCGCATTGGTCAGTGTTACCTCAATCTTTCTTTCTCCTCTCATCGGCAAGAAATGATTTTTTTTTGCACCGCCACTTATATTTTCCATTCCGTTCGACATGAGCGCGAGAATGGACTGTATTTATCTTTGCAAATGACGTCCATTACAGTGCATGCGATGTGGTGATTTCCCAAGAAGACAGTAGTGATTCCCGAGTAATTTTGCTTTTGTTGTCAAGGTTTGTTTTTCATTATATTTTCCTTCTGACTGATAACTTACGAATTTCCTTCAAAAGGTTTTTAGTTTCATTTCTCGATTTTACTTTACCCATTTGTCTAATTATTGTATACTGCCTCAAATGGCTCTCAGTCACCTAACTCTCCAAATATTCAAGATTCGCCATTGGAATTTACTCTCAAAATAACTTATGCATAGTGTGCCACAGTCAAATATCGCTTTTCGGTATAAATTATCATATTTGTTAACACTAGTAATATATTAAGTCTTGGGTGCATTAACCAACGATTCGTTCAAGTAGTGATTCTTTCTGGATTATCGAATTAGAATCAGTGGCTCTGTGCCTAGTATGGTAATATTCGCATCTTACCTGTGACACTCTTTGTGAGTCGATATAACGTACCTACACTGCCTCTTGGGAAGAGTTGTATTAAACCGGAGGAAGATCGATATGTTACATGGGATCAATTTTAAGGTAAGGTTTAAGAGTGTGCATGCAAATCTTTTTGTAGATATTTTTTCTGTGTTTGTTAGCATGATAAATTGAACCTAGGGAATTTTTTAAATGAAAAAAAAAAAAAAAGTAGTGATTTGTGATTCTTTCCTGACAGGGTCGTTTTTTTTTTCCTTACATTTTGCATTTGCAGAATAGCGAGTAAGACATTTGTTTTCACTTCCGGGATTTCAGTCAATGTGCTCCTCAACTGCTGAGTCTTACTGGAATGGTAATGACGTCTCCGAAGTTGAAAGTGAGCTGTGTTCAAGAGCAGCATGGCGAGGGACACAGCGGAGGCGTCACTCAGGTAAGACGACACCTTTTGTGATTATTTACATGAAAGGCGCCTGAGATGTGAAGGTGAGGGGACCAGCACTAAGAGGTCTGCTGCCTCCTTTTCCTTGTGCCCTCTCCTCATCTCAACTACTCCTTTTTCTATGGAAAGAGAGGAAAGTATGGAAAAAAAAAATGTAACTCCTAGAAAAATATAGTGAATAGAAAATAAGGAAAACCATTGGGTGAGATACCAGCCTTTTTTAATGAAAAGATGATGCAAAAAAAAATGGCTGGAAAAAAAAAGGCGAGAGCGATTTTCGTAAAGAGTTTATGGCAACTTAAATAGCTAAACGAAGACATTAAAAAGCCATAGTCTTTGTGAGGCGACAGCCTGCAAGGATGGATGGATGGATGGATGCGAGACACACACACACACACACACACACACACACACACACACACACACACACACACACACACACACACACACACACACACACTCTGAAAAGGACAGGAAAAGAGAGTAGAAAGAGAAAAAGGACACAAAACATTTTATGAGGCATTTTAAAAGAGATGAGACGAGTCGTCACTGAGATGAAAGAACATTATGTATGTCGTTTTAGTGAAGTGTTGAGGTGGACTTTCAGGACCAAATATCCTTGCCTTAGAAACCTGAGAATAATGTAGCTTTTATGTAGTAATTTATAACCTTATTTCAATAGGCTCTGAAGATAAAATCTTTTACTAACAAAACACACACACACACACACACACACACACACACACACACACACACACTCAGACTGGTTGTAAACCTGATACACTGCTTGGGTGAAAACTTTCCTCTGACCACCAGGAGTTTGTAAGGACTCGAGCTCTTCCCGATACACGCTTTGAAACTTTGTCCTGCGAGCTGAGTGACTCGCTCCGTGGCAATAGGAGAGGGACAGAAAGAGGAAAAAGGGAAGGAAGGAGAAAATTAGTGAGAATGGAGAGAAAACATGAAGGAAATGCAAGGGTAGAATGAAAGGAAAAGAAATTATGACGAGACACTTAAAAGAAGGTAAAGTGAAATCTGTTTATCCCGTCGGTGGTAAAAACACAATAAACTGATGTGAATTACCCATCTCATGCTTGGCTATACATATACATGACACCAAAACCACCACCACCGCCACCACCACCATCATCTTGAGGCTCTTATCACTATGTCTCAACAAAAGTTCCTAGAAATGACAAAACACTACGTAACAACAAAGACAATTATAACGTGAATTAGACGTATAAAGTATGTATGAAGATGTGAGAGAGAGAGAGAGAGAGAGAGAGAGAGAGAGAGAGAGAGAGAGAGAGAGAGAGAGAGAGAGAGAGAGAGAGAGAGAGAGATTGGAGGGACAGATAAGGGATTAGGGGCGCCATTTGTATCAGTCAAGGAGGATCAGGAGCACTGGCAGTAGTATTCCATAGTTTTCCCTCGGCACTTACGGTTCTTAAATTCTCTCTCTCTCTCTCTCTCTCTCTCTCTCTCTCTCTCTCTCTCTCTCTCTCTCTCTCTCTCTCTCTCTCTCTCTCCTCAGTGTCATAATCTTCTTGTTTCTTTATTTGTATGTCATCTTTCTCTTTTTTTTGTAGTTAGATGTTGAATTTATAAGATGTGGTTTGCAATTGTTTGGTAGAAGAGAGAGAGAGAGAGAGAGGAGAGAGAGAGAGAGAGAGAGAGAGAGAGAGAGAGAGAGAGAGAGAGAGAGAGAGAGAGAGAGAATATCATCCTCCTTATTTCTTTCAACACCCCCAACCCAGCACCATCCCCACACCATTAATACTTTCCCTCCCCTTCATTCTTCACTCTCCCCCGCCTTGTTATCTTTTTCTCCCCTCGCGTTTTGTTTTGTTCCTTCGTTACATTTAGTCCTTTTTTCTTCCACGGAATTTGTTGCACCAAAATCTTATTTTTTTTTTCTTTTTCTACTGTCCACTCTTCTCCTTTCTCCTCATTCACCACCACCACTACCTCTTCCTTCTCCTCCTCCTCCTCCTCCTCCTCCTCCTCCTCCTCCTCCTCCTCCCCCCTGCCCCCCTCGATGCATTTTTCTTCCGGTATTTATTTCAAGTCTTTTTTGTGTCTAAGCTTTTTTTTTTTTTTTTTCGTTTTCCCCCTCCGTCATGTAACAAGCATCAGGGGGAGCAAGTTATACATCCTTCAGAACCGTGTGTGTGTGTGTGTGTGTGTGTGTGTGTGTGTGTGTGTGTGTGTGTGTGTGTGTGTGTGTGTGTGTGTATGTGTGCATGTGCGCGTGCGGTAGGAGTTCTGGTCTATTTCCCTGTCGTTACAGATTGATTTGCTCGGAGAGTGCAGTTCCATTCATCAGTTATTGAAAAAAAAATAAAAAATCACTACTTTTGTCGTATGGTTCAATAGAGCTTTTAACGCACCCTTTTACAAGATAACTTAACCAGCATGCACATTAAAGATAAAGACTGCAACATGTAACAAAAGATAAGACTCCAATGTTTAGTTACATACACGCACAAGAATTGACAATTAAAACTCGGGCGTCCCTTGCAGCGTGCACTTATAGGATAATTAGGTGATTAAACACAGCATCTCATTAGTGAGAGGAGAGCAGACAAAAGTAGCACACGGAGCCGGGACCAATTATTTGCCGCCGCCGTAATCGACACACCAGCAGATAATGGAGTGTTGCAGCTCGTTCAGGGCCGCGCCGAGCTCGCAGGAAGCGTTCAATTCAGGCAGTGGAGAGCAGTGCTAACAAGCGCCAGGTGGTGTGTGCTGGGGCCGGTAGTCAGGTGGTGGTGATAATGAACTGAGTGATGACAGGAGTGATGATGATGTCAACAATGGTGGTGATAATTGTAAAGAAACTTACAATAACGATGTATACGTACTTGATATTGATGGTAATAATAATGTTGATGATGCTGATTATAATAATAATAATAATAATAATAATAATAATAATAATAATAATAATAATAATAAAAATAAATAATAATAATAATAATAATAATAATAATAATAATAATAATAATACCGTAATAATAATAATGTAATAATTATTATTATTATTATTATTATTATTATTATTATTATTATTATTATTATTATTATTATTATTATTATTATTACTATTAACATCATTAGTAATGGCAAAAATTATTATATTAATGATATTAATTTTTACCTGACGTTGGCTGTGTAACGATGGGCGGATTTAATATCGTTCGCTCTAAGCAGGCAAAAATGGCGCTTATGAAAATAGGTCCTCGTCAGCGATAAATTATTTAGAATCGAGAAAGCATAAAATTAGCCTAAATTAGCCAACATTTTTTCCTTTGGGAGATAAAAACTGTTCCTCAATTAGGCATCAGTTTTCACGGAGATCAACGTCGACTTTCCTCCTCATCTTGTATAGTCTTTGCCTGGCATGGATCACCTGTCCACTGTGTATCGTTCAGCCTTAGAAGCCGGGGATTTAGAAAAGTGCCAAACTATAGCACAAGCTTTGCCACACACACACACACACACACACACACACACACACACACACACACACACACACACACACACACACACACACACCTAGTACTATTAGTCTTGACGTCCAAATTACACGGATTTTCTGACTCGTTGCACCTCTTTTGTATAATTCTGGGTAAGCTTTGAGCCACACAAATTACGCTCTGGAAGTGAAACGAGGCAGTGTTCGTCATGCTTAACTAAGGTAAGAATAATCCCCTTTATAAGCGAGAATATAAATCAGCAACTTAATGGATTAATTTGCAATGAGTAAGTGTAGAAGTGCATATGTTGTCCCACGTGATGAATGCTTCTTACATGAATGTGATGCTGCAGAGTCCTTGTAAACACGGCACTTGCTCACTGTAGCCTCCTAGGTCGCTAGCTTCCCGTTTGAGGCATTCGCCCTTTTCATGTCACCTTTGTCTTAAGTTCTTTTCCTCTCCTGTTAAGACACATATAGCTGATGCAAGAGTCGCCTTTTAGTAGCTGTACTTTAATTGATTTATCGCGACACCTGATGACGCTTAAATAAACAAGGCTTGTATTGACTTTCATTAGCACAATTGCTTAGTGGACACTCTAATGGTTGTGGTTAGACTCAAGGGACAGTACGGGAACTCCGGTTCGATATAAAACTAGAGCAGGTTTCAAAGAGAGTTGACATTATTTACAAAGTATAATGTGTGTCGTGCTAGACGTACGAAACGCACTTTACAATGAATGTGTTTTGCCCCAGTTTAAGAAAACAGCTCGTCATTGATAAGACAATAGTTGCTTGAAGAAAGGAGAAAAATTATTAAAGATAAAGCGCACGCGCGTGCGCACACACACACACACACACACACACACACACACACACACACACACACACACACACACACACACACACACACACACACACACACACACACACACTGTGTAAGCTACTTTTGACCTTAGCTCCGGTGAAAAAATCCATGCATAATAATGAGGACGCGAGGATTGCATGACGTTATCTCAATTTACATCATTTGAAAGGCATGCACTGATAGAGGCGAAAAATGGGGAACGTTAAAAAGGGGGGAAAAAAATCATCACCATTGTTGTGATACTATGCGATGCGTTGAAGTACATACTTTCCATAATGGCATTTTACCTGAACACGTGCCTCATTTCTTTCTTTTTCTTTCTTCTTATTTTTTTTATCTTTATTTATTATTTATTTATTTTCTTTCTTTCTTTCTTTATTTATTTATTTTAATTATTATTATTATTTATTTATTTATTTTTATTTTTTTTTTTTTGTGTATGTATGTGTGCATTAAGTCCATCAGAACATCGCCCGTGGCTGAAGGGTACGCACTGTCTCCCTAACTATCGGTCCGAGGCGCTTGGAAATAATGATCCGTCGTCACGCGGATCAAGTTTCTTCTCTGCACGACTCAATAAATCGACCCGCGGCCTGTTAAGTAAGCCGCGGTGTGCACCTCGTATCTCCTCGCCGTGACAAGGAGACAGCTTGCAGTGCGTCTCTGGTGTTCTCAGGCCATGCAGTGATGACTGTGGTGATTATACTGATGGTGAGGAGGTGGTGTAACTACCTACCTGCATATATCTTTCTCCCGGTCTATATTTCTCTCAGTGAAGTTATAATTGTAGTGATTATGTAGAAGGTGAGGAGCTTGTGTATCTGTCACTCTGCTTAAATAATCTCTCATTTTCTCTTTTAAATATATCCATTTGTTAGTTATCAATCTATATTCATTTATTTTTTATTAATGTTCTTGACAAATTAATGACATCATTACGTAGGAAACATTTAAGGGAAGGTAATTTTTGTAAACTACCACTGTGTGTTGTTGAAACTAGTATACAAAGATTTCACTTATGAAAGTTTATTTGAGTGCGTATTTAGTGACTTGGATTAAAGGCAGTTTATTTTCAATGGTTTTAAACTGTTTCAATGGTTTTAAAAACAGAATATATTACGCAAACCAAAAGTATGAGTTAGCTAGTACCGATATCCATCACGTCAAGACTGTGTTCTTACCGAAATTAACTTGAGTTCATTAACTTAAATAGAAAAAATAAAAACGAGTTATTCACTTCTCATCAAGATTCGTCAGACTTCTTTGCCACTTGCATCCCTCCATGACCATCTATCAGCACTTACATACCCAAGTGCCTCTCATCACCATCCATCATCACTATCAACAATCTTATTATTCTGGTAAATAACCAGTCATCAAGTGAAAACATGTGTCGAGGGCAACATATATTTAAGTCCTTTTGTCACCTTCCAAAATAATGATAATGACTAAGATAATGATGATGATGACGATGATGATTATGATGATGATGATGATGATGATGGTGATAACGAAGATAATGATGATAATGATGATGATGATGATAATAATAATATTAATAATAATAATAATAATAATAGTAATAATAGTAATAATAATAATAATAATAATAATAATAGTTTTCCAGCTTGAACAGCACCGGATGCCAGAAGAGTGTAGGCAGGAAGTCCAGCCTTGCCTGCCTGACCTCGCGAACTGATTGGAAAAAATACATAATTGCTATTGTTGTTTTCACAATACGCTTTCAGGACTTTTGTGTTTTCCTCCATATTTTTGTGTGAGAGAGAGAGAGAGAGAGAGAGAGAGAGAGAGAGAGAGAGAGAGAGAGAGAGAGAGAGAGAGAGAGAGAGAGAGAGAGAGAGAGAGAGAAATGAGCACAGCTGCAATAACTGACAGCATTTAATTCTTAGTATATATATATTTTTTTCCGAGACTGTCAATACAATGTCGATAGATTTTTTAACATAAAAAAGCTAACCTTCCTAACCTCGACTTCCTTTATGACATTTATTTTTTCCACATAACGAGTCACATAAATAACAAAGCGGAGTGTTTTCACATCATAAAAGTGACATTATTCCTTCCGGGGAAGAGAAACCCACTAGATTTAAGATCCGTGGCTAATGATCTTACTCGTGCGTGGGTCTCGTGTAATTCTTATCACTTAAGTCAGGGAGGGTTTGATGTGTGGTGGCTGAAGCGGAGGAAAATTTAGTTGTCGTATCGCAGCGACAGGAAAGGAGGAAGCTCAGTGAGGACTGATTTTTGCGGTCTTGTGGCAAACACGGTGACGGGTGTGAATTTACCAGTGAACATGAGGAGGGAGGGGAGGAATTCAGGCGGGCATTGTAGATGAGGGAAGGGGATGTGTATATATGAGAGAGAGAGAGAGAGAGGAGAGAGAGAGAGAGAGAGAGAGAGAGAGAGAGAGAGAGAGAGAGAGAGAGAGAGAGTCAGTCGGAAAAAAGAGAAATCGAGGCGGTATTTTTAAACCTGTCCTTACCTGTCCTTTGTTACTGTTATTGTGTTCTGTGACTATCTTAATGTTGCCTCCAGACATGTTAGACTTGACAGGACATGCGTGCGATTTTTTTTCTTGTAAATCTAACAAACTATTCTTTTAAGTTAAAGCTAAAAAAGCTGGAAAAGTGTAGCTGTGTATACTGTTGATTGTAAAACTGGAAGAGATGAATGTTCCTCGTCGGTTATTTTTGTATTATTTCGTCGGTCTTGAAATGCAATGAAGCTTGATTGAAAAATGCTTTAGTGTCTCATTTGTTATAGGAATCAATTTTTTTTTCTGACTTTAAGCTTTTTTGATGGTTTGACATTATGAAAGAAAAAACTTAATGTTGTTTTCGTAATCAGGTAAATATTAAGCGTGTATCACAAGTCACTTTTTTTTTTTCGTGGGATTAAGCTGTTGCACACTTTTCATTATTCAGGCACATATTTCGTATTGTGGACAATATTCATATTGTGGGAGAATGACTGAATCTTAGTCACAGGAAAAAAACATATTCCACAAGAGAAAACCTTCCATCACAGGGAAAGAGTTGAGTCACGCAGGTGTGCCTCAGATGTGGTGGACGACTTACCTGGGCGCATCACGGGTGCCTCGCCTCCTCCCTCGGGACACACAAAATTCCAGACTATTGACCGCTGAGGCGAGGCTGAGACTCCTTCTCTCCCGTGCCCTGCTTTTTCACCCTTCCCTCACCAGTGGAAGGTTATGCCATCTTTCATGCATTATATCAGTGTATTCATATATGTATGTACGTATGTATGTATGTATGCATCTATGCATGCATGTATGTATGTATGTGTGTGTAGTATATATTTATATATTTAGCTGCTATTATATAATGTCAACCTATGTATGTGTACATATCTATCAACCTATAAATATCAGGCACTCGTATAGAGACAGAGATCGATGAACAAAAAATACATGAAGAAATAGACATGAAGGTGTGTGTGTATATATATATATATATATATATATATATATATATATATATATATATATATATATATATATATATATATATATATATATATATATATATATATATATATATATATATATATATATATATATAAAACCTGAAAATGTCACTGCTAATTATATGCTGAGGAAAGAGCATTCTTTCAATTTCTCCAAGTTATTAAATTCTTAGCCCAGCTCTGCACCACGAGACAATTGGGATTCGAGTCTCTATTCACACACCTTGAATATGGAGGGACTCGCGTAATCCACATGAAGAGGAACATCTGAGGAGACCCGTTCTCTGCTGACGATGAGTATGAAGTCGCGGAAACAATTACTTAAAAAAAAATTACTTCATGTGTGATAAAGAAAATTAAGTCTTCCCTCAGCTGCGTGGTGGAGGCGCTCCTGGGTGATTTTGTAAGGGCAGGGAGATTATCAGAGGGGAAGGTCTGAGGGGGGGTGAGGGGGATCAGAAAGGCAGTTTGCTAACACGTAGGCAATGAAAGTCACGAACAAGAAGGTGAGTCCTGGTGGGTGCAAGGCAGACACTTGGATAGTGTCGCAGAAATGACGAGTTAAGTTTATGCGTGTCCCAGTGTCGCATGCGTCATTGCCTGGCAATCCGATGGGCAGGATGACAGCGTCTCGTCCCCCTCGCCTTCCTGTCACTGGCGAAGGGTGGAGTGGTGGCATAAACTTTTTATTATAAACAGGAAATGTGTGACAGTTGCTCTAAAATATTAGACAAGTATAAAATATTTTAAAAGTTACTAAATATTTGTATTAGAACTGTTCACGTGGAATTTAAAGTAACATGAGTAAAACTGTAAACTATGGAGGTCTGCACTTCGTGGAGGTTCATTCTGGTGAATCATCTAGACAATACTTAGGAGTTAGTCTGTGGGTTCGTATATTAAAGGAATGCATCATTGTTTAAAAAAAAAAATAATAATAGATCTCAAGCGGCAGCCATTGTACGCTTACCTCTGCCTTGCCTTTGTGTTGATGGCATGATAAACACCCCGCCACCTGCCTCTCATCTGTCCTCTCACTGCCTGTCCCCCTCAGGCAGCCCTCCCTTTAATTCATAATTGAGTAGGTGGTGGCCTCGGGCTGTACCTGCCGTTGTGTCATCTCCTTCCCCCGACCTCCGTAGTAACCCCAGGAGACGCCACCTACTCGTCCCTCATAGGTCCCGGGGGCGCCTTTTCCGTGTCTTCTATTCCAAACTCATAAAAGCTTTTCCCATTGTCGTATTTTTCATGACGCAAAAATACGTCTTTGGCTGACGAGTTTTTCAGCGCGTCCCTTTACGTCCTCACGGATGTGCCATAAGAACCTGTCGCCTTATGCAAGGAAGACCAGCATAAAGGAGAAGAGAATTGTTGGCGAAGTTGTCAGAGGTTATCCGCGACGCCCTCAGATCCCACATCTTAAACAGTTTTCCTATTGTAAGAACAAACAAAATATTCTTTGAAACAGAAGAACAAATTATATGCTGCTTGATCATAACACAATATTATATTTGTCTCACTCAAAGATAATAGTGAAGTTATAGAAAAGTGGTTTTGAAGAATAAGCAGTTTCTTGTCTTTACAGATAAAACCACATAAATATTTCTTTACTTCCATGTGTGACTTCAAACGTAACTCGAATCTGGTGGCCCAAAGAGCGAAGTATCTAAGCCGCCGTGGACCAGGGAGGAAGATCGAGCGACACAACAATGCTGCTTTCTTTCCTTTGGTTTCTTTGTCCGGACGAAACGAAGGAAATGCGCAAGCAAGACATAAATGACGTGCACATCGGCAAGGGGATGCATGTCAGACGTAGTTTTACTGCGTCATGTGATGTGGAATCGATTCTAAACAAAAGTGTCACATTTGATATTCTTCTACTTGCTTGGTGCGCTGCTGTGTGGGGGAGACTTTTTTGGGTAATGTAAAGGCAGGAAGAGGAGCAGTAGCGAGAAGACACCCTTGGGGGCAGTAATGGTCGGTCGTAACTTGCGGGAACCAGCTTGATTGAGCACGTGCTGTCGATAGTAATGCCTGGGTGTTGAAGGGTCTCTACCACCTACACCACTTTTACATTATTAATCACCACATGACGGGCCCCCAATCGAGCACCATGGGCGTTGATGCATGGCCGGCGTGAGGGGCGTGAGGCCAGGCAAATGGAAGCTATTCGCTGGTGAGTGTAATTAGCTTTATACCTATAGAAATGCTTTATTATTATTATCATTGTTATTGTTATTATTATTATTATTATTATTATTATTATTATTATTATTATTATTATTATCATTATTATTATTGTTGTTGTTATTTGTTGTTGTTTGTTGTTGTTGTTGTTGTTGTTGTTGTTGTTGTTGCTGTTGTTATTATATTTGTTGTTGCTGTTGTTGTTGTTTGTTGTTGTTAACAGTTTTGCTTACACGTGTATTTTTTTTTTCTTTTTGGGGTTTAGTGATGATTCTTTTTTTGTTCCTTTTGATGCTGGAGTTCCGTTTTTTTATTGCTTCTATTTAAAGAGGCATTGGATATTTTGCTTGCCTCTATCGGAAATGCTGAGCTCGTGTAGTTTTTCCTTTCTTGCGATAACAATTTCTCAGTAGTTTTTGGCCCTCAGTGTCCTCGCAGGTGACTTTTTTTCCCCTATTTTTCTATGATTTATATGTATTTGTATTGTTTTTTTTTGTATCCAATTTCATTTCATGCGTACATACGTTACATACTCGTACATACGTTAACGAGATCAGTATTTCTGTAGTCTGTTCTTTCATTCTTTTATGGAGTTTACCTTTTTTTTTCTATTTGTGGTATTGGGATGAGTTTTGTGTTCCTTCGTTGGCCTTTTGACTGGTTCTCCCTCCGCCTTAGATGATACGGGGGGGACAGGTAAGGGTACATCTAATATTCCTGGATTCCCTCTTCTACTCCTCCACGGCGGCTCGAGACGCTCAGGTCTAGCATGAGAATTTGCGTCTTGCCGTCCCCATCTCGCCTCTCTCAGTAGTTGTGTTCCTGTAAACGCGTATTTCCTGCTTCACTCTATCTCTTGGCCTGTTTCACCTGGGCTTATAAATCTGCTACACGACTCTCTTTTTTTTATATCTACCTATTTATATGTGCATCCAGATGTCTATCATGTTCTGCAGTCTACCTATATATCTTCTACCTTTCCATCTATATTAATCCGGTCGCTAATCTTCCAGTCATTTATCCAGATACAGATCCCTGCTTGTCTGTCAGTGTGATAGCTTGTCAATCTGAGTTTGTGTGTGTGTTGGTGGGGGACGGGGTGGCGTGCGCACGCGCACGCATGTGCGAGTAGCTCCCTCATCATTGCAGTTGTAATATAGGATGTGTCTGATTCCATGTTAGATATAAAAGAAATTTCTATAAAGCTAAAGGTATTTGCCTTAATAACTGATAAAAACGCGTTTGGAAAAGCAAACAAAAAAAAAGTGTCTTGTGATCTTCGTTAATCATTATTTCTAATCAATGCATCATTATCACCTTTCTTAGGTTATTTTTTTCGTTTGCATTTTAGTCTAGTCATATTAAATATTTAAATCACAGCTACAAACTCTTCATTCCCATTTGCTTCCAGAAAACCTACCATATATAATTGCCCGTGTTTTTATCTAAACTTCCTCTCTTTTACGTCTTAACAACAACCTCTCCAGCTCAGCTCCCACTCAACGTCTCTCCGTGTCTCCTCGTTGGTTGAGCTGCTGAGAGAGTGCTGCCTCACGATAGTTAATTAATGTCACAGTGATTACATTAATGGATCAAGCATTACCGTTAAATGGAGGCACATTAGCGTGCATGTACCGACCAGCTTCCTAACACGACCACGACTGCGTGAGTGGCGTTCCTCCTTTTGTGTGTGTGTGTGTGTGTGTGTGTGTGTGTGTGTGTGTGTGTGTGTGTGTGTGTGTGTGTGTGTGCGCGCGCGCGCGCGTGCGTGCCTGCGTGAGAGAGAGAGAGAGAGAGAGAGAGAGAGAGAGAGAGAGAGAGAGAGAGAGAGAGAGAGAGAGAGAGAGAGAGAGAGAGAGAGAGAGAGAGAGAGAGCCACACTTTAGCATTCATCCCCTTTGCACTATGCAAATGGGTACATGCTGCTCCTGTTAGTTTCTTTTGACCACTCCTGTTTATAGAGAAACATACAATACGTAGAATATAATGCATGAGTACGTTTGCTGTAACATCATTATGGAATATTATGTCTATTGCAACTGGAAGGTTAATTGATATATCATATAGATGTACCGGTTAATTTATATATCATATAGATGTACCGAAACTGGAAATATATTTTACTAATTGTTATTTTTTCCAGGAAAAAAGTATGTCCTATTGTGTTTACTACAAAACGTGCATCGTACTTGAAAAAAAAAAGATACTATTACCAATTGTTAAAGAGACGGAAGAAACTTAAATGTTAGTTTACAATGATTAGGTTGGTAAGGTTGGTAAAAGAGAGAGAGAGAGAGAGAGAGAGAGAGAGAGAGAGAGAGAGAGAGAGAGAGAGAGAGAGAGAGAGAGAGAGAGAGAGAGTCGAGTAAATTAACGAGCAATAAGAATTGTTTTCACTAAGTACTGTAAGTAAATGGAGAGAAAAAAATAAGATTAAATATATTAAAATGAAATTCATTGGTCGTAGTTTAGTTCGATGGAAATGGAACATCGACATCCAATGTTGACAAATATCGAAAAGCTATTGGTCAGCTTCAAGCAGTGAGTGGAGGTGGTTTCGGTGGTTATGGTGGCTGGGAGAAGAGGCGGGGCAGGAGGGGATAGCAGTGAGTGTGGTTGGTCGTGGTCGTGGAGAAAAGAGATAAGATAGACGGGAGAGGATGATCGAGAGAGACGAAGTGAAATGAAATGACGAAAGAGAGTAAATGAGATAAGAGAAAATGTGTGAGTCGGGGTATTGCGGAAGCTGGAAATACGGATATGTTGCTCGGAGAGATGCTGCGATAGAGGAATTTATTACTTATAGGAGGGTTTCAACAGGAAAAGCTTGAAACAAGATTGCTTGTGCCTCATAAAAAAAAAAAAAAAAAAAAGCAGAAAAAAGTAGTATCAGAAGAAAAAAAATACGAGGACAAAAACAGTAAAGGCTAGTGAACGGTCTATTCCAGAACCGCGCCCCCCGCCGGTCCTCACCCACCCCCCTACTCACACACACACAGACACACACACACACACACACACACACACACACACACACACACACACACACACACACACACACACACACACACACACACAAACACAGTAATGGGTATAATGAGTCAACTCTTTTCCCTTCATTAGCAAAAGTCGATAACACGGACTCGTATCTCTGTCCTCATATTTGTTTAAGATATTTTCATCAATATTCATATTTCGGATGCTCTCTAATTACCTTCAACCTTTACTAACGAGTTTTCTCTCTCTCTCTCTCTCTCTCTCTCTCTCTCTCTCTCTCTCTCTCTCTCTCTCTCTCTCTCTCTCTCTCTCTCTCTCTCTCTCTCTCTCTCTCGTCGCACAGGTGCCTCCTCACGGCTGATGGACATGGTCAACCTACCTGTCTCCACACATGAATAACATTTTCAGTGACATGAGCCTCGCAAGCTTGACAAGACGCTTTACAAAGAATACAAATACTACAGAGTCAAATCACTATCTTCTCGGCCCTAAAGTAGCAAATATGCAACACATAATGATGTAGAATCTTTCTGAATGTGTTCTTGTAGACCTACAATATGAATTATGGAAAAAAAGCAATAATACTGGTAAGGGGAATTATGGAAAAAAAAGCAATAATACTGGTAAGGGGCGAGTTTTGGTCTCTGTGATACGCCTCAAAAGGTGTTTCTGTGGAATGTTTCGTCTTTATACGAGCGTCTACTTTCCATTTTCCATTGTGGTCGTGGCATTGCAGGGGAAGGATATAAACTTAGCCGCTTCTCTGTCTTTCACTATTTATTACGGAGATTATTACCTCATAAACCACCAGTATTGTGGGTGCACTGTATCACTGTG
>NC_087159.1:14025000-14027500 GCF_035594125.1 Scylla paramamosain
ACTTCTATTTCAGTTTTCTTTGTCTCCTGTCAATTACTGTCAGACAAGTCTCCTTAGCAACATATTTGTGTGCCAGTTTTTGTCATTCACGTATTAACAATTTGTCAGTAGGTGTGTGTGTGTGTCTGTGTGTGTGTGTGTGTGTGTGTGTGTGTGTGTGTGTGTCTGTCTGTCTGTCTGTCTGTCTGTCTGTCTGTCTGTCTGTCTGTCTGTCTGTCTGTCTGTCTCTCTCTCTCTCTCTCTCTCTCTCTCTCTCTCTCTCTCTCTCTCTCTCTCTCTCTCTCTCTCTCTCTCTCTCTCTCTCTCTCTCTCTCTCTCTCTCTCTCTCTCTCTTTCAAATTCAGTATGCTTGTATATTAGTCTTTTTTTTTTTGTTCCGTGTTTAATTTTATATATTCTGTTGTATTATTTGGTTTCCTAGATTTTTTTTTATCGTATTACGTACATTAAAAATTTTACTGATTCCATATTTGATAATTTTCCTCTAGAAAGCGATCATTTCACATTTCTTGGTACATGTTAGCAGTAATACTATAACAGAAACCCCACTCAGAAAAAAATTTAAAATACTTTGAAATCATGACCGAAAAAACGCACACAGCCGACACCATCTTGGTCAGCGAGCACTTTCCAGCCATTCCTGCAGGCATTAAGATCAAAGCTCTCCTTAACTAGTAAAGCCAATTACTCAAACAGGATCCATAAGAGTTTGATATTATTTTAACTGGATAAGGCGTTTGATCCGGCGAGATTATCTTCCAGGTTGGACAGCACAAAAGCTTCGCACAACAGCCTGCTGTCTTGGAGTGTGATTCAACTTACCGTCGCTATTATCTGTTCCGCGAAGTCCCTCACTCTAGTTTGTGGCCGCACTAAGTATGATAAAATCTACCAGACGTGTTGTGGAAATTCAGCTAAAATTATTCCTATTCAAATATTTTCCACATTTTAGATCTTTTCCCTTTAAGATTTCATCTCTTTTGCCTTTGCAAGACAGCACAACCACCAAAATATCAAACACTGAACAGCCAGTGAAATATTTAGGATCCAGCACATGGCGGATAAATTGTTGACCATTTTACAACTGAAATTGGTCTGGCTACAACTTGAATCATGAGAACATTTTTAACCGGATAGAAGTCTTGCTGACAAGAATATTACACGTTAAGTAAATATAATACTTTTGAACGCAGATTATTAGATATGATTGGGCTTTATTGTCAGATATTTGGCTGCTTTAAAAAAAAACTAACTTGTGTGCCAAGTCAGTAGGTGCATTAGTGGGCCGATGATTTCTGTGGCGGTGTGTGGCGACGAGGGCTGGATGGCACCCCGGGGAAATTACGCCGCCGACACCTGGCCTCAATGGGGACAGCTACTTGTGTGTGCTTCGGGACACCCTCCTGCAATATTTATATATAATATATCCGTATACGAGTAGTAGACTATGTAGTGTATATATATATATACGAGTATATATATATATATATATATATATATATATATATATATATATATATATATATATATATATATATATATATATATATATATATATATATATATATATATATATATATATATATATTATATTATATTATATATAAACTGACTCTCCTTGACCAGTGCATTCATCTGGAAGCATTCGCGTCATTCTTCAGCCAGTCCCGGTGCCGCTCACTGCCTAGACCTCGCCTCAGGTCTGCAGGGTCTGGGCCGGAGCAGCAGTGAAGTTGCTCAGAGATGTTCTGGGTTGCTGTGCTTCCCTCCGTCACCGATCAATGACAAGAACACATTCTCTTGAGAAACACAAGGAATTGTAAAGAAACACCACTCCGGCGCGAGTGGTTCTATTCCCAGCTTGCATCTCGCTGCGACTGTTTGGTCATTGTTTTGTGATAACCTACATTATAAGTACATGTTTGTGATAACCTACATTATAAATACATGTTGTCTTCATTTGAAGGAATTAATACATTCATTGCAATAAATGTTTGTGTATAGCCTGTGTTAAACTGGTCGGGAGAGCAAGTTTGAAAACTTTAGAGTTGTACGATATTATTTCTCTCTCTCTCTCTCTCTCTCTCTCTCTCTCTCTCTCTCTCTCTCTCTCTCTCTCTCTCTCTCTCTCTCTCTCTCTCTCTCTCTCTCTCTCTCTCTCTCTCTCTCTCTCTCTCTCTCTCTCTCTATATATATATATATATATACACACACACACACACACACACACACACACACACACACACACACACACACACACACACACACACACACACACACACACACACAGTATGTGTTTCGCTTTTCAAAAGGAGTTTGTGTTCAGTTCATTAACCTACGTTGTAGAGTTCTCCGAAATTAGAACGTCTAGATTGAAGTCACGTTTGCATGCGGGCCAACAGGGTAAGAAAAAATTAGGTTTGCATAAAGTAAAATGGAATCGATGTTGATATTGATAACGTTAATCCCAATAACACTGTAGCAACAACAATACTGAAAA
>NC_087159.1:14030000-14037500 GCF_035594125.1 Scylla paramamosain
AGATGGTAACCGAAAATGTTTATAAAGTGAAACTGAAGACCTGAGCGTTCGGACGGATATAAAGGATTAATTGAAAATACGTTTGTGAAGTGTGATGCTTTCTTCTATTGCACTGTGAAGGAAAGCATTTGACACACACACACAAACACCTCTGTATATTCTATTGTTACGAGTTAAGATTCTCTCTCTCTCTCTCTCTCTCTCTCTCTCTCTCTCTCTCTCTCTCTCTCTCTCTCTCTCTCTCTCTCTCTCTCTCTCTCTCTCTCTCTCTCTCTCTCTCTCTCTCTCCCCCCCGTCCTAAATATTATCACTTCCTCCCCACTTTCAAGTTTTGGCCGTGCGGAAAAAAATACCAGGTGATTCACTGTAATGTTTCCTCTCCTCAATTTCCCTTTTCAGCATTTTTCCTCACCACGTATTCTTTTATAGATATTCGATGTTCGATTTCGTATCCGAACCTTTAAACCGTTATGAAATGGCCTCTATCGCACTCTTACGTAATGGGTCGCGACACTCTATTAATTTTTTTTTTTTCTTTAGTTCGGCGCTGGTTACAACTTGATCCCTTCGATAGGACAGAACCCCGATTGAACTGTGCAAATGCATTCGGCTCGGGCAACGTTCGAGTCCTCAAGCTTTAAGTGTTCAGACGCCCGTAGGAGGTTTTGCTGATTCAAAGGCCAAACCGGTGAAACTTAATTGAGTCCATCGAATCGAAAAGGTTAAAGGATGACAGTGCTACGTTCTCTGCCACTCTAAATCCTTCAATTATTCTGCATCATTATTCACTAAGGAGGGAGAGAGTGAACAGCATTCTCTGTGTGCTATTTTACTTAATCATTCTCTTTTCATTTTGGTGGACTCTGGTATTCATTTGTTTCAGTTTATAAATGAAGTCTCCATTATGAATGTCGTGGTTGGGACTGACAGCTAACATCTCCCACGTCGCTCTTTAGACAGGTTAGTTGTCAAAGTGTGGGCAGTAAAACACATTAGTGTGCGCGGTCACACTGCCCAGGAATATAAGTATGTAAGCCAAGCAAGGCGGCCTGATTTAACATTCCCTGTGTATTTCCTGAGAGGTAATATCCCAGAGGATGACCACTTGTCAGACGTTAATTAGTGTCCTCTTGTTGTCGGTTGTTGCCTCATGTTGATTGTTAATTAATTACGCCTGTTCTTGGGGGAAGAGCGGCGGGTGACTCTTGCCTACGCGGCTCTCAAAGATGAAGAGGCCGGGTGATGAGCTCATTCATTCATTATCCTCCTATCCTGCTTACGTGTATTCTGTTTTTGTCCACGCAGCAAAATCATGTATGTAGAAAGGAAATATGTCTCTAATTTGGTATATTTGTATGTTTGCATGAAAAACTGGTATTGGAAGTAATGGAATGCCCCGAAAAATTAAAGTAAATATACTCCACAGGCAGACATATTCATATAAATGGTAATAAGGCACAGGGAGGACCCGAGAAGATTGGCTATGGAAAGATGACCGCCGCTGAGGAGGAGGAGAACGAGGAGGAAGAGGAGTAGGAGGAGGAGGAGGAGGAGGAGGAGGAGGAGGAGGAGGAAGATGAGGAGTCGAGGCGAAAGGGTCGGAGAATTGAGTTGGGGCAGGGAGGCGGCAGGGATGTGCCAGCGTTAAGGCTAAAGGCGGAGGCTGAGGGAAGGAAAGAGAGAGGGAGAGAGAGAGAGAGAGAGAGAGAGAGAGAGAGAGAGAGAGAGAGAGAGAGAGAGAGAGAGAGAGAGAGAGAGAGAGAGAGAGAGGTTGAGTGTGTGAATGTTTATATCTGGGAGGTGTAAGTGGTGGTGGTGAATGAAAATTATGAACAACAGTTTATAGATAAAAAAAAAAAAAGTGAAATTAAAGTTGGGTGGGTTGAAAGCGTATTGCTCTTTCTCCTCTAGTTAATTTCTAGTTTCTTGCCACTGTCAGGTTTTCCTTTTAATTTTCTCTCGGTTTTATTTCCAGTTTCCTGATTTTTTGTTGGTATTTTCTTTCATTGCTTCTTTTTGCTTTTCTTTATGTTCTTCCATCCTCGTTACTTTCCTTTTTCCCTTCGTTATTTTATTCGTTTTCTTTCCTTTGTGTTTTCCTGAGCGTTGTTGTTTTTTTACTTAATTTTCTGCCTAAACGTTTTATCTTTGTCCGTTTGTGTGTACTGCTTTTTGTGTGTTTATTTTAACACGTAAGAGAAATTTATCGTCAGTCTCTCTCTCTCTCTCTCTCTCTCTCTCTCTCTCTCTCTCTCTCTCTCTCTCTCTCTCTCTCTCTCCTCTCTCTCTCTCTCTCTCTCTCTCTCTCTCTCTCTCTCTCTCTCTCTCTCTCTCTCTCTCTCTCTCCTCTCTCTCTCTCTCTCTCTCTCTCTCCCCCCCCGTCACTCCTTCCGCCTGCCACAACTTGAAACAACGCACTGATATTCAGAAGTTGTCGACAATCGTATTTGTAATTCCCACCTTGTAGCTCCCTTCAGAAAGCCGTCGCCTTCTGCTCACTCCCTCCTCGAAGAGTTTGCTCAGTGCTGCCTCCACGTCCTTGTCACTCACTTTCTGCGCTCTCTGGATTAATGCCATCCTTTCTCCTTTGTTGGATTTTCTCAAGGCACAATGCCTTAGAGTCTTTTATCACGAGTCTGCTCAGGGAGTTTCGTGTGTCGAGAGAAACGGAAGGAAAAGTTGATGTTGGTGGTGGAGGTGATTATGGTGGATGGTAAAGATATTGTAATGGTGAAGGTAAGGTTAGTGGTGTTGGTGATAGTGTGGTGCGTAATATGGTATTCGTAGTTGTAGTG
Organism: Scylla paramamosain; assembly: GCF_035594125.1. NCBI lineage: Eukaryota > Metazoa > Arthropoda > Malacostraca > Decapoda > Portunidae > Scylla > Scylla paramamosain. The sequence goes on from NC_087159.1 coordinate 14,032,796, forward strand.
CTAATAGCTGATGGTGAGGTATATTGTGTATAATAGTGATGGTTGTAATGATACTGGGAAACGAAATAATAGTGAGTATGTTGTGTTCGTACTAATTATAGTGGTGGTGGTGGTGGTGGTGGTAGTGACAGTGTTACATGTGATAAATGCAACTGACATGAAACCCATGGTGATCCGTACGTCAGCAGTGCAGTAGTGATGATGAATGTAGGCAACAGTGATGGGAAAACAAAATAAAAAAAAGGAGCTGAAAGACTCACGGATAGGATGATGTGTGTGTTATGTAGCTATCCCTCGCAAATGGAAAAATACAGTCAAGCGCCATATATTTGTTCAGTCTCCATGAAAAAGAGGTGATATGTGGGCCAGACCTCAGCGGCGGGACGGCAGGATATGCTGAGCTTTCAATATTGTTTTTACCATTAGGAAACCTTTCATGTCAATTGCTTTTAATATGGTCATGGTTGCCGCCGCTAATGAACCTTGTGATGAAACCAAAAAAAAAAAAAAAAAAAAAAAAAAAAAAAAAAAAAAAAACAACAGATAAGTCGTACACATCACCTGCATTTTACAGGCTCATTGAATTTAGCACTTACCGAAATATTTGCCCGCCGTTTAGTGCCGGGTTGCTGGGTTTACTTAATTCATTATGTGCATCAGATTCATGTAGCGGAATTGCGATGGATGCCAATTTTTTTTTATTTTTTTTCCATTCGATTATCGAGAACGTGAAATGCGGTTGTTTGTTTCATTAGCTTCTGTTTGACTTGAGTAGAAGTGCGATTAGATTACTGTAGGATGTGTGTTACGTTTATGAATATGCTCTGCTGTAGTTGTAAAAAGTTTTTGATCAATTAGAAGCTTCTTGTATTCAGTGTCATCAAGTTATTTATCTACTATTCAGTTTATTAGTTTGCTTGTATTCGTGTTACTTGCTTGTTATTCAATAGATTAAAATATTTCTTTTCACCTCTGATCTCGTCAGTCACCGCTGTATGCATCGCCACTTGCTGCGGTCCTCTCGGTCTGTATACATTGCACATAACACCTAATCAATAATATAAACTGATATACCACGATTATGTGAGGTTCTTTACTTTCCATAACTCAAGAGGTGCTTGTTAAACTTTATTGTTGTATTATTTGAGTAGGGCATTACAGCACTTCGATTAGATAGAAAAAGAAAAAAATATGGAAATCACAGCACTATCGTAAACGTGGGCTGCCTGAAGTATTGCGGGTGACCCCACTCTCACGTAGGCCGGGCGATGAGCTGAGCCGCTCCGAGGTAGAAAACTTACTCGAAAACGAAACATGAGTCCTGCTGGAAAAATGCAGCCATGATCGTAAAACTCGGGTGAAAAAATACACGTTGTATATTTTTCGTTTGCCTTCAAGTTGACCTACCTGGAGCAGCGCCTCGGTGGCTCTTTCAGGGAGGCAAAATTATCACGTACCCTTACCCTCTTTTATCTCTAGGGAGGCAGTGACGCTCAGTGCAAACCAAGGAAAGTCATTAGCGACGCTTAGATCCGACAAGGAAAGCCGTAGATACTCGTGCCACTTCTTATACACTTATATTATCATTATCATTATCGTTATTTTTATTAATGTTGTTGCCTTTTTATTACCTGCATCATCACCACCGTTACACACACTATTATAGCTACCATCACCAGCATTAGTACATCAAGATCCACCATCATTATCAATACTACTACTACTACTACTACTACTACTACTACTACATCCACTTCTTCTGCTTCTTCTACTGCAGTTTTATATGACATAAGGAAGTTTTGACATACATCAAGGAAGACTTTAAGACCGAGCGAAATAAAAACCGAAAGCAAACTTTGGACGCTTTCCCTGAAACGCCCGCCGCGAGAAACTTCAGTGAGAGTGAGGGAGACAGCACTTTTTTTCCCCTACTGAGTGCTAAAAACACCTCAACTGCACGCGGCATGAATGCTGACGGAGACTTAGTTTACTGTCGCCCGGTGCGTCTTGGAATAGGTCACCGAGACGTCCTCCGGAGACCTGCAACGAGGAGAAAACACTGCCCCTAGAGCACTAACCTTCCTGCTGGGGTCATTCCGGCTGATTTATAGTGAATGTTTATAACGGCGGTAGGGACAGGAGCGTGGCGGGGGGTGGGGCACTGTGGGTAGAACGGAAGCTCTCACACAAGCGCAGGAGAAAGGGTAAGCGACGGAGGAGGCGCTGGAGAAGAGTGAGTGAGTGAGTCCAAGGGGCAAACCAGGTAGTGAAAAATGAGTGAGCCAGGCGGGGAGTTGAATAGTAGAGAGACACAGAGGCAGGGACGGGGATGGAGGGAGGCGTTAGAGGGCAGGACGGAGGTGGTAAGACTAAAGGAGAAGAGGGATGGAGGAAAGCAGAATGAATTTTAATAGGATTTTTTGTCATAATTATTATCGTGTTTCATATTAACATTTTTGTAATAGTAATAGTAGTTGCATTTGTTGTTGTTGTTGTTGATGTTGTTACAATCGTAGCAATGGTAGTAATACGTGATTGTGCTGGTGGCGACTGCATTCAGCTTTCTATTCATTGTCCTTCCTGGTGAGTGTCGGCTGAGAGCACGTGTCCTCAGGGTTCATGTAAATAAGTACCCACAGCCAGGGCCACCGTGAAGCTCTAGGCGTCATCAAAGGCTGGTGTGTGTGTGGGGTTTTACACCCTGACTCTCCCCTCTAATGAGTCCCGCACAGTAATGACCACGCTCGTGCCGCATCCTGCACACCTTGGAGGGGCACACTGATGTACATAAGAGTCCATTAATCTTGATAGAACACGTTTTTCACTCCTTACTACTATTTCTTCTCGGCAGTTTTAACTATCAATTAAGTAATAAGGACAAACTTTATGTGAAACTCCAAGGATTTTTTTACGTTGGATTTTCCCTCAAGTTGGACGAACTTAAGATTTACACATTAATAGATACCCAGAAAAAACGATCATCTTCAAAAGCGGTAGGTTACTGAAAATTATTTCCTTTGCCACTTGAACACTTGAAGAAAGTCGAGTGGTGGGGACATTTCCCTTCTCTTTCTGTTTCAATGCACTGAAAACGTTGGTTATGGTGATGTGTTCCGGCAGGGTATCAGCAGTCCTGGTGAACACTTTCTCGTAGTAGCTCACAGGTTACAGACTTTTGTCCCAGGTATTCTCGCGCCACTTGTGGGCTGAAAAGCTTTTTTAAAAAAGCTGTGATCCTCTGACGTTCTGTTTTATGAAATTTAATTCTATTCGCGGCCAGCCCCGCCTCGGGTGTTTGGCCTGAAGGATTTTCACTCGAGCCCTGCCTCTTTCTCTTGACTAAAACAATTTGGGTTTTAAATTTACAAAAATTAATATTCCAACATTCTTTTGAGAATATAATTAGGTTTTCTTCATAGCCCAACTTTTAAAATGATGGCGGGCGTAGACAGCTTGTGTATTCTTGGAGTTAGAACTGTATGTGTTTTAGGCAGATGTGTGTGTGTGTGTGTGTGTGTGTGTGTGTGTGTGTGTGTGTGTGTGTGTGTGTGTGTGTGTGTGTTGAAATTTGTTAGATGTATCGTAAAACATTTATTTTTTTTATATCCGTAATGCAGCACCAAGCAGCAAAATCAGTCAGGTTTTTTAGGGATTAAATAATAATTTCCTCTCATGGTAGAACGCCTGTGTGTGCAAATGGATAACTCCAATAATTAAGGGAGTGTCAGGAACATTGTCTGATTCCTCAGGCTGATGAGAATTCTAACACCTGAAACAATGTAAAAAAAAAAAAAAAAAGAAAGAAAGAAAAGAAAAAAAAAAAAAATATATATATATATATATATATATATATATATATATATATATATATATATATATATATATATATATATATATATATATATATATATATATATATATATATATATATATATATATATATATATATATATATATATATATATATATATGCCTTGCTTCGCTGGGGTGTAAATGTATCAACCCATTTTTGTTCAATACCTCATTTTTTCTTTTTTTTTTTTCATTCACCAGCATACCAACGACAAATGTAGCCATATCCTTTCCTTCACTCGTATCTCCAATAAAAATTCCATCACTCTCTCTACCAATGTATTCGTCATTGGAATAGCCACACTGCAGGCTTGTTAGTTAGCTGTCCTGAGCAGAGAAGTGCCCCGTCCACATACAAGAGATCTCCTCCTCCTCCTCCTCCTCCTCCTCCTCCTATAAAGCATCCCTCTCTTCCAACGCCTTTTTTTTTTTTTTTTCTAATGCCTTTTTCTTTTAACTTTTCCTTCTCCTTTACTTATGTTTTTAGTGTCTCTTATAAATAATCTTGTAAGGACCAATAGCTTTCTTGTTGTTTTTTCTCCATATGTATTTCATTGCGCTCTTCTTTCTCCTCCTCCTCATCCTCTTTCCCCCCTCTTCTTCCTCTTCCTTCTCCTAGAATATTCTTACGGTTTTCAATCTATATACTACATAGGACTGACCTACTTACCTCTCTTTTTACCATTTTACCATAACCTTCCTCTCTCCCGATTCTTCTTGCCACGCCCGCCACACACACGCACTCTCCCCATCCTTCCTTCACTAAGCACCCTCTCCTCTCGCTTACATGTAGTGTGAATCATGTAAATCACACTGACATTGTATACAAGGGAGGAGATCAGGGGAGACTTTT
>NC_087159.1:14040000-14127500 GCF_035594125.1 Scylla paramamosain
GTGTGTGTGTGAAGAGAAGAGGAGAGAGAGAGAGAGAGAGAGAGAGAGAGAGAGAGAGAGAGAGAGAGAGAGAGAGAGAGAGAGAGAGAGAGAGAGAGAGAGAGAATGTCAAAAAAGCGTGTCAGAAAAGAACAATAGAATATAAAAAGGAAAAGAAAAAAAATACTGGTGACACTGGTCGCCTGTCATTCTCATGTCAGAGGGAGGGAAAAACGACACACACACACACACACACACACACACACACACACACACACACACACACACACACACACACACACACACACACACACACACAATGAATGTGTTGCAGTATTTTCTCCTTGTCTTGTGTTACAAATAATTCCCACCAGAGTTCTCTTTACGGCGCCGTCACAGAAAGAAGACGGGCTTGTCAGCCTCCTTCAAAGCCTTACTAAGACGTCTGATAGTTGTTCCTTTATGGTGGCAAGCCATTATAGTGGTTTCTATATATATATATATATATATATATATATATATATATATATATATATATATATATATATATATATATATATATATATATATATATATATATATATATATATATACGAGTATATATATATATATATATATATATATATATATATATATATATATATATATATATATATATATATATATATATATATATATATATAAAATGTATTTATTTATGGTTATTTTTTTCTTCAAAAGGAATGTGTGAAACAGAATTTGTACTGCGATCGAAAGTCTTGACAAGAAGTGACAAGTAGATAATTTGGTAGGAAAGTAAACGCATCTGTTTACGCATCTAGCAAAGAGGTTTCAAAGAAGTGTTGTTTTCAGTCCAAGAACATAATGTATTGCATGTCATAAACCCCGTATGTTCGTTTAAAGGAGTGGATCATATTACACAAAACAATGGCTACGATAAGGAATCTCTCCTCCAATAGAGTACAAATAAATCTTTGAGGTAAACGAGTTTATAAACTACTGGATATTCTGTGCTAGAACTTACTTCTTATCCCCTCCATAGCAATTCCTGGTGCACCAAGTAGCAAGGCATAGGTCATAGATTTTTACTGAATTTGTCTCATGGTGTATTACAAGTATTGTACAATTCTCATCATTTACTTATAGGTTACCTATACCTCCATCGATTTCGTATCCTCTTTCTCTTGAAAATTGCAATCGTAGTCTCTCAGTTCGTAGGTTGAGACTGCTGCTGTTATCAGGTAAGTGGTTCGGAATTAGTGAGCGTCAGGGACAATAAAGAGATGATCAGTAAGAAGATGGACAAGAACGTAAGACATGGACAATAACGGGAAACTTTAAGGAGAGGACTAAGTATTGTGGTGACAGTGGAAGATAAGACATAAAATGCGGTGTTCAAGAGGGTCTGGCGAGGTGGGAGTGAGCGGTGACTCCAGACCTCGATGAAAAGTGTGATTGATGAGAGAAAGCGTCACTCCCCGCTACACCAGTCACTCACCACACCATGCAGTCACCTGGGCTGCGGCAGGACGTGCTAGAATATGAATTTTTATCGGTATAAGTATCAGATATTCATATATCACTATGCATTATTCATAGGATATAATCAAATCATCATATATTATTTCATCTTAACGCCAAGCTACTACACCACCACCACCACTATCTTTCGATCGTTTTTGTCCGTTTTGTTTCTTTGGCTGGGGAAGAAAGAGAGAGAGAGAGAGAGAGAGAGAGAGAGAGAGAGAGAGAGAGAGAGAGAGAGAGAGAGAGAGAGAGAGAGAGAGAGAGAGAGAGAGAGAGAGGGGCACGGTTAACCCTAAATCTTTTCTCTTCTTTTTAGTTCTCTGTCACAGCTGACCGATATTTCTATTCTCATTATAAGCTCTTTTGGAAAGCTCTGGGACAGTATTTCTTCTCTCTTCCTTTATATTTCAACTGACTTTTGGAAAAGATGCGTATTAGATTATTTTCAAACTTTTAGGAATTCATTTTGGGCAGTTTTGTGACACCTTTTCCAATTAAATATCCTGGAGCTACTCTTGGAGTTTATGAACACATGAGTTAATGCAGGATTTACTTATAAGTATTTTATAGTATATCGAGCAAGTGCTAATTATCATGTTGGCAGAAGAGAAAAAATAAGCGATGTCTTTCTTTTCTTGTATTTCATGTAATTTTACCCTACCTTCAGAACGTCCTCTTGGGGTGAATGCGGCGTCCTTCTCTGCGACTGTTATCCTAACGACTCTCACACTTTAGGAGACCAGACAGGTGTCGATGGCTTGACGGATTTTCACATTTATAATTGCGTTTGGTCCTGGACGTTGTCATTGCTGTTGTCATGACCATTTGGATTTTTTTAAAAGTAAACTCGTTAATGCTTTATGGGTTCCATTTATTACAAACATTTCTTATATACAAAACATATAATCCATAATATAGTGAACATTTCTTTTTTTGCCTTAACAGTTTTACAGACGCCGGCTGGGTTCTCCCCTCCTTGCCAGTAAGATCAATAAAAAGGTCACTCCCGCACACGCCCAGCCGCCCCCTCCCGACATTATGTACACACAAGTTTACATACGTTCTTGTTTCTTGAGGGGCTTAGCCTTGACTTTGACGCAATGGAGGAAGGTCATTTCCGCTTTCTTTTCTCCTTCTGTCAACACTTTTGCTTGCCTCTTTCATGGAAGTTGTTTTCTTTTCTCGAACACTTGAACGGTTTTCCTCATAAACACTGAAACTGTTTTCGGCTTCTTGGAGACAAAGTACGTGACCTGCTTCACACACTTGTTTGTCGCTAGGTTTTCTGTTTCATTCATTTATCTTTGTGAAAATTAGGCTTCTATGTATTGACGTGTAGACGGTGCCCTTTTTCGTGTCGTGATAGCGTTTGTTATGATTTTACACGTGTGTAGCTTTGGTCTGTGATAGCTGCATGACACTCCGTGAGTCATCGCCGCTGCTGCCACTTAACCCCTGCCACTCGCTGAAGCCTCACAGTGAAGCCAAAACAATACAGTGTGCCGCTGAGCACCATTTTCCTCATGGTTCTCTGTGGGAATCAGATTTACTTACGCCTCTCGGTTGCTAACACTCCCGCCGGCATTGAGGTGCCACACGTGTAAGGTAGGAAGGGGTGTGGTGGGTGTTTGGTTCCTGCTGTCACTACGCTATATATTGTAGAAGCTGGGGTAAAAAGTTGGTCCTCCTCGAATCTGAATTCCACTTTGATTGGAATGACCAAGACTAACTCCGGCATGTATAAGAAATTCATAACCTCATAACAGCACACTGTATTTGTATTTTCCATGTATTTAATCATTTATCTGCTACTGTTCGTTTAGGAATCAGTGTTCGAGTTCAGTATTACACATTGTTCTCTGTATAAATGTCTAGTCACTGGTCATGAGTCGGTGGTGGGTGAGCTTTGTTAGCGACTGAGAGTTTGTTGCTGCAGTATAATGGACTGCATTTCTGATGATGTCTGATTTTTTTTCTTTTGTGTGTGTGCTCTCTATCCCGCTGTTTTGGATTATCTTATCATTTTACGAATGCACTAATAAACAAATGCCCTAAGCAGACTAAGTTTTGGTTCCTGTCGACGGTCAAATGCAGGAAAAATGAAATACAGAAAATTGGGCGTCCTTCTAATTAACATTCAGGTCAGTGCTCGTTGATTAAGCTGAGAAAGAAATACTTTTGTAGACTCTCGGCTGGAGAGAGAGAGAGACGTGAAAACATGTTGCAGAAAATTCTTTATATGATGATTTTGGGTATAAATATCCGACTTCGTATTGTTTTGTGTTGGGCATTATTCACAGAGCTTGAAGTTAATGAGTAAGGAATGGTGAAAAATATATCTTTTAAATATTTTATAGGGCTTCAGAATAATAATAACAATGATTGTTATGATAATAATGATATTGATAATAATAGTAATGATGATGGTGATGATGATGATGATGATAATGATAATGATAATAATAATAATAATAATAATAATAATAATAATAATAATAATAATAATATCAATTAATAAAAATAATAATAATTAATATATATATATATATATATATATATATATATATATATATATATATATATATATATATATATATATATATATATATATATATATATATATATATATATATATATATATATATATATATATATATATATATATATATATATATATTGTGTGTGTGTGTGTGTGTGTGTGTCCAATCGGAAATCCAACCATTTCTTTGACAATGAAATAAAATTTATCAGAAAACAGGATGCAAATTGAAACTAGCTGCTCTGATACACATCCTTTGATGTCTGAGTACCTGAAGGTGTAGCTCACCTGCTGGGGTATGAGAACTTACGCACGATGTTTTAATTTTTGATCCTGTGTAATTGGTTACGTAAGCGCAGTGAATTGAAGAGACGAACAAGTTTTCGTACCTGTTTTTGTCGCTACTAAAGTATGAGTACCTATAGTTACTTGATAGTTCACTGCATTAAATGAGGCATCATAGTCTTCTTCCATTCGGCTGGATTTACTCTAGATGTCCCTCTGTCCCCTCAGGGCCCCAAGAAACACACATGTCCTCAAACATCTACATATACTACACAGAAAGCTGAATGTTTTAGTGCTCTTACTTCACAGATCAATAAATGACCGTTATGCTTGTTGAAAATAGTAAATAGTGAATACACGGAACACAGAAGGAATTAACTCATCGATTAATTCATTTACGAAACACTGAAGGCGAATGGAACACCCAAGTGCTCTGTGCGGCGCCTCCCGGGTTCCGAGGGAGTTGTGCTGAAGACAGCACGGGAGGGCACGGCCGATACTCAAGCCAAGCCCCACCCTGTCGAGTTACAGAAAGCTTGCCAGTCACTCCAAAGTCGGAACACTGCTGACGATTCATAACTTCACCAGATCTTCAACTAGAGACTCCGCCTAGCCTGTTTTGTCCAGTAGTCACTTAGTGGCGGGGGGTTCTTTATGACTAGTGGTTCAATTGAGTCCATGGTGGTTGTAGAGGACTGCTGACCTGGCTCTCATCCGCTACTAGCAGATCTCCTCGTTTGCTGACACAGAACAGTTGGGTTTCTCAGTTCCAGGGTATATTTTGAACGACATGGAACACTCAAGTCGTATACATTCTTCTAAATAATTGGTAAATAGTCAATGGAATTCAGTTTCAAGAAATATGTATTGGCGTAAATAAAAGGCGAACTCATTTCAAATGATACCAAAAAGTGGCAACGTAGTGTGTGGGTGTGTACTATAGCCTCGCTGAAATAATTTTTTAAGTCGAACCTCCTTTAGGTATACACACGCAAGAATGAAATATATTTACAAGAAGCACATGTTTTAGACGCTTCTCTCACGCAGGATCCAGTTATCTCCTTTGACTTTAGAAACTCCTATAAAACGATTCTTTTTTTTTTTTTTGTTAACTTCCCAATACTAATTGCTATCTTGGGAACGATCTTTTGTACAAGTCTATCTGTACACATAAAAATCATATATACTTGTCTATGTACACGATATATACAAAAGTAGGTATCAAGGGCGGCCGGGCTGATCACCGACAAGAGGCGACCCCCAGCCTTCGACCGACGCCCCGAAAACCCTTTATTTGCGACATTGGTGGTACTTGATGAGGTTGAGGACTTGCAACTCGAGTCCTGCTGGCCTTTGTTTCTTCTACTCTCTCCTTTCCTAACACGTTAAGTGGTTCCTGAGCTTCATCAAAGATCAACTCCTGAGGGGCTCGCCGCTTCAAGGAGGATGAAGGACAACCCTCCGCGTTAAGCATCTCCTCAGGCCTGTTCGAGAATGGCATGGCCCTAGTGAGGCTGCCATCGCTGGGCACAGATTTTGCATCGTCCCCCTCAGTAGAGCGAACTTCCTGTGCACGATGGAGAGCGTCAATTTTCAGAAGTTTCCAAAGTATATCGAAGGCTTCTTGTTCCCCCTGGCTCGATGTGGCAGTAGGTACGTGGTGCGAGAGGCAGGGGAGAGAGGGAGGGGAAAGAGCAGTAATTGGAGAGAGGTACATTGAAGATTTGGTGGCAGGCGAGAGAACAGCCACTGAAGCTGGATTTGTAGCTAGTCGCTTTTTTGGTTTAGGTCTGTAAGTTTCCTCCCGAACACCAAGTGAGACCGTGAAGACGAAGAGGAGCAGCAATATGAGGAAGGTAACGTGGATCTTGGCCTCGGCTGCTCCTGACCCGTTCCGTTCGCCCTGCATGGCCGCGGGGTGCTTCTCTGTGGGGGAGAGACAGACAGTGTTACCACCGTGAGGGTGATGTTGAGGGCCATTCGCTTTATCGAAAATCAGTAATTACTAAGGGCCTTTCGAAAACATGCTTAATCTCTATGTTAGAAAAACCGAAGTAGTTTATTAGTTTTACAGTTTTCCTCTAAACTTTTGATTTTTTTTTCTCACGTATCATTATTAGTAGCCATTAATATCCCTCTACGCGATCACGATGTTCCGCCCAGCAAATCTTCTCAAAAATCAAAATAAGACAAATAAATAAATAAGTAAATAGAAATAATAATAAATCGTCACTGAAACATTCACCAGATTCGGATAATAGGCTAGCCACTGAACAATGTACTATTATGTATTCAGTAGTTTTAATGACAAGTATTGTCAACAATTCATCAACCTGTTGTTGCTCTGGTCTATCATGCCCCTCCCGTGTCCAAATAAAGGCAGACTTGTTCAAACACGTTACTGATGATTCCGTTTTGCTGACGCCAGAATTTTAACTTTTTTTTTTCCCCACACTATTTTGAGACCAGATACTGCTGGTTAGTTGGTTAGTCCAGCTTATGGAACACAGGATCCGCTGGTTCTGGCAGGATATTCATTTAAACCACCAACACCAACAAGGTTACCTCCACCACCCATCATAGCCACAATATATCATAACCACCCCTACCACCACAACCACCTCCACCATGACCACCACCACCATCGCCCACCATGACGACCACCACCACCAACAACAACAATAACTCTTCCACCACCACCATCAACGCCAGCATCACCATCACCAGTCACCACCACTACCACTAAGAGGCACCACCACTTAAGTCGCACCACCCTCCATTGTCTCCACTATTACTACCGTCACTAACGCCACCATCACTAGTCTCCACCACCACCACTTGTACTTCACCACATCAACACCGGCACTGCATCCACCACCACCACCACCACTGCTACGACCACCACCACCACCACTGCTACGACCACCACCACCACTACTACCACCACCACCACCACCACCACCATTACTACTACTATCATCACGACCATCACCACCACCACCACCACCGCCGCCGCCGTCGCGCGCCGCCGCCGCCGCCGCCACAAACAACAATCGCAGGACGTGCATAGTGGTGCGCCGTAATCCGTTGTTTCCTTTACACCCGCACTGCACTCACGTTATACTAACTGCTCAACTGTGCGGGAAAAGTGCCGCACTAACCTGGTTTGTTTGGGGTCCGTGTGTATTTTTTTCCCGGGATTCCATCCCATAACACAACATGTATACTCTAAAGGACAGGTCATGCAACCAAATGCGTGTTCATGAATATACATTGGCTGATTCATGTTTTGGTGTGCATACATATTTGTGGACTAGATTCCATGAAATATGATAATCAGTGTCATCACACTTTTTTTTTGTTTCCGCCTCACTTGTGATAGTAAATAATAAGGCCGCGAACAAACAGTCAGAAAATATAGCGTAAACGCGGATACGCGAGAGCAAACGCCTTTATAGACGAATTTCCTTCCCCTTAATTTTACTTTATATGTCCGTAACGGAATGAAATTCTAAATAACCCTATTATGCAGATCCACAGAATTATGCAAATACTACTAACATGCGTCGGAATGATACCCAGGTCCTTCTTTTTATCTATGTAAATTAGTTCCTCCGGCGGACACTGTTGGCCGGTAAACAAGACGGCGGGAGACACACAGGGAGGTAGCGAGGAAAGGAGGGAAGGAGGTAAGCAGGGAGGAGGAAATGATGAAGAGAGGCACTAAGGCAGGCATGAATGGAGGTAGGGAAAGGTCGAGAGGGAAGCTAAATGAACAACAGGAGGGAGCGAAAAAATTAGTAGAATAGAGGGAAGTTTGTCATTGCCCTTCACATCGATCCTGGCACGGCGGAGGATGAGAGGCTCAGACCTGCAGGCTGCACACTACCAGCCAGCCTCCGGATACGGCCAAACAACACCCTCAGTCATTAGAATTATGTCCCCGTCAAGAAATAACAAGCCATTAAGTGACAACCCGAATCTTTGTCTTGATTAGGTAGTTAATCTAATTTTATAATAGTAGTAGTAATAATAATAAAAATAATAATAATAATAATATTATTATTATTATTGTTATTATTATTATTATTATTATTATTATTATTATTATTATTATTATTATTATTATTGTTATTATCATTATTATTATTATTATTATTATTCCGTAAGGTGTTCACATAATAAAATAAAAAGAATTGTCTGAATATTGAGGGCTATGTTTAAATGAATAACGTCTTTACTGTTACAAATACCTAGTTATTTCTCGTCTAAATTGAAGCTTCCAAGGCTCACGTAATATCATCCTGCGGTCGAGTGGATCAGCATGCACACGCCATGAAAACATAGCGCGGTCCAGAGTTGAGCTGCAGTGACAGAGACAATTACCGTCATCAGCACCAGGTATTAATCCGCCTCAGGACAAAGACCCCTCGATTAAAAAAGTGGAAAAAGCTAGTAATCATTTCATTTCCCTTTACTCACTTTTCACCATTCACTAATCACCTGGGAGCAAGCCTCGCCTGGCACTATGGCACTAAGGCCCATATTCTGAAACGTTCCGCTCTCACCACGACTATTTTTAAAGACCACAGATGATTAGCCGGGTTGCCAATGCTATTTCTCCATTTAATAATGTTGAAATTTTGTTAATCTGTTACTAGAACCATGAAAGCAACGTTGAAAACCCGTGTAGCCTCACAAGAGCCTTCTGCAAGTATTCGAGGTGCGGTGCAGAAGTGTTTCAGAATATTGTCCTAAATCCTGCCCCGTGCATTACCCTGGATTAGCCCGTGCCAGGAGAGGGCAGGAGGGTGTGTGGCAGCAGCACGTACCGTTGATGACGTGCAGCACGACGGAGGCGGAGTGCAGGTTGGAGGGCATGCAGGTGTAGTTTCCGCTCTGTTCCTGGCGCACCTTGTGGATGGTGAGGGTGGACGTGATGGCCTCCACGTCCGTGCGCTTCACCTTCACCTGCAGGCACAAGCAGAAGGAAGACGTGTTTTTTATGTTGTAGTAAGAACAGTAATACATGTATCCATTTATCTACTCATCTGCCTATGTATCCATTTATCTACTTATCTATCTATCTATCTATCTACTTATTTACACACGTCAAATATATAAAAGTAAATGTTTTCTCCTATTATTTTGCATGTTTGAGGTGGAATTTCCAAGAAAGTAATCATAAAAACTCCAGTTTCCAGAGAGAGATAAAAGAAAATTGACGGTTCTTTCACTTTTTTTTTTTTTTGTTACTTGCGTGATGGAAATTATTATAGGAAAACCTCCACAGAGAAACAAAAGATAGCACAGTGTTTTACTTTTTCGTAGTTCAGTCTAATGCAGCATTTTCTATTTTAAGATACACACACACACACACACACACACACACACACACACACACACACACACACACACACACACACACACACACACACACACACACACATCGAGAAATGGCACGTAAGGAAGGTAATTGCTAGGTAACTTTGTTGTTGCAGGGCCTTGGGGTGTGTGTGTGTGTCTCAGCAAAGTGGATAAATACTAGACATGGAATTTAAATATTTTGTGAGGCTTGAGAAAATATAGGATTACGAGTCACGTGATCTGGGAGAGAGAGAGAGAGAGAGAGAGAGAGAGAGAGAGAGAGAGAGAGAGAGAGAGAGAGAGAGAGAGAGAGAGAGAGAGAGAGAGAGGGGGGGGGGGGAATTCATGTGCCATCCAACAGGTGAGGTATGCTCCAAGGGGCCCATTTCCTCCTGGTCTCCCGAGGCTTGCAGGTGAATGCTTCTCACGTATTCCCAGTTTATGCCCCTTGCCCCCTTTCTTCTTTTCCTTCTCTTGCTCACTACTCTCTCTTTTATATCCCTCCCTCTTTTGTCTGCAATTTTATAATACTTTTTTTTTCTTGCTCCCTGTAACTAAGGCAAGATGAAACGTTCGTCCCTGGTAAAGTGAAGTCTGGCTAGGAAACGTTTTTTTATTTTATTTTTCTATTAAGTTTATGAGTACGTTTATAGGTTGTCGTGTATGAGAATAATTTGAGTGATAGTAATGACGGTCGCTTTTTCCTTATTACAATGGTGTGGTCATGAAGGGCCTGTTTGTTCTTTTTTTGTACTTGGTATAAAGTCTTTCATTTCGTTGCCTTAATTAAAATGGCTTCCCTGGCATAACCGTTCATTGCATTAGATTATATTCTGGTGTTTTCTTCTTCCACCCCTCCTTCCTTTAATAGAGAATTTAGCTTTGTGTGTGTATGCGTGTGTGTGTGCTTGTGCTTGCATATACAGTATACTGCGTGCTGGCATGTGTGTGTGTATGTACATTGCATATCCTCATTCACCTTCTTTATACTTCTCCTTCCCTAAAATATGAAAGGTTTTGTGTTAACGCGCACGGGAGTCTGCATGGAGGGAACCCAAGTGAAGGTGCCGCTGCGCAACACACAAACATGGAGGGGAAACCAGTGTGCATACGTTGGAATACAAACACTATACGAGAAACACGAAAATAACACAACACATTCCCATGATTCACTTTTCCCCTTTGAGCGTAATGCGTGAAGCGAGCTCAATATACTTTCCCTGGCTATAATTTGCATTCCTATTATTCTGGATTACTGGCTGGTTGGCTGGCTGGCTAGGTAGTTAGTTGCCTGACTGGCTGACTGGCTTGCTAGTTGCACTCCCACGAATGCATAAACATAAAGTATGAATAGCAGGTGTCTCTCGGGCCTTAGTTTAGTATTCCGTGTTATTGGCAGGTCACTGTATTCGTTGTCATTATTACTGTTGGTGTAGCGAGATATAGGGAGCGTGTTGGAAGGATGCAAAGATATCCCCTTTTATCTGTGCGTCCGTGCGCCCTCACTAATGATTTGTGTGTGTGTGTGTGTGTGTGTGTGTGTGTGTGTGTGTGTTTGTGTCTGTGTAGGTATTTTTGTGTGTATGCATGTAAGAATGAATGTTTATCTGTTTCACTCACTGTTTTTATTTATTTTTTCTTTCTTTTGCATGCATGATTTATTTATTTTTTTATTATTATTATTTATTTATTCATTTATTTTTTTTGTGTGTGTCTGTCTTTCTGTGTCATAACGTACTTGCCTATCTCTATATCTCTTTCTGCCCACATACACACACAGTGTCTCTCTCTCTCTCTCTCTCTCTCTCTCTCTCTCTCTCTCTCTCTCTCTCTCTCTCTCTCTCTCTCTCTCTCTCTCTCTCTCTCTCTCTCTCTCTCTCTCTCTCTCTCTCCCATCACATCAGTCTCCCTCAGTCCTTTCCTCTCCTGGCGCCCTTACATCGCTTCCCTAAATGGCTCCCTAAAAACACACACCTAGCATAGACTCGCGTTAATCTCCGAAAATCCCCTTTTGTTTGCGGTTTTCAGGCTCGTTAATATTATAAGGCGAGGGGGCCGCTAATGCTCTTTTATTAATGGGCCAAGACTGCCTTGGGAGCTGTAATGACCCGCCTTAATCGCGTTATTATTACCCTAAAAAAAAGTAATGTCTACCAATTTTGAAGTCTATGTGAAGGAGAGTGGCTAAGGTAAGAGAGAATGTAGAAGAATGACCGTTTTTTTTTATTTTCGTTCTTTATTTTTTATTTTCTTAAATGTGAAATGTTCTCATCCACAAAATTTAGAAGCGATGTAAATATATAAGAAAAAAGAAAAGAAAATGGGAGTGTGAAGTGTAAGGCGGATTTATGAAGCGTGAAGTTATATTCATCTCGTTTTCTTTCTCTGTCTGTCTCTCTCTCTCTCTCTCTCTCTCTCTCTCTCTCTCTCTCTCTCTCTCTCTCTCTCTCTCTCTCTCTCTCTCTCTCTCTCACATCTCCCAACTTTACCAATAAATTCTCACTTTATTACCTTTCTCTTCACGTACTTGATCGCTCTCTCTCTTTCTCTTTCTCTCACGCTCTTTTATTTTTTCTCTTTACATCTTTGTCTTTACACCTGTCTCTCTCTCTCTCTCTCTCTCTCTCTCTCTCTCTCTCTCTCTCTCTCTCTCTCTCTCTCTCTTCTCTCTCTCACTCTCTCTGTTTAAAGTCACGTGAAATATCAATATTACTCTTCATCTAAATGGTTGGCTTTCCCATACAATAAAGCGCCATAAAGTTTAGCCTAACGACGCACCCCATTAGCTCCATATCTTCAGCAGAGGTGAAAGGCTAAGGTGAGAAGAGGGAGAGGGACAGAGGGGGCGGAAGGGAGTGAGGGAGTGATGGTAGTGATGATAGGAGAGGCATAAGGGAAAAGAAAATAATATAATGAAGACAGAAAGTGTGAGCGTAAAGTATGGAGAAGATAGAGGGGGGAGAGAGAGAGAGAGAGAGAGAGAGAGAGAGAGAGAGAGAGAGAGAGAGAGAGAGAGAGAGAGAGAGAAAGTAAAGTGGATAAAAAGAAATAATGTGCGATACGAAAGATAAAAAAAAAATGGACGAGGAAAATGTGTGTGAGGTGAAAGAAAGGAGGTTTTATAAAAGAAGGTTCACTCCAGGTCTGGGATGGAAGAGAGACGAGTGGAAAAAAGAAACCGTGTAGTGGATGCAGTTACGGATCACAACCCTCACTTAATTAGCGCCGATTGGGAGTGTGAGGACCGTGGTGGCGGAGGCGGCAGCAGCGGAGATAGAAGAAAATTCGAAAGGCTCCCGACAAAAAAGGAAACCGAGAAAGATGACTGACGTGGAATGAAGTAATTAACGAAATAAGACCCGCATGTGGAAGGTTCGGCGAGAAGGGGTAATAGGACGCGACACTCACAATTTCGATTTTTGCTTTTGACACAGGAGAGAATACATCGCACACGGAAATGAGACAGTTTTATCGCTTCTCTTCGACAGGAAAATGAAAGAAGATAACTTTTAACCATTTCCTGTCCAGTGAAAAAAATTATGTGTAGGTGAGTCGTTCAAGTCTTCAGTTCTCGTTTTTAGAAGTGGTTTTTCTTTAGCCTTGAGTGCTATTCTCTTTGAAATGGCTACGTAAGTTTTCCAGATGACAATGAAACCTCCCGGACGCAACGTGCATCGTTTTGTTGTCGCTCGGCGATGTAGTATCACTTGAACATCCGCTCTTTAATCTCACTTGCCTTCCTCATGTAAACAGATGTGGTGCCGGGCTGTATTCCGGCAAGAGCTAATCCCTTGACAAGAAACAAGTGAGACTGCAGCAAGTCCGACAAACAAAGGATTTAGATCGCCATCCAGAGCCTGCAGTTTGTAGCTGGCACGAGTTTCCGCCAGTCCGTCTTGATCTGCAGCTTGGCCACTTCCTTGTCTGGCAGGATTATACGTGCTCGTAATGTAAGGTGCCTTGCGTGGGCCTGGGGGCTTGATGCTCGAGAGGTGCGTGACGAGGGAGCGATCGCTGTTTGGGGGAAACGTGAGAGCTTTTCGATAACACCTGGAACGCTGCAGAAGTAGGCGGTACGGGCGATGTGTGGTGGGGCTTACAGGGAAGAGGAGGTGGTGACGATAGCTGGGAAATGTAAGGTGTAAAGATATAGGGATGTGTGTGTGTGGGTGTGTGGGTGTGTGTGTGTGTGTGTGAGAGAGAGAGAGAGAGAGAGAGAGAGAGAGAGAGAGAGAGAGAGAGAGAGAGAGAGAGAGAGAGAGAGAGAGAGAGAGAGGTAGCTTAGCTTTTGGTATTTTAAGAGTAAAAATATAGAAGTGTCCGCGATTTAATTTTGAAAGGCAAGGTACAAGAAGAGATTTCGAAGAGGCGTGGGAGAGTGGGACTGTTTGAATGTGGGAGGAGGTTGTTTGGGTAAATGTACGGATAGTAGGGCGTGTTTGTATTCTGCTTGTGTATGTGCGTGTCCCATTGTATGTGTGTGTGTGGATGTTGGTGAGGGTGTGTATGTGTGCTTGTGGGTGGATGTGTGCGTGTGTTCCTGTGTGACTGCGCGCGAGAGTGTGAGCGTGGAATAATAGCACGAGTGGGGAAAATAACAAAACCCGGGAATAAGAGCAAAAAAAGATGAATTAGTCTCGCGAACAAACAACACAAATTTCTGGGAAACACGAGTCAGGCAACTCAGGGGAAGAAGATGGAAGGAAAGGTGAATTAAAGGGAAGAGAGAGGTACAGCAAATGTGGAAAGGAAAAAAAAAATAAAAAAGGAAACTGAAAGCGTGTTGACAGTAGAGAGAGAGAAGTAAGGAGGCACGTGGCATGAGGCAAGTGCTGAATGAAGGACAAAGATGAGCAGCTGAGTACTGTATCTAGTAGTACTTACAGTTAGGTTAGGATCGTGTCGGGCCATCACCCTCTTCTCCTGGTGGTACCAAAAGATGTAGTCTGGCAGCTGCACCACGTCTGTGATTTGGCAATCAATGCGGACGGTGCTTCCCGCCTTCACGTAACGATCCCCCATTGGCAGAATCTTGACTTTGGGAACTGTGGAGGAGAGAGAGAGGAATACGACGATAACTAAGCAAAAGAGTAAGAGTAAAGGAGAACTTAAAGTGTGAAAATCTTACAAACTCTAGTGGGCAAACGTGACACCAGGGAAGGAAAGGATGACGGGGGAGGTGGCGCGAAAATGAAGCGACCGTCATGGAGTATTGGAAAACCTGCCTGTCTGTGTGAGGTGCATTGAAACTTCAATACTTCTGAATGAGGGAAATAATTTTTTTTTTTTCGGTTAGCAGCAATATGACATTTTATTTCAACACAGAAAAGAAAAAAAAAGGACACGTCAAACTCATAGAAAAACAACACAGGACTGGAGTGCAAGGTAATTTTACGCTCGAGGAAATGAAAACACTGGAACAAAAATCTAGAATCCATTTACTTTCTCAAATAAACCGAAGTGCACATCACACTAAAGTCACAGTAAATTTCATACTTCAAATAGCTTTCAAATCATTCTCAATAAAGTTTCAGCTCAAGTGACTAACTCTCGATTGACCCTTCGCCGCCTGCACGACATTCACTCTCATCTCACCATCCCTCCCCTCACACGCCCCTCCTTCAGATCACTCCCTCCTCGTACCGTCCTCTCGCCTCTACCCTCCACTGGCCCTTACCACCTGTCATTCTCATATGTCGCGTGTGGCCGAAATTTTAGCGCCAAAGAAAAGTCCTTTGACACGGTGGAGACGACGTTCACTCCCATAAAGAGGCAGACCATGAGTCCGCTATAATGGAGTCGAAATTTAATAGCGAAGCTTAAGGCACTCGTGACCCGCCGGGGAGAACGTTTTAGCCCTCACGAACCAAAGCAATTTCATGTGGAGTGAAGTGGGACAGGGAGAGACGGGCACGGATACGGGGAAGGGGAAAAGGGGGTCAAGGAAAGAGAGAAAAAACTGTTAGGAGGGAGAGAGGTGCTGGTAGTAGTAGTAGCAGTAGTAGTAGTAGTAGTAGTAGGAGGAGGAGGAGGAGGAGGAGAAGGAGGAGGAGGTAAAAGTAAAAAAAATATAAGAGTAAATAGAGATTGGAGGTACAGCAAGCACGTGGAGAAATATACGTGAAGATTTTGAGGTAAATCAGCGTGGGAAAGTGTGGAAGGAAGTGAGCAGAGGAGGGAAAGAACAAATATAAAGAGGAAGAGAAACCGGTAGGAAAGGGGAGGAAAATGTGTAGGATAAGGAAAGGAACAGAATGAGAGAGAGAGAGAGAGGGAGAGAGAGAGAGAGAGAGAGAGAGAGAGAGAGAGAGAGAGAGAGAGAGAGAGAGAGAGAGAGAGAGAGAGAGGGGGGGGGGAAGATGTGAAAGCAAACCAGAACTTATTATACGAATTGAAAGTAAATAAGATAAATACGTAAATAAAATAAACACCAGACCGCGTGTGTGTGTGTGTGTGTGTGTGTGTGTGTGTGTGTGTGTGCGTGCGTGCGTGCATGCGTGCGCGCACGCGTTCCTATGTGTCGCGCATGTTTCACATATCACAAGTAAGAAGTAAGAAAAATATACTGCTCACGTGAAGAAAAGTTTGTAGATTAATTTCAGTTTATGCACAGGTACAGTGAACGAGAAGCTTTAGATGAGTAACTGCACTGCCTCATCTCGGTCCACTCATAAGTAATTACTTGTACGTGGAAGGATTATGCTGTAATTAACGCGGGGAGATGATACTGCCGGCGGGGCGGAGGTCGTGGACATGACCTTGGCTCGTTTGCACGTCAGCGACAGGGACTATCAGCGGGCTACTAATATACTCAATGAAAATTATAAATATGTAAAAATAAATAAATAAAAATGAAAATTACTGCTCTAGAGTATTTAAGGTCATATACGTGATTTTAGCCTTGCCGGCGTGGTGTGTTTTTATGGGGGTCACCTTCCCTGAGACCTGGTGGTGAGTGCACGTGGAGGGGAGGTGCTCAGGACTAAAAGATTAATGTTTTTGCCTACAAGCAAGGCCACACAGACCGGTACCAAGGTCATTGCTTGCAACTGACAAACCTTCTCGTTGATGTTTTTCGTTTTTTTCTGAAAGTGTGTAGACTTAACTATTCCCTCAAAACACACACACACACACACACACACACACACACACACACACACACACACACACACACAGAGCTAATAAATATGAGTAATTTCTCTGTCGACTGAATTAATTATGATCTGCATTTATTTATTTACTGTTTTTCGTGTATTCATTTTTAGTCGCCATGCTACTAAATCCGTGTGCGAGTCTGGGCAATGGACTGCATTTGCATGTCTGGCATCACTGCGCCATATTTTTTTTCAAGTGTTCATCTGCGACTCGTGCTCATGGCTGCTGATGTTGGCTATAGTGTGTCATATACGGTATGTGCGTCATATATGTTGTGAATGTATACATGTGTGTGTGTGTGTGTGTGTGTGTGTGTGTGTGTGTGTGTGTGTGTGTGTGTGTGTGTGTGTGCGCGAGCGTGCATGCGTGCGTGCGAGCGAGCGAGCATCACCGAGTTAAATTTCATGGTAATTAGAAGATAACTCTATTTTTTTTCTAGCTCCGCATATCAACATTTGCTCTCAGTAATCAGCCTTAATTAGGACGCACAGGTGATCAGTGCTCCTCGTTACTGCCGACGAAGGGACGCAGAACACACAGCCAGTCAGGAGGTGAGGGAGGAAGAGAACATATCTTCTGTCCTGGACGAGGGTGTACCAACGCAAAATGCAGTAGAAAACGAGACAACTTTGTTTTTTGTGAGACATTATAATGCAGTTTCATTACACTCTTCTGTTTCCGTGTGTGTGTGTGTGTGTGTGTGTGTGTGTGTGTGTGTGTGTGTGTGTGTGTGTGTGTGTGTGTGTGTGTGTGTGTGTTCCACTTCGGGGTGCGTGTTTCCCTCGTTAGATCTTCCTCGAGGCGTTATTGCTGCAGCTGCTGACCAAGCGATGCTGTTCAAGCCTCTGGGGATACTGGGCAATGGGCTATTTTTCCCGTGTAATGTTCCGGACCAGAGACATAAAGCTGAGCTGCCTCGGGACTCATGCGCATGGTTCCTCCCCTCTGAGGCCGGTGCTGCCATCTGGTGGCGCGTTGCTCCCTCCAAATGCCTCTCGATTATCTTTTACGCGGGTGTATTATATCCTCAGCGTGGCTTTAGTTCCTACTGAGCTCACGCGGAGGACTTTTTTTTTTTTTTTCAAGATGCATTTTTTTCAAGGTGGATTCCCCTCCCTCGGCTTCTGAGTGCGATTAGGCTTCTTTTTCCTTCTTTCTTGTAAGGGAAAATACGACTGGTGGCAGAGGCGGCAGGAAAATATGAGGGATCAAAACGCGGCGTGGGACATGAAAGGTGACACGCAGCGATGCACTCTGAGGGAGATTAATTTTATAGCTCATTAACGTTAACAAGAAAGAGAATTACGGAGGTGTTCCTTTCTCGCAGCAAGCTTCTTTTCACCAAACCATGTCAGGCTTCAGATGTAAAGTATCTTCTCCCCTCCTTGCCATCTTCAACCTGGGCTGGGATCATGAGGGAAGTGACTGAGGTAGGCTTTCAATAGGGTCAGGCTGGGTTTGGAGGAGGCTACCCTCTTCTGATTCTCTTTCAGAACTTTCCTCTTGCAGGTTTTTCATTGTCACTTTGGTTCCAGACAGTCTCCTCTCTCGCACTCTCTTCCTCGTCTCTCAGCTGCTTTGATGGCGCAGGCCACTCTTCACGGCGAGCCTTTATGATACTCTCTCCTCAGCTACCCTACCTGCCCTTATGCCTCACAGGAAGAAAAAAGGAAAAGGAAAATAGTTTTGATCTAATTGGACTAGGTTTCTTTATATGTGACATTTCCTTAATAGTGAATGATGATAATGTTGGATTTTTGTCACGGGCCTTATGTGTTTCTTTTTGTCTTGCTGCTGAACGACATTGTTGCCCATCCGGCGCTTGGAAAGTCTGGTTATTGTCTCGTCAATACGAAGGACCAACATGCAGAAGTGGTCGTCAAATACAAGATACGGCGTGAAGGGAACAAAGGCACGAACTTTCAAACCCAGTCGGACTACTCGTGTGTACAAATGCAATGCGCCCTGAAGCCTCCCGGACATGTTTTATTGCGTGATGTTCTGGCACCCTCTTGCTTGCCTTCACTAGCTGACGCTCTTCAGTGCTCTCTTAGCAAGACAGAAAAAGAAAAAAAATATTCGAGTATATAGGTGAATCATTAGTCTTGTACGACTATTCGAAGGAGGAAGAATAACCAGCCATTTTGCCGCCTACCTATATAGGAGGCACGCGTCCACACGTGGCTTTTCCTTCAAACATTATCAACTTTTCAAGTAAAGAGAAAAAAAAAGAAAATCATATGAAGAAAGAACATAAAAAAAATGAATGCGTTCAACATTTAATCCTTCTTCCACGGTGTCAAGAATACAACAAACTGGTGAAAACTCCCGCCAATGCCCCCACAAAAAAAAAGATATATATATATATATATATATATATATATATATATATATATATATATATATATATATAGAGAGAGAGAGAGAGAGAGAGAGAGAGAGAGAGAGAGAGAGAGAGAGAGAGAGAGAGAGAGAGAGAGAAACATACACAGGTGCAGCATCGGAAAGAAGTGGAAAAAGGGAAAATAAAGAAATGTGAAGGATAGAAAGACTCGTGGCGTGGCGCCACAGAGGTGAAAGTGGCGCGACTCAACCTTAATGGGATAAATATTTCCGGTTTATTGCCTTGAAAATGAATTACCCCTTATCTCTCCGTCCCCGCGTCCCTCCCTCCCACCCCCTCTTTGAGGGTACTCTATTCCGCGGCAGCTGGTGGCTCTTGGCTTCCGTCCCGTAGCCATAAGAGGGCGGCAACAACGTCACAAAAGAAAGGGGAGAGTAATTTAGTTGTGCTTTAATATGATTACGTGTAAGCTCTTTACCTTCGCCTCACAGTAAAGAGCTTATATTTAAGACCTTACCACATAACTGAGTGGCCTGCAAATAATAACTAAGGGCGTCGCTCCGTGGCGAAATACTGGGGCCAGTCCTCTACTAAATCAATATAACCAAGCCTTTTTTTTCTCTCTCTCTCTCTCTCTCTCTTTAAGGAAGAGGGAGGAGTGGTACACAGAGAGGTAGGTAGTGGTCCTCCCTCCTCTAATTTGGGGAGAGGTCTGACATGAGAGCTCGTTTTCGTTTCATCGACATTCACCGGAGAAAAAAAAAAGAAAAAAAAAAAGGAGTAACATGGTTTATCTAAGTTTGGCAATTAGGGATAAACGGATGGAGTGGTGTATAAAGGAACTGACCTACATCTTTGTCTTTGTCAGGGTTGCCTTTTTTCCCTGTTTCCCTGGCAGTGACTTTCATCGTGGGTCTCTTTCCTTTGTTCCGTATTTATCTGTTCGTCCGATCTGTAATTGTGTGTGTGTGTGTGTGTGTGTGTGTGTGTGTGTGTGTGTGTGTGTGTTTGTTTATGTAGGTAGATATCAAAGCGTACACACACACACACACACACACACACACACACACACACACACACACACACACACAGCAGAGAGAGAGAGAGAGAGAGAGAGAGAGAGAGAGAGAGAGAGAGAGAGAGAGAGAGGTCATCATTACCATATCGGGAATGACAGAAAAGCACGAGGGAATGAGGGAAGTAAAAGAAATGTGAGAAAAGAAATAAGGAAATGAGGAAGAAGAGAATGAGGAAGAATAGATTTCGTTGGTGGCAGTGGTGGTGGTGGCAGTGAATGAGGAAGGAAGGAAGAGAAAGGAGAAAGAGAGTAAAGGAAGATTGGAGAAATAGGAGGAGGAGGAGATGGAGGAGGGGAAGGCAAGGACATTGTAGAACAGAGCACGAACTGACATAGTATGCTGGCGAAGGGAAGGGAAGAGAAAGGAATGATGAAATTGATAAAGGGTGTCAGGGAGGGGGAAGAAGGGAAGCGGAGGAATTGATATGATTAATTAATTGAATCTAGGAGTTGTAAGTGTTGGGGAGAAAGAGACGAAGAAAGATAATTGGAGTTACGAAGATGTGGAAATGACACAGGAAGCAGAGACAGAAACGAAAGATGGAAGAAAAATACTGAGTAAGAATAAAATAAAGGAGAGATTGAGATTATTACGGACTGATTGCGAGGGAGAGAAAGGTGCAAGATGAAAGAAAGAAGTATTGGATGAGAGGAATAAAACTGAGTTAGCGTGGTTACGAAAAATTATCCTTAGCTCAGAGAGTGCTAAGAAAGCAACTGATGAAAGAAGCACAAATCACAAAGAAAATTCACACACACACACACACACACACACACACACACACACACACACACACACACACACACACACACACACACACACACACACACACACACACACACAGAGATGAATAAGTAAGGGTCCACATCTTGATAAATTAATGGAAAACAAGCGCGTAGATCTTAATGGATAAAGAAGAAAAAAGGTACAACACAGAGTAACATAAACAATAGGCGATACCCACTGACGACTCGTAGGCTGAAGAACTGGCTCATCTTGGGTTCCGTGGACACCTGGCACTCATACTCCCCCGCGTCACGCTCCTGCACGTAAGCGGATCACCAGGTTCCAAGTCTCTGATTGAGCTGAGTAGTGGGACTCGAACCGCTCATCCCCGACGAAGGTGTAGCGGTCCACTGTCAGGATGTCTGCGTCCCTCACTCTCACCCACGACACCTGAAGGGAAGGAAAATGTAGGAAGTTAGAGAGAGTTGTACATTTCTTTAAGGTAACTGGGAGGAAGTGGAAAAAGAAAAAGAAAATAGGGTGGTTAGGAAAAGGTTGGGGGTCTTGGCTAACCTGTATAATCTGGATCGAAGGAAGATTATTAAAAATTAGATTAGAGAAAGTCAGGAATAGAGTTCTGTGCACTCTGTCTACGTATGGTCAGAATTATGCATTGTGTGTGTGAGGGACACGCAGAAACTTCATCAGCCTTAGGGAGGAAGAGCATAAACAACAGCATGTGAAGTTTATAAGCTGATGTCTAGTGTGCCCGTCTCTCCTTTCTTCCCCGCACCCCTTCCAGCAGAGCCTTACGGATTGGGCGCTCTTACTGTGTGAAATACTGTTTGTGTTGAGGCTTGGGTGTTCTGCAGGTTAGACCGAGGCAAGGAGAAAAGGAACCAGAATGGAGAGTAGAAAAGCTGGTATTTTTTTTACTGAAGTATTTTTTTTATTGTACACACACACACACACACACACACACACACACACACACACACACACACACACACACACACACACACACTACAGGAAAGTGAAACCCGAGACTAGCAAGAGCGGGAATAGTTACCGTGGGTGTCTGTTTACAAAGAATAATGACCGTAACCAATACGAGGGCAACCCTGCCTCTGCTGAATAGAGGAAGGGGACGCCCTGACTGATAGAGTGTCATCAAACTCCAATCGTCAAATTCCTTCCATGCACGGGGAGGGAAAAACTTTAATCTTGCACCAAGGAACTA
Source organism: Scylla paramamosain (assembly GCF_035594125.1). Lineage (NCBI taxonomy): Eukaryota > Metazoa > Arthropoda > Malacostraca > Decapoda > Portunidae > Scylla > Scylla paramamosain. The sequence continues at coordinate 14,062,242 of NC_087159.1, forward strand.
AAGCAATAACTTTTACCAGAAGGTGCTTCCCTCACCATGGTCCGCAGGGAGGCTCATCACTGCTGGGTGAGTCCCCTTCCCCGGCCTTGTCTCATTCTCATTTTCCTATGTCGTGTACTTCATTTATGTTGTTGTTGTTGTTGTTGTTGTTGTTGTTGCTGTTGTTGTTGTTGTTGTTGTTGTTGTTGTTGTTGTTGTTGTTGTTGTTGTTGTTGTTAGGTCGAGTTTTAAGCTCTCTCTCTCTCTCTCTCTCTCTCTCTCTCTCTCTCTCTCTCTCTCTCTCTCTCTCTCTCTCTCTCTCTCTCTCTCTCTCTCTCTCTCTCTCTCTCTCTCTCTCACACACACACACACACACACACACACACACACACACACACACACACACACACACACACACACACACACACTCTCTCTCTCTCTCTCTCTCTCTCTCTCTCTCTCTCTCTCTCTCTCTCTCTCTCTCTCTCTCTCTCTCTCTCTCTCTCTCTCTTTTATGAACCCTTCTGGTAAGTTATTACTCATTAGATTTATTGCCGTGCTCCTAAAACCCTCATCGATATCTTAATTTCCTTTGACTTAATCCTTCATGGCAATTAAATGCAATATGAATAACTCACGATTGCTGGACCCCATGTTTTGCTGCCGGACAAGGAGGGCGATTACTGCGTGGCTTAATGATCCTGGAGAAGGGCGGTAAGATCCATGGCGTGCGTTAAAAAAAGGCAGAGAGCAAACACATTAATTATATGTTAATCCCTCAGTAAGGGACGTGAGGAGCCAAGGGCAAGGTCTCAGGTAAGGAGGAACCATCACGCCAGGCTGTAGGGTGAGTTTTTCATCGCGTGCGGTTAAACGAGGTGTTTACTTCTTCACAATATCCTCTCGACATAAACACGCCTATGATTAAGTATGTGTCTGACCAACTGCTATGTTTTACTGTGTTTACTCCTCACTATCATTCTGTACACCCTTGGGATTAAGGTGTGAGTCTTGTTCAGAGTCCTGGCTGGAATAATTTTTGACTGGGCATGATAAACGCGTTCTTCCATCTAAGCTTGTTTTATATTTTGCTTTGTTCACTTTTGAATTTTTTTTTTAATCGTTCTGATTTTAACTTTTCTTAAAAACTGATAACCGTAGGAAACATTTGAATGGAAATATATAAAAGTTTGTGTACAATGTTCGTCGAGATGGCAAGAGAAAACATGTAAAGATAACACTCGTAGCACTGTGTGGGTATTTACATGACGAAACGTGAGGATAACCAGAAATGAAATATTGCCGCTGCGCCGGCTTATGAATATACGATGGCGGACGGACAGATGCCGGGCACCACCACTTATTGATTACCGCAGGGACGGGCCAGAGCAGCGAGGGGGCGCCCCTCCCTGATTAATGAAGAAGACTGAAACTTCAGAGATGTGATGAAGAGGAGGGAAGGGGGAAAGAGTCACTTCTGGACGACCTCAGAAGTCTTGTGAGGCGAAGAACGTTTGCCCTTCAGATATAAAGAGAGAGAGAGAGAGAGAGAAGAGAGAGAGAGAGAGAGGAGAGAGAGAGAGAGAGAGAGAGAGAGAGAGAGAGGAGAGAGAGAGAGAGAGAGAGAGGCCTAGTAGCAGTGGGGAGCTTTTTCGGCAAATTGCATTGGATCGTAACGTCTCCCAGTTTTGCTGCACGTGTGTAAAAACCCCGCATCTCGGCTCCAGGTCGTGCTGTGTTGCGTGGTCCTGCTTACTACGCCGTGGTCTGTAAGTAGGTAGCGTGGAGAGCCTAATTATCTAGGAATATTGAGTCTAATAGGGTTGGTCTGATCTACTCCCGCCTGCAGTCTTGTATGGGGACGCCACTCTCGGGCTGACACTGTGAGATGAATTAATGGTCACCGCGGCGTGAGGGATGACGGCCTTTGGGGTAATCTGGCGGGACTTAACGAGAAATAGATCATGCTTGCCAGTCTTGGCCACGTGATCCATTCTGTGCGGCCTCCTCGTATTGATTTTGTTAATTTATTGGCGTTTTGTGTTAATTTCCCGCCTGGATTAATCCGCCGGAACAGGTCGGACGACAGCGGCGAATTATTTCTCGTAAAGCTCGTATGTCTAATGAGGGCAATGAATCATGTTTTTTCATCATTGAAAGAGGAAATTTTTTTCTTCTTGCTTTTCTGCTCCATACGTTATGAATATTTTTTTCATGATTTTTCTATTTAAACTGAGGAGAGATTAAGTCATCTGGTCTTATCGTGGAGAGTTAAATTGCAATGGCAACACAACGAAACTTTACACTCAAATGGTCTTAATTACAAGATCAGGTATTTTTTTCTTTTGGACGCTGAAGTCATTGGCACCTGTCTTACGGGGGCATTAACCATGACATCACTAACAACAATGAGACTTAAGGTGTGCACACCATGTTGTGCTGAACAGTTAATGTTATCCTACTCCATTGTTCCTAGACATTAGCTTTTGGCCCTTTCTCCTTTCCCAACGTGCTGTACCTCCTCCTTCATTCACATTACTGCCGCCTCCTCCATTATCTCATTCTACTAATAAACGCGGCACGGAAACACTGCAGTGCCATTAACTATTTATTCATTGCTAGAAAACACTGGGTGGGACAGAAGCTGGCTTCCGCCATTTCATATTCATCTAGTCTTAAGTAGGCGCCATAATTCATGAGACGCCGCCACACCCCCTTGTTCCTTGGCTTCAGGAGACTATGTTGCATTTTATCACCCGCTTCTTTTTTGGGTCGGGCAATCAGAAGGTTGTCACTCCCTTGGATACGCTGTTCCCGCGTACACACACACACACACACACACACACACACACACACACACACACACACACACACACACACACACACACACACACACACACACACACACACACACACACTGCATTTCCAAGTCCACGTCAGATTTGAATTCGTTTTAATTTTTTCATCCTGATTTCTGTCAAGCATTCGTCGTCTTTACTTCACTTTCAGTCTCATAAGAAAATTTTTCCTTTCCTTTTTTTTTTCTTTATTATTTTTATACATGTATTTAACCACACCACCGAACTTTTACCGGGATCCGAGCGATTCATTCAACCCATCACATCTCCACAAGCCACATTTGCATTTGGCATTGTGCATTCTCGTCACCTGTTTTATTCATCATGTAAATATCAGTGTGTGTGTGTGTGTGTGTGTGTGTGTGTGTGTGTGTGTGTGTGGTGTGTGTGTTTTCGTGTTTGTTGTATGTTTTTATTTCGTTACTCTGTTACTCTGGGTTCTTCGGTGTACAAGCGACACACCCACTCCACCACCACACCCACAATCTGTCTTCAGGAAGCAGCGCCTCGAAGCCCTTAGTCTTCGCGGCGTGTGTGCCCAAACCCTTAAAGCAGGTGAATATCCCCACGACACACCCACACACCTGCTCCCTTCTCCAGGACTCCCACACCATCCGCTTTAAAAGTGATGTGGTGCAAAATACACTCAGCCACCACCACCACAACCACCAGCACCACCACTATTACTACTACCACCGCCATAATCCCGGTCATTTCCGCCACCTCACCTCACCTCACTCCATCCCACCCCCATCCCAATCCACCCCCACTCCACCCCACCTCAGCCCACCCCCACTTCACCCCACCACACCTAACCTCACCACACCCAGCGGGGTAAGGTGAAGTGAAAATTCACAGAATACACAGTGAACCTCGCCTCGCCCGTCCTGCCTCCCAGTGCTCGGGTAATCATCCCAATTAAGGTTCATTTAAACTTGCTCTTCCTCAAAACGCACCTTCTTCATTAATTAAAACGAATGGATGTCGATGCACGCAATCACGCACACGCATACGCACTCACTCATGGAGACAATCACGGGAGAGGAAACATGTTAACATGCGACCACACTTGCATACAAGTAAGCGGGCCCATGTGTGTGTGTGTGTGTGTGTGTGTGTGTGTGTGTGTGTGTGTGTGTGTGTGTGTGTGTGTGTGTCCTTTTCGTGCGTGCGGGCGTGCGTACGAGTATGTGTACGCGTGTGCGTGCACATGCGCGCGGAATTTTTTTATGATTAAATAAAAGTAAAGGAAATGAAAATATGTACACGTTGATACGCATAAATTCATTAATATATTTTTTTAAATATTAAAAGAAAAAAACAGCACAGACTTATTATGAATAATTATAGTTTTGACAAATGCATAAATACCTAAAGTTACTTTGCCCAATTTTACATATTAAGGATAATCTTGTGAGAATATATAACAAGATCTGTGTATCATTCGTTGTTTCCACATATATGGATAAAAAAAATCTTAATCTCGTGGGCTGGTTTTCATGCATGAATCAATCTCTCCTTATGCTGCTGCTCCTACTCCTGCTGCTGCTCTTGTTGTTGTTGTTGTTGTTGTTGTTGTTGTTGTTGTTGTTGTTGTTGTTGTTATTGTTGCTGCTGCTGCTGCACCTGCTGCTGGTGCTCCTCCTCCTCCTCCTCCTTCTACAAGAAGCAAGACTTAGACTTGCATAATTTATACTCGACTTCTGCTGCAAAACGGATCACAAAGTGCCTAGAAGTGTACAAAATTGCAGAGTAAATAGGCATTTGGTGTTTCCCTAAGGATAACGCGGTCTGTATGATTCCACACAAGACATACATATATTGTTTTAGAAAATAACATGCGATTTCACACTGTAGAATCCGCTGTGCAGTTAAAAAGAAGAATAAATATTTAAGGCATAAATCAGGAGGGGCCGCGCTGTAACAATGATGCTCTGGTGCACAAAAATCAATCGTCCTTGAAGCCCCCGCCTCGAATTCCAAACAAACACTTTCTTCTCCAAACAACCGCTGGATAGTCCCTCCACCACTCACCAGGCAAACAACACACACACAGACACACACACACACACACACACACACACACACACACACACACACACACACACACACACACACACACACACACACACACACACACACACACACACACACACACACACACACACGTACAGAACATTTGTTGTGCGGAACTAACGTGGCAGCAAACACCAGAACCAAGTTTTAACATGTGTTTTCAAGCTTATCTAGACTTCTTGTTGACCCACGTGATGAATATGAGGTAAATGTGTGTGTGTGTGTGTGTGTGTGTGTGTGTGTGTGTGTGTGTGTGTGTGTGTGTGTGTGTTTACATGTCTCTCTTCTTGTTTAATGTTGAGTCCTTCCGCCTTATATCAAGAATCTAGTAACAATGAAATATCGCAATGATAGCCCGCCAGTGTGCGTTGTGCATCCTAGGGTACTCGTACTTGGAAATAATGGTGTACATGGAAGGGTCCTTGGCACGGCTAGTGTGTATAAGTATAAGGGTGCACAGTAAGAAAAGATGTTAAGGAAGAAAATTGTGTCATGAAAGAAACCAAGGCAAATAAATTAATATTTAAGTATTACTCATTATTTTATTTTATTTTTTTTTATTATAGCACTATATTCCACTCAGACGCCTTACGCATTTGAGATGTGACATTTTGTTGTTATGTAGTAAGCACTATAGCAATCACTTATTTGTTTTCTATTCTATCCTATGTTCAAAATAGAGACCTAATATTTTTTTCAGTCTCAAAACTAGATAAAAGAGTCATATATATATATATATATATATATATATATATATATATATATATATATATATATATATATATATATATATATATATATATATATATATATATATATATATATATATATATATATATATATATATACGAGTATATATATATATATATATATATATATATATATATATATATAATATATATATATATATATATATATATATATATATATATATATATATATATATATATATATATAAAATGTTTTCCTTTTATCAATAGTACTAAGCACTAGGGTACATGAATTTGTCGAAAGCTGCCGAGAAGGATGTATGAACTAGGAAAAGATTGAAGAACATTGAAGTAGAGCACTGACCGACTTATCTCCGAGCTGTCTGACGGTGCAGGGGAGTTTTGCCTCATCCCCCAGGTGTGCCGTCATGTTCCGGGGCGAGAGGGGATCGAAGTAGGGCCCGGTGTACAGCCCCGTGATGCTCGCCTCCGGATCAAACGCCTCGGACCCTGCGGAGAAACAGGAAGAAAGGAAGAATGATTAACCTTAATTGAGGTTAACTTTGCATAACTTAAACTTTTAACTTGAGACTTGAGACGTAGTTGTAACATTTTCTCTAAAGTGGAGGTGTGAGCATGTGTGTGTGTGTGTGTGTGTGTGTGTGTGTGTGTGTGTGTGTGTGTGTCAGACAGAGAGAGAGAGAGAGAGAGAGAGAGAGAGAGGAGAGAGAGGAGAGAGAGAGAGGAGAGAGAGAGAGAGAGAGAGAGAGAGAGAGAGAAAGTGTGTGTGTGTGTGTGTACATGTATGTGTGGATGGGTGGTTGTGTGGGTGTTGGTGTCTGTTCTTGGTACTCATTTCGGTTTTTTTTTTTTTTTTGGTTTACAAGAAGAACTATGTTTAAAATTTCGTCCCTCTGCGCTGGTGCAGCAGGTACGAAACTCACAAGAAGTTCTGAATGAAAGCCTGGATTAGTATGCTGATTATTGGAAATATCTGAGATTCCAGAGAGAGAGAGAGAGAGAGAGAGAGAGAGAGAGAGAGAGAGAGAGAGAGAGAGAGAGAGAGAGAGAGAGAGAGAGAGAGAGAGAGAGAGAATAATAATAAAATGCTTGTAGAGATCTGAGTACAATAGAATATAAACCAGAGAAAACACTGGAACAAAAAAGAAGAAAAACTATTAGAACTGGTGTCTGTGTGGGTAACAGCAGCCGTAGTAGCAGTAATGATAGTGGTGGTGATGGTGTCCACTGGGGAAAAGAAAATCAAAAAGAAAATCATGACGAAGTCGCTTTCATTTAGACAGTGAGGCCCGCGAGACCGAAGCTCCCCTCGCCATAAAGGACCCCTGACGTCAACACAGCCTTTGGGATCCGAGATATGAGATCGAAGGCGAGTGTGTCTTTGTGCGGAGAGAAGGAAAAAGTGCGGCAGGCGAGGGACAATGGTACAAGAGTGGGAGAAGTACGGGTAGGAGGAGGAGGGGGGAGGAGGGTAGGAAGGGAAAAAAAGAAGGGAAGAGTAATGTAAAGGAAGAGAAGATTTTGTAAGATCAGGCGACTCTTTCGAGAGAGAGAGAGAGACAGAGAGAGAGAGAGAGAGAGAGAGAGAGAGAGAGAGAGAGAGAGAGAGAGAGAGAGAGAGAGAGAGAGAGAGAGAGAGAGAGAGAGAGAGAGAGAAATTGTCAGGAGAGGATGACAGTGGAAAAAAAAAAAGAAAGTGAAACCCAGGAGTGCACTTAGGATATTGAACTACAAATTTCACTCATCCACAAATAATATCAGAAGAAAAATTTTATGTGCAGTTCGTTAAGGATGCACGGTGTTATACAGTCTCTGGGACATGTTCTCCCTCCCCCTTCCTCCTCCTCTCCTCGTCTTCCTCCTCTCCTCGTCCTCCTCCTCTTCCTCTGCCTCCTCCTATTCTTCTCTCTTCACCCTCTCTGAGAGTGCTTCTCCTTCGTGGTGACTCCCGAAGGTCGCACAGGAAGGAGGGAGGTAAGTGAGGCAGGGAGAGGAAGGAGAAAGGTGCATCAAGGCGTAGGAGAGAGGAAGGGAAGGGAAGGCATTGGGCAAAGTGAATGAAGAAGGCAGTGAGAGAGAGAGAGAGAGAGAGAGAGAGAGAGAGAGAGAGAGAGAGAGAGAGAGAGAGAGAGAGAGAGAGAGAATAAATGAATGAAGAAAGGAGTGAAGGAATTTTGCAATGAGGAAGAAAGAAATTAAGCACATACTTTTTCTCTGAGTAAAAAGAAAAGAATCCCTTCAATTAATTCAAGACTCTTCAAAGAAAACGCATTTGGTAAGGAATGAACGAAAACCATGCCATTATTTAGGTTATCAGATGCTTCACTGATTTAAGTGTGTGTGTGTGTGTGTGTGTGTGTGTGTGTGTGGTGTGTGTGAGAGAGAGAGAGAGAGAGAGAGAGAGAGAGAGAGAGAGAGAGAGAGAGAGAGAGAGAGAGTAGAAGAGAGAGAGAGAGAGAGAGAGAGAGAGAGGCTTATTTTAATAGTTTTGGCAATGTGTACCCAAAAAAATCAGAGAAAAAAAAAGTTATTCTTTATTTTTTTTTTATTTATTTATTTTTTTTTTTATATATAAGTAACAAAAACGATAATGAAGTAATATTAGTAACTAACTGGTCATGTTTTATTCAACTATTTTGATACCTTGCATTTTTCCCCTTCCAGGAGGGCTCTTAATCTTTCTGGCAGCGAAAAGACATCAATTATTCACTGTGAGAGACGATATTTACAAAAGACCCGAGATAACTGACTACATCTAAGCTTAGGAATTGCCATAAATTAATAACCTGTAATCATCTATGTAAAAATAAATGTGAGTGAAAGTAACGTTCATTATAAAGCACTCATACGTTAATAAGTCTTGTCAGTGGGAGTTTCAACATTCCTTGGCGCTGAGTTATTAAGCAGCCCACCTGACAGCTTACACATCCGCATCTCATAAATCTATTCATTAAGCTACATAATCATCATAATTTATTGGAACCAGTAATAATGCACCCAGACCGGAACTGCGTCTCTCTCTCTCTCTCTCTCCTCTCTCTCTCTCTCTCCTCTCTCTCTCTCTCTCTCTCTCTCTCTCTCTCTCTCTCTCTCTCTCTCTCTCTGAGTAAGCGAAAAACGAATAAACAATACATTCAGTTAAAAGCTTTACCTTGTTAGGGCGCCGAATAAGTAGGTTATATATGACGTGCGTGCGGTGTTTGCGAATGGACCCCGCGCGCGCGCACACACACACACACACACACACACACACACACACACACACACACACACACACACACAAAACACACAGTACGTTACATCGTATTTTAATCAGAAAACATAGCGTGATAATTCTCTGAAGTCACTCAAGCACAACGCAGCAGTTAAAAATGATATACTACGGAATCCCACTCTGACCGAAGTAACACAATGTACATTATCGAGATTTGAACAACAGTGGCGCCCTGTGTGTATACGTACATGCAAAGAACATACTAGGGGGAGTAGGCGTGCTAAATAAGATCGCGGATACGTGGAAAGCGTCGGTTTTAAAGCATAAATAAGACAGTGAAGAGGGTAATGTCGTCAGGAGTCAGGCATGGTAGGTGTAGGTGTGTTTGGTTCACTGTGTGTGTGTGTGTGTGTGTGTGTGTGTGTGTGTTCTTGTGATTGTAGCGTGTTTTTTGCTGCTTTTATCGTGCATTTAGTCGCTTTGATTTCTTTAATTCTGCATTCCTGCCTCGTGTTTTTATGTGTGGTGAGGTTTTCTTTTTTTTTCTCTCTCTCTCTTTTTTCGATGTGTGTGTAATGTGGCTTAGTGCGCTTCACTTGTGTTTTTCTTTTCTAATTTTTTTTTTCTTTTGGTGTGATATTGTGCTGTGCTATCACTGGAGCCTTCTGTTGCTTTGTGTCGTGATAATGTACTGTTCTGTGTGCTGCTTTGTGCTGCTGTATTGTAGTATTGTTTTTTACTGTGGTGTATTTTGTCCATGTCTGCAGTGTCGTTTTTACCGTTCCCCGTAGTTGATTGCGGGCGCAGTGTCGTGTTGTCTTTGTGCTCTGCTGTTATGGGAAATTGTGGAGTTGTGTAGAGGTCAAGAATTCATTCGCTGCGATGTGTGCTGTTCGTGTCACAGAACTAAGCAGAGAAAATCCTTTCATTGATGTGCCTTAGGATCCTTCGGTGTGCGTGTGTGTCGGAGGGGTTCGGGGGAGGGTTCTATATGTCTGTGTTTTCGTTTCATGCGTGTTTGCTTTATTCAGGTGAAGTGAGTAGTTGGCTATAGACGTTGTCGTATATTTCTTTGGTATATTCAATACGTATGAATGTTTTTGGCTACCTGCGTATTTGAAGCAGTGCATAACAATACATACGTCTGAACTCTGTGTGTTTGTGTGTGTGTGTGTGTGTGTGTGTGTGTGTGTGTGTGTGTGTGTGTGTGTGTGTGTGTGTGTTTGCGTGTGTGTGTGTGTGTGTGTGTGTGTGTGTGTGTGTGTGTGTGTGTGTGTGTGTGTGTGTGTGTCTGCGGAAGCATGCAGACACAAACACGTGAGGTCACAGCCGTCAATCTGAACATAAAAAAAGAACAAAAAGATAAAAAAGAAAGAAATCTAGACCGTTTCTCGCCCATCTGCGACAGGCGTGTCATAAGTAGGTGGACTATTTTCAACCTGCAGACTTGAAACGACCCACTTGGCCTACTTATACCTCGGTGCAGCGGCTCCACCATGACTGGTGTTCAGTGGAGTCGCAGCAATGTTTTTGGTGCACTGATCACAACTACTTATGTTGTGCTGTTTAAGTCTATCGTGTTCAACTCTGAATCTGTTATCATCATTTTCTTTTTCAGTTTTCAGTTCTTAGTGTCATTATCTCACTTCACGCCAATAAATAAGGTATACACACACACACACACACACACACACACACACACACACACACACACATATATATATATATATATATATATATATATATATATATATATATATATATATATATATATATATATATATATATATATATATATATATATATATATATATATATATATATATATATATAAAGTTGTGTGTCCCCGGCCAGTGAGTACATGTTTGACCATCCATTCTGGGCAGGAAAACTCATGATGAGATTACTGGCGTACTTTATATCGACACCTCCCAATTTTATCCCACAACTGTGGCTCGCGGCTGGCTGAGTTGACGAAAATGGTCCATCTGATGCCGGCGCGCCAGCTGGGGCGTGGCCTGCTGAGCAGGGAGAGATAGTACTAGGGAGAATGGAAGTGGAGAGAGTAATTGAGTCAGGGAGGTGAGTAGGCATTGGAATGCTGTACACATAAGATGAGGATTATCGAGTGTTGCGGACAATTTCCGTTATTCATCGTGAGTGAATATTCCTGGACTGGCAGGTTACATTTGCGTCTCATGCCTGTAGGAAGTGGTATGTAAGAACGTACACGCAAAGACGCCTCTCCCGAAGACTGTGTGACGAACGGAAAACATTTGAGGGTCACACGTTTAGATAGAAAGAAAAAAAGTGTGCTTGGCATAGTGAAGCACCTCGTATCCAGCTGCCGGCGAGGGTAACGAGTGGTGCGGCGAGACGAGCCGCTGAGGGAGGCGTGGCTCAGCGGCCAGGCTCAGCTGCGTCATAAACCCCTGAAGTTGCCACCATAACGGCAGCAATTTCTCTCAACGTGCTAGTGAAAAGCGGCCGTGTCGGAGGCTTGTGATGAATAGTGCCGCACCATCTCGCCTGCGGTGAACACTATTAACTAGGTGGCTTGGCTGTCCTGCAGTTACAGGTCTTCTGGCAACAGTGCCTAAGTTGCGTGACCAGAGTGGTTAAGGGCTCCTCGTTTTGATTAGCGTCGCCATAACCTCTTGACCGCCGGGCTGCGTCCCTCATGCAGACAGGCCTCAGCGTGCTCACCATCTCCTAATACAACCGACGCACGAATCTCATTTAAATATTCCTTCACAAACATATTTTATTGTGATGATTTCCTCTCATTAGATAAGACGAGCCTGAAATAGCGAAACCCCTTTGTCTTTCCAATGATCCAGTTCATCTTCGCGGATACCAAGAAGCGCTGAGCAAAACACGGCGGGATTTAAAGAATGGGTATATATAACGCAGCAAAGGAGTTGTGGTCAAACCGTATCGCTCTAATGGCCGTTTGGATGGCTGGCCGGATAACAGACTCCTACGTGCTGCTCCAGGGGGTTCTCCTCTTTTCTCCGTCCATTACCAATTCTCCGGCTCCCCCTAATAGCATGTTTCCCCTTAATACAGTAATGACAGGAGCGACGGGTGAGGAGAAACTGGCACTACACACACACACACACACACACACACACACACACACACACACACACACACACACACACACACACACACACACACATACCACGAATCTCCCACAGAAGCCCCGACGCCAGAGGAAAAGATCCACATGCAAAAGGGATCTGCTGAAAAGAATAAAGAAAATCCTAATACCTAAATCAAAGGGATCCCAACAACGAAAAATAAAATAGTAAAAGAGAAAAGAAAACCCGGCGAGAAGATCCTGTTGCAAGATGACACGAGACAGAATTCGATATGCAATTTTAAAAAGATTATATATAGTATATTATCACATACATACATACATACATACATACAGAGAGAGAGAGAGAGAGAGAGAGAGAGAGAGAGAGAGAGAGAGAGGAGAGAGAGAGAGAGAGAGAGAGAGAGAGAGAGAGAGGAGAGAGAGAGAGAGTTCTGTGTGACCTCTTAAAAGGAGAAAACGATATAACAACGAGTGTGAAGGCCATATATTGTTATCATTATTGTGTAATTTACATAACTTGGCGGAAGTGCATGTTGCAAGGAGAGAAGTCAAGTTAAAATTACCTGGTTTTCTTCTTCCTCTCTCTTTTGTCTTCTTAATTCAATTTAAGAGCGTGCAATGAGAGAGCGAGAGCAAGAGAGAGAGAGAGAGAGAGAGAGAGAGAGAGAGAGAGAGAGAGAGAGAGAGAGAGAGAGAGAGAGAGAGAGAGAGAGAGCCTAACAAGACAAACAAAGCCCTCACAAACATAAGTTAAAAACACAAAAGGTAGGTGAAAAGGAATACTGAAAAAAAATTAGGTGTTCGTGTCACCTGTCCACGAATTTCAGGTGTCGCCAAGGAAAGATTTCTGGGCCACCCTATCCAAGCCGCGACGTGACGTATACTTTCACCACCCTCATGATTATAATTATATTCCTAAGGCGTTACATCCGCAGCGCTAATCACAGAGGGAGGGATGAAGGATGAGGAGAACACATGAGAACAAACTGTCATGCAGAGGTTCAGGATTGACACACACACACACACACACACACACACACACACACACACACACACACACACACACACACACACACAGACACACACACACACACACACACACACACACACACACACACACACACACACACACACACACACACACACACACACACACACACACACACACACACACAGACCTACAAACATATGCAAAACTAGTTGCAGATATTATTATAGGTTTCTCATAGGCACAAACTCATGAATCTCCTCAGTTATAAGGACAACATTGACGGCGAAGATTATTTAAGTATGTTTGCAGGAGTTACCAGACTAGTTTGATTGTCGCATGCAAATTAGCCACAATTTGCATGAAGTTTATAATTAATTCGTCCTCGTGTTGTGAAGGATGGCAGGTGTGCCTCAGGGAGAGTAGTAGATGAAAGCAAGTGATGAGAGAGAGAGAGAGAGAGAGAGAGAGAGAGAGAGAGAGAGAGAGAGAGAGAGAGAGAGAGAGAGAGAGAGAGAGAGAGAGAGAGAGATGAAGATAGTTGTTTGTTCGTGTGCGTGTGTGTGTGTGTGTGTGTGTGTGTGTGTGTGTGTGTGTGTGTGTGTGTGTGTTAATGTAACGTTGATTAAATATCAGTCTTCAGTAGAAACAAACAAAGCATTTTCCACTCTGACAGCGAGTTCCCTTCGTTCACCCTAAATTCTTGGAAGAGTAATCTCATTATATTAGGATGCATTCATTTGTAATTATTCTCCATATAATTACTTCCTCTGAAAATGATGAAACTTCTGGCAATGAAATTATTCCACGTTGATTCAATATTGCCATTCTTTCTCCAGTTAGTCATAATGCCCGTGATTACCTGTACGAGGTCCGTCACTTACAGCCTTGACCTGAAATATACCCTTTACGGTCTTTCTGAGCACAGAGAGACGTATCGATGAGGCAAACAGGAAATGAAGCATGTTGCTCGACGCCTGCTGGTGGTGGCAGAGTGGACAGCCCGGAGGGTGCGTTCCTGCATATCAGATGAACTAATGCAAGGAGGATGCGTCAACATGGCGCCCTTATGTACTGTGTGTGTGTGTGTGTGTGTGTGTGTGTGTGTGTGTGTGTGTGTGTGTGTGTGTGTGTGTGTGTGTGTGTGTGTGCGTGCGTGTGTGTACAAAAGAACGTACAAGAAATATTGATATCATAAATCTAATGACCTTGACTAGAGTGAGACTACAATGAAATACTTCACATTGATTTACGATTATTACTGTGCTTATATTCTCCTGTTCTTTTCTCATTACTGGATTTTACTGTTTATACGTTATCTTACCGCTTGTTGGCATCGAAGCGTCGGTATGTGTCATGAAGTGAACATCGTTTGCTGCCACAAATCATAAATATGTAACATTATGTATACGATAAGCAATAACAGAAAATTAAATACCTGCTCACTGAATGTTAAGTAAATGCCATTAATGTAGTATTGGGCTTTCATATCCAGTCACTGTTTGTACGGGGATGGCAAGAAACAAATACCACTTAATTTCTCATCGAAATCGGAAATTACTGCTCCCCGCCATTATAAAACATGATTATTCGACCGACCTCGTCTCTTTTGACTGTTTAACATTGCCCTTCAGTGTTGCTACATGCCTGCCTGCACCAGCCTGGCCCCGCGCACCACCGCGACTCCCACACAGGGGCGTCCCGTAGATTAGCGGCGCAGGCTGATTGAAGTGATCCCAATGTGCGGGACGTTTTTACGCTCTCTCTTTCCCTCTTATTAAGTAATTTGTTTAAGTGCTTAATTACTCTCTCTCTCTCTCCTCTCTCTCTCTCTCTCTCTCTCTCTCTCTCTCTCTCTCTCTCTCATCTCCTCTCCTCTCTCTCCTCTCTCTCTCTCTCTTATTTTTCCTCCATCCCATTGCTTTCTTCCTCTTCCAATGTTCCCTCTTTTTTTTTTGCCCTACTTAAATAAATCCTCCTCCCTCCCTCCTTCACTCCCTCACTCCCTCTCCCCTTCCACGGTCCTTGCATCTCATAACTTGCCTCTTCCCACATGCTCTCTTATCACAGCCACTTAAGAGGCAATCTCGGTCAATGTTCTCTCATTGCATGCGTTTAGCCTCATATCAGCATGTCCGTCTCTCGCTCCTGGTAATCCTCCGTGCCTCCTTACCTCTTCGCCCGTGATTCCTCTGCCTTCTGGCTCAAGGCGGCTCAAGGAATTTCTGCTGCAGGGGTATTACTGGGGCCCATTCCGTGATCAGCATCATTAGCCAGGTTTTAGGAAGGCTTTGGGATGAGGTCGTATTGGTGCTGTCAGGAGGCGGAAAGAAGAAAAAGGAAGTAGTAGCGGCTGTGGCGGTGGCGGTTCTGGTGGTAGTGGTGGTGGTGGTGGTGGTAGTGGTGGTGGTGGTGGTTGTGGTGTAGTAAGAGGAATAATTCAGAGGAGGAGCAGCAGGACATATTACTTGGAAGGTCAATCAGAACGAAAATGAATTGTCTTACGAGACCAAGGTTTGTTGCTTTTATGGTGGTTGTTGATGACATGAGTGTGAGTGTTTGTGTGTGTGTGTGTGTGTGTGTGTGTGTGTGTGTGTGTGTGTGTGTGTGTGTAATGATTTTCAAGTTTGCCTCCATATTAGCGTTATGCTCTCTCTCTCTCTCTCTCTCTCTCTCTCTCTCTCTCTCTCTCTCTCTCTCTCTCTCTCTCTCTCTCTCTCTCTCTCTCTCTCTCTCTCTCTCTCTCTCACTTTGAGCGGAGGTTCTTTTGATGTGAAATCCTATTGTCTTCCCTCTGTGTCGGTACTGACCTTCGCTTCAGTTATGTTAAAGCTGAACTGTTGCGCTGATCTCCGTCATTGTTGTATGGAACTGTGTGTGTGTGTGTTAGTTCGCTTATGTGCCTGTCTGATATAACAAAGGGAGCATTTACAAGAGCCCAAGCATGTGAGGAAGCCTGTGTGTATGGTAGCGTGGAGGCATTATCACGATCATCATCCCACTAAGCAGGGTAAAATGACAGGTAATTACAGGATAGCCAGGAAACACTGCAGGATTAGTGTCACCACATCAAACTCAGCTCATAACGAGGACCCTTTCCCGAGGTTTAAGAAAGGTGGAAGGAAGCTTAGGAGGCAGTCTAACGTAGAAAGCTTCATATCATCGGTGCAGCTCACCAAACCTGAGCTCTTTCCAGATCCATCGTAAATGAGGCATAAATTTGTCTATTCTTGGACAACTTCCACCGCGCAGCATAATTACGCGTTGCTAGATGAGAAAATATGTTATGCTATTTTAGACTCGGCACACACTCCTAACAATCCTAATCCTCAAAGTGAGCCTACAACTGCGCTATTTTGCCAAAGTAATTGCTCGCTAGAACACAGAGTTAAACACCATCACAATCATGAGTCAATCATTTGATTTTTTTTTCTTTTTTTTTTTTTTTTTAGTAAGGATAGTGAGAGTTGGTTGGAATTCTCAGAGCAAGGTCATCGACTCGAGAGATGAATTGGTAGAATTGATTAATTAAAAAAACGGCCGTGCGGAATATAAACCAGCAGCGTGACGTGAGCAAGCCACCGGTATATTACATTAAAAATAAAATTATAATACCTTCATTGCAAATAGAGAGATAGTTTTTATTGTGAAAAAATAATATCCCTGTTGGGTCTGCCTCATTCTGTTTTGCGAGGAAGGCGCTTAAAAACATGTCCGTAATTTGAATTTGATAGATAACTTTGGAAAATTCGTAATGCATTTTTTTTTTCACTTAGAATAACTGTACTGTGAACTTTTTGCATTTCATTGCAGACTTTATAGTGTTTGGTGACAGGTCTCATTCCTGTGTAGCTTTCAATGTAAAGAAATTTTGTAGTCAATGCCACAGCTAATATAGTGGTGCGGGAACTTTACGAGGTTACAAATGTACGAATGCGTTGACTGCCGCTGTTTTACCGCGTCGAGAGAGAGAGAGAGAGAGAGAGAGAGAGAGAGAGAGAGAGAGAGAGAGAGAGAGAGAGAGAAAGCGCGCCACACGGGACCTAAACAAAAAAAGATCTCTCATAGTTGTCCCTTTTACGAATATTTTTGCCACACTGTGTTAAGGCAACCTGGTAAAAAAGAGATACAAATAGTTGAGTTTATATAAAATAGCGTGATCCATTTTAACTCCTGACTGGAAAAAAAATGTTATCGCGAACCACTAACAAGGGAGCGTAGAGGCAAGGCGTAGGGGCGGGGGGACCTCATCCTTGGAGGGTGGGGGAGAGGAGTAATACTCCTGGGGAAAGTAATATAATAGAGTATCATTTACAACAGTTATACAGCATGTTCACATTGACCATAATGGTATCATTAATAAGGAATGCTGTATTTTATTACTGCACATTGTACCTGCCACCCTTCACTTTTATTTTTGTTTACATAAACCCACAATAACCCGTAATATTCAACATTATTCTAGCACACACACACACACACACACACACACACACACACACACACACACACACACACACACACACACACACACACACACACACACACACTTTGAACACGATATCCATAGTCAACAAATATATTTTTAAAAGGTAATCCGAAAAAAGAGAGAGAGAGAGAGAGAGAGAGAGAGAGAGAGAGAGAGAGAGAGAGAGAGAGAGAGAGAGAGAGAGAGAGAGAGAGAGAGAGAGAGAGAGAGAGAACGCCAATAGATAAGAGCAGGATTAAAAGGTGGCCATATATCCCTTTCATCCTGCCTTTCATAGCTCCGGAAAGTAATTAAAAGTTATTTATACGAATTCTATGTACTACTCCACAGCAGTCGCCCCCGCGCCGCTGTTGGCTCAGAAAACGGACCGAGGACGTTGCCCTAAACATCTCGCGTTCATTTGACTTCGTTTTCGTTCCGCGTCAGATTCATTAAACGCACCTCGCAGTGACCACCCAAAATTTGCACGTCGGGAAAGTCTTTGTAAGTAAGATGTGGAATTCATCACCATCACCTCAAAAGTGATTTGCATGAGACGCAGACTCATTTCGTGGCACTGAGTAAGGGATACAAGATTATTTATTGCAAAAAAAAAAATAAGAAAAAAAGCAAAGTTTTGTATATCAGACAAGAAAAGGAACGACTTTTGTAGCAGATTAACATAACTGGATGCTCGTAGGATTAAAAAAATGGAGAGTATAACTTCAGAAATAACACTGTAACAGATGAATATAATTGGATGTCAGCAAGATTGAGAAGGAAGTGCAGAATATAACCTCATAAAGACTGTAGATATGTTCATTAACGTGGAAAGGAGGAACAGTCTTGAGAGTGTGCTCAGTGCATTGTTGTACGTACGTGTATGCATTCCTCGACTGTTAAGTAATAGTGCAAATGTGCCTTCTATTACCAGTAATTGCTGCCGTCTCTTGAGGGAAGTAAAAGGACAACTTCAGTGGATTAGATTACAGCAGACCATGGATAAGAGAGAGAGAGAGAGAGAGAGAGAGAGAGAGAGAGAGAGAGAGAGAGAGAGAGAGAGAGAGAGAGAGAGAGAGAGAGAGAGAGCATTGTCCTACTTTGTGGCGTATTCCATTTTTACCTAGATTAAAGCAAACTAAAAAACAACAACAATTGTTCTTTGTTCGCCTTTGCTCCCTATTCCGTCCTCTTGTCTTTGATGTCTCGTAACCATTATATTGCTGATGGACTGCTGAACAATATTTCGGATCAACATGTCCGTTTTCGCTTTTAATTTTTTTCCATTATTTTCGTTCCTTTGTACTGCGATGGATCACATGAGTACTGCAGATCGTCATGAATTTTGTGAAATGTGCTCTTTTATAAACAAACAATAGCAAAAGAAAAAAAAATCACGCTAAAAACAGTACCACCACCATCACCACCACCATTGCGCATACAAGCAATCCCTTTACAAATATGCAGGAAAATCAGAGAGAGAGAGAGAGAGAGAGAGAGAGAGAGAGAGAGAGAGAGAGAGAGAGAGAGAGAGAGAGAGAGAGATATGAAGTAAAAAAAAACTGAAATAGGACAATAACCTGGCCTATGGAAAAAAAAAAAAGTCAGCAGATGGTGGCTTTGTGTCCCATCTGGCGGGGAAAAAAATGTAGCGAGGGAGTTAAGGGGGAAGTGTTTGTTTAGTGGCGTTAAAGTTGCACTGAGCTGACTGATGTTGCTTTTTTTCCAGATAAGTAAAAAAAATCATTGTCAATGAAAAGAACGAAGTGTATTGGTTGTATGTGTGTGTGTGTGTGTGTGTGTGTGTGTGTGTGTGTGTGTGTGAGAGAGAGAGAGAGAGAGAGAGAGAGAGAGAGAGAGAGAGAGAGAGAGAGAGAGAGAGAGAGAGAGAGAGAGAGAATGGTTTATATTCACACACACACACACACACACACACACACACACACACACACACACACACACACACACACACACACACACACACACACACTATGCAAAGTTAAGCAAGTACATGCACCCGTGCTATTCCCAGCATCTATGCAATTATTCTTGCAAACGAACAACGCACTGTGTTTCCCCAGATCCTGTGAAATTAAAGTACAGAAGAAAAAATACAAGTGCAGGATCATGCAGTTCCATATTTGAAAGATATAGTAGAGAGAGAGAGAGAGAGAGAGAGAGAGAGAGAGAGAGAGAGAGAGAGAGAGAGAGAGAGAGAGAGAGAGAGAGAGAAATTACACACTTGAACGTCAAATGATGCCCTAGGAAGGAATTTTCTTTTTAAATTATCTATGAATTTCATGATAGGTCAGAAAGCCTTTTTGTTTTTGCTTTTTACAACTGCGAGAGGAAGATTTTTTTTACGCTGCATTTGTCTTTCAGTTCTTGCTTTATACAACAGTAAATATAGCTGCGATGTTTTATTTATTTATTTATTTATTTTCTTTTTTGTAAGAGGGGCACCGGCCAAGGACAACAAAAGTGTATAAAAAAAGGCCACTAAGGAGCCAGTCCCTCAAAAAAACAGGACAGCAAAGATTACCGAATAGTGAAAGATAAGTATCTTGAAACTTCCCTCTTGAAAGAGTTCAAGTCATAGGAAGGAGGAAACACTGAAGTAGTCAGGGAGTTCCAGAGTTTGCCAGAAAAAGGGATGAATAATTGAGAATACTTGCATCAAAGAGGTTGACTGAATAGAGGTGAGAGAAAGCAGAAGGTCTTGTTCAACGAGGACACGGGAAGAGGTGAAACATGCAGTTAGCAAGATCAGAAGAGCAGTTAGCGTGAAAATAGTGGTAAAAGATAGCAAGAGATACGTCATTACAACGATGAGAAAAATGCTGAAGGCAGTCAGTTAGAGAAGAGAAGTTGATATGACGAAATGCTTTAGATTCCACCCTGTCTAAAAGAACGGGACGAGTGGAACCTCTCACGCATGTGAAACGTACTCCATACATGAACGGGTAAGGCCCCTTTACAGAGTTAGCAGCTGTTGGGATGAGAAAAACTGGTAGAGACGACTCAGAACACCTAACTTCATTGAAGCTGTTTTAGCTAGAGATGAAATGTATTTTTTACTTTAGATTATTAGTCAAGATCGGTATAGGAGACAGTTAAGTGTCATTGAAGAAAAGGGGATAGTTATTTGGAAGGATGTGTTGTGTTGACATGTGGAGGAATTGGGTTTTTGAGGGAATGAACAATACAAAGTTTGCTATGCTCCAATCAGAAATTTTAGATTTGTTTGAAGTCAAGTGCTCTGTGGCTTCTTACATAAGCTGTTTCCTTCCTGAAGGGTTTGACGTCTCTGAAAGGACGTGGAAAAGTGCAGGATGGCAGCATCAGCGTAGGAGTGGATAGAACAAGGAATCTGGCTTAGAAGATCATTGATGAATAATAGGAATAGAGTGGGGGATAGGACAGAACCCTGGGGAACAGTGACCGCCTACCTCATTAGCAATAGAACGGTCAGAGAGGATACTTGACATAAAGTTAAAGAGAGAAAGATAGAAGCCGTAAGAGGGTAGTTTGGAAATCAAAGCTTTGTGCTTTGATATGTCTAAGGCAACAGCGAAAATTTCACCAAAATCCGTGAAAGAGGATGACCAAGTCTCAGTAAGGAAACCCAGAAGATCACCAGTAGAACCCATACTGGAGATCAGATATAAGATTGTGAATTAACAGATATTTAAGATTCTTCCTATTGAGGATAGATTAAAATACTTTAGAGAGATAGGAAATTAAAACAATAGGGCTGTAGTTTGAGGGATTAGAGCAGTCACCCGTTCTAGGAAGAGGCTGAATGTAGACAAACTTCCAGCAAGAAGGAAAGGTAGATGTTGATAGACAGAGTTGGAAGAGTTTGACTAGGCAAGGTGAAAGCACGGAAGAATTTTGAGTGGAAGGTGTGCGTGTATGTGGATTTGTGTGAAGGAAGAGAGTTGTCTTTTTGTTTTAAAGCTAATATTGTAGCGATTCGGATGAAAGCCAGAAAGAGACTGTCTAACTAAACCCAGCGTATTTCCTTTAACAGCTACTTTTTATTTTATTTTTCCAGAATTTTTCAGATGAAATTGCAAAAATAAAGAACCGATTATCTTTTTTTCTTTTTTTTTGTCTCTTCATGGAGAGATGTCTTTGTTTGTAGGTGCGTGTCTCTGGTAAGAGGTTTCTTTGTATATGTTTTCTCCTCACTGGCTAGTTCTTCCCTCATTAGGAACTTTGCTGTCTTCTTACGGAAAGAAAAGAAGTCGTCATTGTTGAGTGTCCGCCATCCTTCTGTTGTTTCCATGGTGACTCCTAATGGCGGTGTGTGTGTGTGTGTGTGTATGTGTGTGTGTGTGTGTGTGTGTGTGTGTGTGTGTGTGTGTGTGTGTGTGTGTGTGTGTGTGTGTGTGTGTGTGTGTGTGTGTGTGTGTGTGTGTGTGTGTGTGTGTGTGTGTGTGTGTGTGTGTGTGTGTGTGTGTGTGTGTGTGTGTGTGGCGGGCCATTTCGCCCTTCTTCATAAGATGGTGGTGGAAGTGCTAAGTACGGTATAGGTGATCTTCGCAGAGGCTTTGCACTATACTACGCTTGACTAAATGTTGAGGCAAAATATAAATGTAATTTTACATTATATTCCTATCATTACGAATATTTCATGAGTGCTCTGCACAAAGATGAGTTTCTGATAAAAAGAAAGCCGTGTGTGTGTGTGTGTGTGTGTGTGTGTGTGTGTTTGTGAGAGAGAGAGAGAGAGAGAGAGAGAGAGAGAGAGAGAGAGAGAGAGAGAGAGAGAGAGAGAGAGAGAGAGAGAATCAAAATGAATAGGTAAATATAAGGATGCATGGATTTTAACTGAATTTGGGGCGCGGAGCACAGATTTTTGGTGCTGCATCCATGGTTGTTTACCAAGTCACAGGTCCATGAGGCTCCATGCGGAGTCACGCGGGTGGATAATGATATCTAAACACGCCTCAAGGTACATTTCACAAGGCAAGGTAAACAAGTGGATTTAGGCTCGTTCGCTGAAGTATTCATGGAGACAAACAGGCCAACAAAGGCTGCGAGTGACATGTTTGCTTCCAGCGCACGGCCGCCGGAGGGAGCACCTCGGGGTCCTACCTATGCACGTCCTGCCGTCCTTGTCCTCCTCCCACTCCGCTCACCACTGCAGCCCTTTCTCCCTTGCCCTCTCGTCATCATTCGCACTGAGCCACACATCGGGGGCACTACAGCTACAATACTCGCTTATGGTTCAGAGTTAAAGCACACACTCAAAATTCTCTTAAAGGATTTGCACCTAAGACTCAATTTCGGGATAAGGCTTCAAGTCTCCGGCTCTCTACATGGATCAGGCAACAGATAAGGCTAAAGGGAAATGTTAATGTGTAAAGGAACACACACACACACACAGAGAGAGAGAGAGAGAGAGAGAGAGAGAGAGAGAGAGAGAGAGAGAGAGAGAGAGAGAGAGAGAGAGAGAGAGAGAGAGAGAGAGAGAGATTCTTGTGATTTTAAGTGTGTGTTTGTGTGTGTGTGTGTGTGTGTGTGTGTGTGTGTGTGTGTGTGTGTGTGTGTGTGTGTGTGTGTGTGTGTGCGCGCTTTGCATTTTACGAAATTTTATTGCAGAATCAACACCTTGTAACTTGGACATTCAGCAACACTTTAGGATCACAATTCTGAATAATGGACCAGTCTCATTCATTGCAGTGATGCTTTTCAACTTGTTTTCACCTTCTCTTTGTTCATCTCACTACCAATTCATGAGGTGAGTTCTGGCACACATAATGCTCCTAAAAAAGTTTATGGAATACATTTTGGCAGCACTTATTATAGAGGGACTAAATGTTAAAGAGGTGGGAGTTTTAGTAAATCATTTTCCTGCAACCACCACCACCACCACTACCACCACCATCATAAGGGTGACTCGCATTTATGTAGATCATAACGTTTTGGTGAATAAATTGAATGGTGATTGATCGTGGGCAGAAAGAGAGCAGGCATGTGTGCGTGTGTGTGTGTGTGTGTGTGTGTGTGTGTGTGTGTGTGTGTGTGTGTGTGGGTCTGGGTGTGGGTGTGTTTGTGTACGTAGATTGGTGTGGATGTGGGGTGTATTTTCCTCCTTTGAAATACAACATGAGGGCATCCATCCATTCATCCACCCACCCAGCCATATATACGCACACGCATGCATACATAATTGCACAATGTAAACGAACGCAACTGAACAATTTGAACCAACATAAAAAATACAAACATGTAGAAATATTTCCCTTTGTTGCGAAATTTCCTCTCTCTCTCTCTCTCTCTCTCTCTCTCTCTCTCTCTCTCTCTCTCTCTCTCTCTCTCTCTCTCTCTCTCTCTCTCTCTCTCTCTCTTTCTCACACTAAAACATGAAAAGCAAATCCTGACGCTCGTTAAATTTATCCCACAGCCCAACTCTCAGGTGCACACCCCGCTAAGCCGCCTTATGGGTCCCCTTTTTCACGGTAGTGGTGATGGCAGCGTCTGAGAAAACTGCGAAAAAGTGTTTTTTTCTTATATCCTTATCTGTTACGTGGTGTTGCTTTATTTATTTATTTTATTTTATTTATTTATTTATTTTTTATTTATTTATTTTATTTTATTTTTTTTTTGGTGTGTGTATGCCTTTGTTTTTGTTTCTGTCCTTCGTGTGTTGCAGATCCAGAGGATTGCCATCTGAAATCCAAATGGGCGAACCTCTTAATGTGTAGCCCCTGTTCACCTAGCCCCAAGTAGATACGGGATGTAACCCGAAGGGTTGTGACCTCGCTGTCCCGGTGTGTGATGTATAAGTGGTCTCAGTCCTACCCAGAGATCGGTCACTAAGAGCTCTGAGCTCTTTCCGTAGGGAAACGGCTGGCTGGGTGACCAGCAGACGACTGTAGGTGAATCACACACACACACACGCATGCACGCACGCACGCACGCACGCACACACACACACACACACACACACACACACACACACACACACACACACACACACACACACACACACACACACACACACACACACACACACGTACACGCACAGAAGCACTCCACGCGTCTCAACAACTCACAGAATCCCTCTCAGAACTCTCAACTTTCCTCCCTCGCCCTTGCGCTCTTCTTTCCCTCCTCTTCTCTCTTCTCACGTGACCCTCAGACTCCTTTCTTCCCCTCACATGACCCTCACGTTCCTCTTCTCCCTCTTCCACTCGTGCTCAAATTCCTCTTGTATTCCTCCGCTCCCCTTCCTTCACCTTTATGTCGTGAAACTTTTGTTCTCGCTGTTCACCTGTTTCTTCTCCTTCATGTTTCATTAGTACCTTAATTTAATCGGCCACGCTTCGTCTCCCCTCTGCAGTTAAATTTTTACCTCTCTCTCTCTCTCTCTCTCTCTCTCTCTCTCTCTCTCTCTCTCTCTCTCTCTCTCTCTCTCTCTCTCTCTCTCTCTCTCTCTCTCTCTCTCTCTCTCTCTCTCTCTCTCTCTCTCAATGTTTGTTTGATACTATTAATTCTATTTATTTTATCTCCATTCCATGACAGACTCTGATTATTGTCTGTTTTTTTTTTTTTTGTTCTAGCGGTAGTAACTACTGATAATAATGATGTTAACAATAATGATGATATTAATGATGATGATGATGATGATAATAATGATAATAATATCGTTATTATTATTATTATTATTATTATTATTATTATTATTATTATTATTATTATTATTATTATTATTATTATCATCATCATTATTATTATTATTATTATTATTGTTAATTTTACTATGGATATTATTACAATTATCATTATTATTCTTTTTGTTGTTGTTTTTGTTGTTGCTGCTATCGGGATTACAGTGTGTACTTGATTGCTGAGCGACTGTTACTCTCAAATACGTTGTATGTTGAAAGATTTTTCCTCTTTAAAGTCATTCCACACAGCGTTCTTGTTTCACAAATCGGTAGATGTAAATAGGAGGTCCCCGAGAGCCCAGTGGAGAGGAAGTGTTTTGTCGTCCACACTGTGTAACTGAATGTAATGAAGCTTTGTTAACATCGATAATGAAGTGCTCTCTCTCTCTCTCTCTCTCTCTCTCTCTCTCTCTCTCTCTCTCTCTCTCTCTCTCTCTCTCTCTCTCTCTCTCTCTCTCTCTCTCTCTCTCACCCATCACCATGCAGCAAGACGTTAACTGTCGAGGGAAACTCACTGCACTATCGGCCTTCCCCAAAAACTTACCTCGTAAGCCTAAAAGAACATCTTCGTTAACTGCCTCCAGGCGCCGCGTCTAATCACAAAAAAAAAAAAGACGACTTGACACCCTACCACCTAAACTTTTTTTTTCTTTCGCCCCACCCTTTCATTGCCATGCACCCTCACTCTCCCTCTGCCGCGGACGCCAGCACCATCCGCGCAACCTCCCGCCTCCCCCTCAACCCAATTAGAGCCCGGCGGTTAATAGCCCCCTCCCTCCTCCTCCCCCTCTTCCTTTCTCGCTTTTCTCCTTCTCTCCACATTCCCTCCTCTGTCCTCTTCCTCCTCCTCCTGCTCCGGAAAGCTGGCATCCTCGCCCAATTAGTGAGAAGCCGTAATAGTCCTGGTCGCGTATTGGCCTATGCCTGAAAAACAAATGGCACTTTTTTTCTCGCTTTCCGTTAAGTGAAGTTTCCCCTACACTGTTGATTTCTGTCGCTCCTTCCAATTTTGTCCTTGTTTACGTGCCGTAGCTCCGTCCCCTAGCAACAGCCCCCCTTCGACCACTCCTCATCAGTCTTCGTCTCGAGTCCTACCATCGATGTCCATAGCAGTGTACCACTACCGAGGTAGCAATTTCGCCAACAAGATAAGAACCAATAGTATAGACGCACTGCAGAATTCTCCGTTAACCTCTGTCTCTAAAGGGCCCCGCGCTGCACCATTCCTCCCACATCCACTCGGTCTTATCACCACTGACTGCTGCAATGGTTGTTTGGATGACCCAAGGACACTCAACCCGCCGTGCCGCCTCTGAGACGCCACCATGACGCCATCGTATCCTTGCTCTTGATGGCACAGAAACTTGATCTCCGCTCCTCCCGTACCGCACCGGCTGTCCATAAATCACCGTTTTTGTCTCAAGTCTTACACACTATTCTAGACCAGATCGGCCCTCTCTGAAACTGTGATCTCTAAGACTTGACGTGTAATGCTTTCTGGGAGTGTGTCCTTTCCCCGTGGCAGTTACCTGCTCAGCGCGCCTTTAAGCCTCTCAATGAAGTCCTTAATCAGACGACTTCTAAAAGAATAAATCTGTGTGATTAATTTCCTTTTTGCTTTCTCTCTCTCTCTCTCTCTCTCTCTCTCTCTCTCTCTCTCTCTCTCTCTCTCTCTCTCTCTCTCTCTCTCTCTCTCTCTCTCTCTCTCTCTCTCTCTCTCCCCCTTTGTCTCTATTATTGTTTTTATATTAAAGCGAGTTACGTGGTTTGCGTAATCTCCTAGTCTTAACGAAAGTGAAGTAAGCCTCTTGTCCTGGTTCTCCATGGTAATAGAGAAAAAGACCTTTGAATGTACCGAAAAAGGATCACTCACCATCACACTGTAGCTTCTAAACAGCAGGAGAAGGAAGAAGTACACAATCTTAACGCAAGATATGTAGCACGCCACTACTCTCCAGTCTGAACCTCCCAGCGCTGCCTCTTTCCTTAATTTGGAGAGAAACTTTGGCCACTATACTAAAACACTTCTGCGCCGCACCTCCACTACTTTCAAAATGTTCTAGCTGAAGTTATATGAGTTTTAAGTGCGTTTTTACAGTTCTAGTGAGAGATTAACAAGATCTTTACGTTATTAACAGGAAAAAAAAATCTTGAGAACCCGGCTAATCATATTTGTGGCCTTAGAAAACAGCCGTGGTGAGACAACAAAGCGTTTCTGAATACGGGCCTTTGTTTTACCCTCACTGCTGCCACTGCTACTGGATGCTCCTTCTCTTGTGTTGCTCGACGGCGTTACTCACCAGAGTCCGTACAAATCGGCACAGCAGCAGCCTCGCACCGTGCTTTACTCGACACACATACAGTCGATAAGTAACTCTTCCCTCTCCATGACATGATTAATGACTAATCTCATTACGTTTTTACCGGACGAATATTTGTAATTATTGTCATTGTATTTTTCTCACGCTGCTTATCTACTCGTAAATTCTTAATAATATTTTCTTAATTTTATGTTAGATTGCGAGATACTAGCTTTCAGCGTGGTGGCCACGTAATTAGTCAGTACACCACCAATCACTGGTCAGTTCCAACACGACTCTATTTTACCATTAGGGTCCTGATAACAGCAGCTGGCGCGGACGCTTCACTGCTGACAGTCACTGAAACTAGTCTCCTTTCAATATGAAGTCAGTTAATCCATCAGAGAGTAAGAACAGGTGTAGGACGATGGATTTATGAGTTCCCTTGAATAGAAGCGGGTGCCCAGTAACCAGGTGTGTGTGTGTGTGTGTGTGTGTGTGTGTGTGTGTGTGTTAACTTCTAAGTTCAGATCAAAATGGTCTACGCCATACCACCGTAAGACGACGAAAATGCGGATTATAGGCTTTACGTGCAGGATTCTCTCTCTCTCTCTCTCTCTCTCTCTCTCTCTCTCTCTCTCTCTCTCTCTCTCTCTCTCTCTCTCTCTCTCTCTCTCTCTCTCTCTCTCTCTCTCTCATCCCAGCCAGCCAGCCAGCCAGCCACACACAATATGAGTTCCAAGGCTAAGCTGTGTCTTGGAGGGTAATGGCTGGCGATCACGAGTACAGCACGTGATCTTCAAGATTAGGGAGGTGGGGGCGGGGAGAGTTGAGGGAGAATTACACACACACACACACACACACACACACACACACACACACACACACACACACACACACACACACACACACACACACACACACACACACACACACACAGAGACAGAAGTGTGCGCGTCTTCGTCTTTTAAAAGCCTGCCTAATAACTCCCAAGGGTAAATTAGAGTTCTTGAATGTCTCGCTCTGTTTGACATGGCCATATATCGTCTCAAGGTCAAGTTTGTGAGAAGAAACGAGGGGAGAGGGAGGGAGGAAGGGGGACTTAAGGAAGGAAAGAAAAGCAGAAGCGAAGGAACAGGGATAGAGAGATCTTAGTGTCTGTGTGATTATGTGAGCTAACGATCCTCTTGTATCTCTTTACAGGGCCCGCATATGTGTATCCTTACAGACACAGAAACTTAAATCCACCCATCCACCCACCCACCCACCCACACACACACACACACACACACACACACACACACACACACCCACACACACCCACACACACACACACACACCCACACACACACTTCAGCACTTAAGATTCCTTGAATTTCCCTCCTGGAAGCGGTGGAAAAGAACAAAGAAATGAGAAAACTGCAAATACCATAAAAGAACACACTCAAGCCACAACTCCCCTGCCCATAAAGGATAAACGGATAAAACTATTACGTATATAAATGATGCAAAAAAATAAACCAAACAAGAATAGAGGGAGAACACACACACACACACACACACACACACACACACACACACACACACACACACACACACACACACACACACACACACACATGAGAATGACAGAATAGGGAGAAAGAAAGATAATGGAAAGTTAATAAGATAGAGAAAATTAATGCCATCAGTAAGTGAACTCTTTGAGCCCATTTCCCCCTCCACCCCTGACCCTAACCTCCCGATAATGAGCATTCGAGCCTCGGTGGCGGCGTGACCCCAATATATGGCGCAGCTGTGGTCTGTGGTTCTGGTTTTGTGGGGGAAGGCGACGCACTGTGGTGGAGACGGATTATGACGAGATAAAGGCGACCAACAGAGGGAGGAGGGAAGGGAGGGATGAGAGGGAGAAAGGATAGAGAAGATGAGGGGGAAGGAAGTCCAGAATGAATGAGGGGAAAGGGGGAAAGGAGCCACGATCTCTGAATATTAAAGACAACACTGTTTGCATCTGTATGTGTGTGTATGTGTGTATATGTGTGTGTGTGTATGTGTATGTGTGTGTATGTGTGTGTATGTGTGTGTGTATGTGTGGCGTTGACAGGCTACGTAGGGTGCCGGTGAAGAACAGCATGGGGTGAGAGAAGGATGGGGGTGAGGGGAGGGTTCCGCTATGGTGTGACAGATTGGGTGATTAACCAAGCTTCGGGGAGAGTAGAGGGTGAGGGGAGCATCGTGGGGTGAGTTCCGGAGATAGTGGATGATGTGTGTGGGCGTGTTAGAGAGAGAGAGAGAGAGAGAGAGAGAGAGAGAGAGAGAGAGAGAGAGAGAGAGAGAGAGAGAGAGAGAGAGAGAGATTGTCAAATGCAGTAGGACAAGTAGTTTATGTGAATATCGTGCCATTTTTTTTATTGCTCTCAGCGAGTACGAGGCGAAATGGAAAGAGGAATATAAAGACCAACAAAAATAGAGAATTGTCAAATAAACTACCCAGGAAAAGTAAAAGTAAATGTAAACCGGTTCTGGACACTCTTTAGACTCTCTCTCTCTCTCTCTCTCTCTCTCTCTCTCTCTCTCTCTCTCTCTCTCTCTCTCTCTCTCTCCTCCACACTAACACTAAGCATTAGCCTTTGTATTTTTCTAGCAGCACGTCATGTTGACCTCCTTTCCCTTCGTTTATTACTTCGTCTATTCCTTCCTTTCTTACTTTTTCCTTTTTTTTTTTTGCCATCCTTCCTTTGTTCTTATCTCCCGTCCCCTATTTTCTTTATTTTTTTTTTATGCTGACCTTCCTTCCTCCTTTCTTCTATTTTTCATTTCTTTCTTTCCTTCCTTCCTTCCTTCCTTCCTTCCTCCTTTCCGTCCCTCCTTCCTCTTCCCGCACTTCATCACCGTGCCGCTGGCTGGTCTTCCTCCCATAAGTCCTTCCCACACCGCCTCTCACCGTATTCTTCTCCCTGTCACCACTCTCATGTCACTCTTATGTCTCTCTTTCTCCTTTTCCATGCATGCCTCACTTGTCTCCAAATTTCTCATTTACTTCCCTCCCCTTCCTCCACGGGATCCACCCCTACGACACCCCTCCCTCCTTGTCTGTCTCTCCTTCCCTCCTCCTCCTCTCGCTTCGTCGCTTCCTTCCCTTCACAAAGTCACGTATGTTTTGGAAATTATGTAAGTTGGATGGAGTATAAGGCGGCGCTGACAGGTTATTTGCTCCGGAGAGTTTCCTAACGTGCACGAGTTTTCCTTCCGATCCGTCGTCCCGCAGATGTGACGCCAAGGGAATGACTTGTCTCATGAGGAATAAGAGGTTTAGTGAAAGGGGAGAGAGAGAGAGAGAGAGAGAGAGAGAGGAGAGAGAGAGAGAGAGAGAGAGAGAAGAGAGAGAGAGAGAGAGAGAGAGAGAGAGATTTGTGGTATGTGATTAATAAACGTCTATCTAGCCATCTATTTATCTGTAGTACTGGTTGAAGGGTCAATAAATGTCTGTCTGTCAACCTATGTTTGTGCGTGTGTTGTGTGTGTGTGTGTGTGTGTGTGTGTGTGTGTGTGTGTGTGTGTGTGTGTGTGTGTGTGTGTGTGTGTGTGTGTGCCTGCGCGTATGTGCGCGTGTGGGCGAAGGTCAATAAATGTGTCACTACGTATATACACCATCTGTGTGTGTGTGTGTGTGTGTGTGTGTGTGTGTGTGTGTGTGTGTGTGTGTGTGTATGTAAGAATGCAGCCAGGCTGAATGGGCGTCTCTTAGCGAGGGAACATCTGGTGCTATGAAGGTTCAGAATCTAGCCAGCCATAAGCGCCCGACTTAATTGTTCTTGCCACATCCCACCGACTCCTCCCTTTCAGCATACACTTCCTGAGCCACAGTGAGGGTTACTGTCACACCACTGATTTTCTATACACTTCTGGCGAACGCTACAATCCTCTGTCCCGTTTACCTCCTTTCCATTTGCAGCTAAAGCTTACGGCCCTCGACCCCCTTCCCTCCTCCTCTTCCCACCTCCATCGTAGCAAAACAAGGCACATGTGTGGTGTGGGTGAGTGTGTGAGTGCATGTATATTTGAGAGTAAGTGTGTATATGTGTGGACATGTCTATGTTTGCGCTTTGTATCCTCGTGTGTGCATGGGCGGGGAGGGACGAGAGGGGCATGGCAGGGTCACGCTTTCAGTTTGCTTTTGTTGCATCGTGTTTTGATAAGAGCCCGCTAAGAGCCAAGCGGATGGCTTTGGGGTGAACTTAAATCTAGCGTGATTGAGTTTACCCGTGAGACGAAATGGATAGGAAAAGATTAAATGGTGGAGAGTAACGCTGCTTGCCTCGTATGGTGGTGTACTGAGGTTCAGGACGGATGTGGTTGACAGATTGGAGAGAACAAAAAAGAATAAAAACATGAGTAATGAAATTATGTGAAGGCATCCCATCTGGTCACAGAACAATGGTGATCAGAAATGGAATTTTTTTGTCTGTATCGGAGCTTGTATTGGATTAATTCAGTACGTGACGGCTTAGGAGTAAATTGGATTCGTGCTACCATGATCGTAACAGGTGGAAAAGAAGAAAAGTTCATTAGATAGAAGAAAAAATATTGGTGTCCTATTGCATTATCTAGAAACTGTTTTCCGTTTTCGTTAATCTTATTTAGTCGAAACTGCCGCAGCGTCTCACTGGGGCTGCGCTAAAGTCGATTTCCATTGGTGATTAAGGCTGGCGAGAAGTTAGGCCGCCCTCCCCCTTCTCCCTTCACCCAATCGGAAAACAGATAGCTGGTCTTACTATGCAAATGGAGTCCTTGATTGGCTTGTTGGAACTTGCCCCCCCATCCGGCCACGCTGATTGGCCTTTCTCCCTCCCTTGCTCACTGACCAAGTCCAAACCTAAGCCTCTTTCCCTCCACCTAATCCTCGTCACCATCCGGTCACTCGCCCATCGCAGTCGCTCGCTGGCCGGGAGAGTTACCAATAATACCTCCGCAGTGATTTTCATGAGTGCTTCACATGAGTGGTAAAGAGAATGTAGTACTGTAAGGTCAAGGGATATGCCGTAAATATCCGCTTGAGAGTGGAGAGATGTCCGTGTCTGATACTCTCTCTCTCTCTCTATGGACGGCCTTAATGTACTTAGATATATATTATCAATAACTCTCTCTCACTCCTCTCCTCTCTCTCTCTCTCTCTCTCTCTCTCTCTCTCCTCTCTCTCTCTCTCTCTCTCTCTCTCTCTCTCTCTCTCCTCTCTCTCTCTCTCTCTCTATACATATCCTTTGTGTGAGGCCTCGAGGTTGCTACTGGAGATGTCGTGGCGGCTCAATCTTACCTGGAACAGAAAAAAAAATAAATAAATAAAGAAAATGAAATTTATAAGCCCTTTCGTGGTACAGATTAACCATTAAAAACACAAACATTTATATAAACCCTGTTATATATCAACTGTTGGAGAGCATTGTTTTATTATTTTCGCAGCTATGGTACGCGTACAATGTTTTATTGCAACTCTGTATTTGTTGATTTTTTCGGGGGATTAAAAAGGAAAATACTGTCAAGCGGTGTTATATAGAGGGTGCTAAGGGCGAGTGACGGGCAGGTGGTGGCGGTGGTGGTTGTGGTGGTGGTGGTAAAGGCATGCACGTTGTCACTGGAGATAAAAGATATGGAATAGAAAAGTAAAAAAATATATCAGGTCACGCAACCCTCATTAGCCAGCACGGGGCGACAGCCAGCCAGGTTTGGTGATGGATGCACTCTCCGCAGGCACTCCTCTCTTCCCCCACACACTCCTGCAGGCACCCCTCCCTGCCCCCACACACTCCTGCAGGCAACCCCTTCCTTCCCTGCCCCCACACACTCCTACAGGCACCCCCTCCCCCCCATGCCCCCACACACTCCTGCAGGCACCCCCTTCCCTCCCTGCCCCCACACACTCCTGCAGGCACCCCTCCCTGGCTTCACAGACACTTTAGACACCCCTCCCTGCCCCCACACATTCCTGCAGGCACCCCTCCCGCCACTTCCCCCACACACACTCCTGCAGGCACCCCTTCCCTCCCTGCCCCACACACACTCCTGCAGACACCCCTCCTTGCCCCCACACACTCCTGCCTGTCATGACTAAGGATTGTGGGGCGTTGCAACCTGACTGAGGGCGCGTCATGCCCACGCCTCTGCGCTTTATGTCTCATCGACAAGGAGGGAGACCAGTAGGATTATTCATCAGGGAAGGCCTAAATGTACACGCTTTGCTCGGCGAGACTACCAGGAAGGGATTGTTCTGCGGTGAGTCACGTAAAACATGCCGCCATTTGTCAGTTAACGTGCTGTTCCAGGCGCTCATGTGTAGACCAGACGGTGTAAATAATGCAAAAAATGTTTGTATTTATTGTGCGCCTGATTTTAACCAGTGATTATTTTAACAACTTTGTTTTGTCTCACGTATGAATATTCCATGTATTCATGTGACCAGAAATTGAACGGTTATTTGAAATGATGAGGTGAAATATTATGAATACCGCATGCGAGCGAGCGAGCCTGTGTGTATGTGTGTGGGTGTGTGTGTGTGTGTGTGTGTGTGTGTGTGTGTGTGTGTGTGTGTGGGCAGCAAGGATGTGACGCACAACCATTCACTAATAATGGAAAGCCTGAATGCTGAGGACAGGATATGAACAAAGGTGTCTCATGTCACCTGTCGCCTTATTGATTATTCTGTTGTTCATGAGAACAGTACACATAAAGAAATACTAGAAAAAATATTCGGAATTTGCATTAACATACATTGGTTTAAGACCGTTATAGTTTAAGTAAACTACTCCCAATTAATGAAAATTAACGTAATTACTCTGCGCACACCGTCACTATTCAGTGTAGTGTTGAATACAAAAGTACGTGCTACGCAGTAAATAAATTACTGTAACATTTCCTTCAGTTGCGAGTACCATTCCTGTGCCACCAGCAAGGGAACACAAGGTAGTACTGCAGGGAGGAAAATTGTGTACAACAAAAAGAGGAACATTTTCACAGCCGTACATGGACCTTAATTAATTCTGACAATAAGAAGACAAATAAAAGTCCACGACATAACATCCCTCAGGCCGCTACCATGCCTCTCTCCTACACACACACACACACAAACACACACGCCGTAGGGAGGGCAGGTGGCTCAGCAAAATTTTGTTTGTAATAGGGTTCTTGTCTTCGCGTGCCCTTTAACTCTCCTCTGTTGAATGAGTGGAGATATTTTTGTATTTTCGTCTTTCCCTATTATCCGTGTACCCATTCCCCTCCAAGCTCCTTTTCTTTTTTTTTTCTTGTTTTTTCTTTGTATTCCATTTATGTATTTTCTTTCATCGTCTCTCTCTCTCTCTCTCTCTCTCTCTCTCTCTCCTCCTCTCTCTCTCTCTCTCTCTCTCTCCTCTCTCTCTCCTCTCTCTCTCCTCTCTCTCTCTCTCTCTCTCTCTCTCTCTCTCTCTCTCTCTCTCTCTCTCTCTCCCTTACTCTCTCACACACACACACACACACACACACACACACACACACACACACACACACACACACCACAGCGTACCCTCGCCTTTAGAGCCACGCACGGAAAGAACTACATTCCTCAGCTCTGCCTTGCTTCATGAACCTCAAAACATTATTAGGTTTCTTGAAGCACGAAGCTCAAAATATTATGAAGTATGTATAATTGGAAATCTGCGAGAATTCAGCAAAAAAAGATGTTTGGTACTGAGAGAGAGAGAGAGAGAGGAGGAGAGAGAGAGAGAGAGAGGAGAGAGAGAGAGAGAGAGAGAGAGAGAGAGAGAGAGAGAGAGAGGGAGAGAGAGAGAATCAGTCTTCATCATGGGATTTAACCACCTAATTTTGTGCTATTTTTCATCCAACACTTATTCTACGCTGATACCTTTAAAAGAGCGCGCCAGAATACTTAATGCTGGCGATGACTTGGTACACCTTTTAGGGGAGCAAAGAAAAAGGGAAAGACTAATGGCAATCGTATGTAAGGGAAACTGAGAGATTGGTGGCAGAGGGAAGGTAGCCAAAGTATCATCATAAATCCCTTGTCAGAATGCCTCACGGAAAAAAAAAAATGTTTATAAGTGGAGCTCTTTAGCCAAGTTGTCTCGGGATGAAAAGTAACCTATGGCTCGTTTAGGGTCGATTATTCAATACCCGAGTCAATGGTGGGAGATGGGCGGCAGGAAGCGAGCGGAGGGAGGATATAAAAAATGTACGAGGGTTGTAGCGAAAGAAAAGAAGTAGGAGGAGGGGGATGGAAAGGGTGGAGCAAAAAATGAATAGAAGGAATAAAGCCCAGGAAGGAGAGAGGAAGCGAGATAAAGAGAAAAGAAAGAAAATGAGGGGAAGTAATCAAGAGAAGCGAGGGAGTTTGTATGAAGAGGAGAGAAGGAGAAAGAAAGTGGAGAGGGAGATGAAGAGAGGGAGGGAGGGCTGGAGGCAGGCTGGCACGGCAGATAGACAGGCAGGCAGGCAGGCTGGTTGGCTAGGAGTGCAGGAAGAGGAAATAAATGGAAGAAGGGAGGGAGCAGACAGCACTTCAATACTCTCTCTCAATTTAGCATTCTTAGAAAATGTAGGAAACAGAGGACGGAAGAGAGGGACGAAGAGAAGCAGAAGGAAGAGAAACAAACACGCAGTTCCTTCTCCTCCTCCTCCTCCTCCTCCTGCTGGTTAGTTTTTTTATATATGCAGATAAATTAAGTTAAGTAAAATTAAATTAAGTTAAATGCAGCTAGATATCGGTAAGGCGATATTACTATTGCATCAGTCTGAAGGACAAGGTTTACATGACAGTCAATACTCTAAAGAAAAAAAGTGTTGTTCCATTTAAGGACTGTTCAGTGAGAACACAGGAGCGGGTTTTGAATATGGTAGGTGTGTTGGCTGCATCAGATATTGCATTACTCATTGGCAGTGTATATAATATTTGCTCTATCTAATTATACGTTAATCTGTTTGCTTGTGAATGTGTACTGCACATTTATCTTTATTTCAGACGCAGTCCCTGCACCTGCATTCGTGTAAGTATAAATATTTATGACTGAATACGTGATTTACGTGATATGTGCTACCTCTCTCTCTCTCTCTCTCTCTCTCTCTCTCTCTCTCTCTCTCTCTCTCTCTCTCTCCTCTCTCTCTCTCTCTCCTCTCTCTCCTCTCTCTCCTCTCTCTCTCCTCTCTCTCAAAAAAAAAAAAAAATTAATAAAAGAACACCAGCAACTACTAACAAGTGTAATATCATCATCATCATTATCAAGAACAAGAACAGACTCGCCCTCCGTGGCTGTCCCTTCGTTCAAGTACGCCCCGTAAAAGTCATCGCTGAGCCACTTTATGAACTGTAACTGAATCGTGAAAACCGTCATTAGAGCAGCTCCCCGCATCTCCTAAACCTCCACATGTGGCGAATTTATGTTGGCCTTTAGTGGCGCTACAAACATCCAGGAGGAGGAACGTCTGCAATGTCTTCCTGGCGTAGCACAGAGCCTCTGCCTGAGTCTAGGCACCATATTCTGAAACACTTAGGCACCGCACCTCCACTACTTAAAAAAAAAAAACTCTAGTTGAAATTACATGGATTTTTAAGGATGTTTTTATGGTTTTAGTGGCAGATTAACAAGGTTTCTACGTTATGAACAGGAGAAATACATTTTGAGAACACAGTTAATCATCTCTATGGCTTTTGAAAATAGTCGTGGTGAGAGAGCAAAACGTTTCAGAGTATGGAACTTGCTTCCTTAACGTGTATCTGTCTGTCAGTGCATCAGGGAGCCTCTCGGAGCGGTCACACCATCCCATGCAAGGCTGTGATACACTTCTCTGGAGAATGCAATAAACCAAACTCAAGATCTGTGCCTCTTTAAGCAGTAGTTCGTCTTTATTTTTTTGTAGCAACATGTCCTCATCCGAAAGTGAATCTTGAGGCTGCTGGCTCACTTCCATTGCTGATTGCGCGCACCAACGCGAGACTCTAAAATGAAAAGGTGTTTTGTCTGAAGAAGAAACATTAATTACCATAATGTAGCAATCTCCTTCCACATAGTAGCAATGTGGCAAAGTATCGGTGAGATGCGTGGCGCCAAATGTGCACGACGGCCAATAATGGTAAGTGTATTCAGCTTAGAATGTCGCTCTAAAGGTTTAAATTTTAGGGAAATGATGGTGTGAGGAGCGCAGCACTTCAATGGTAGAGACGTTTCGTGTTTCGCTTAAATTTTTGAGAGTATAGGTCGGTGCAGATTTTGCCTTCACGCCCTCGTGGGCAAGTTGATGTCCTCGTGAAGTGTACCCGAGATGAGTTTGTCGAGGTGAGTTGCCACACGTGTCGCTGCCACTCATTCTTCACAAATTACACACACGCTACTTCCTACAGCACACTCACTATCTCTACTTCTCCACTCATAAAGCTGACGATGCACGAGTCACTAAAGCCAGCACAGCGTCACCCTCACTGTGCTATCTAGGGCAATAAGTCTCGGCATTATCTCTCATAAATAAAACTAATTTCCCTCATTCTACTTACGAAATATACGAGTGTTTATTTTCTAGAAATTATCGCTACACAAAATTCGTTGAATAACGTAGAAGTATTCACTGTTCTATCTCCCTCTGCACTACATCACTGTTGCCTTCCTCTCCTACATCTCTTCCCTTCCGTCCCTTCTGTGTCTTTGTCCCCTCCCTCCGTGTTCCTCACTTCTCCCTCTACTTAACCTTGCAAGACAATGGCCTCAGGTGAATGACAGTAAGAAATCAATGATCTTGACAGACGAGGTTTAAAAATAGTGCTTTGGTCGAAAAAAAAATGTAAGATGTGGTCTACACTTTGCACACTTTAAATGTAGTGTTGGTAAAATTTTTCCTCGAGGCCAGTTTATACATTATTACAAAGGAAATGTGTTTATAATATGTCCTTAATTCTCGACAGCTATACTATCCATGTGACTGGTGGAAAATATTTAGCTTACATCACAATTGAGGAAAAATAGCGCGAAAACAATTAATATATAAGTTCCGGAGCTATGCTTTCACAGAGGTTCGTATCATAAAACTCTCTTTCAAAGAAATTACAGCAAAAAAAAATGAAACAGGTAAATAAATCCTTCCTACTCTGCTAAAATGACTCTCATATGTCACTTTTTCCTGCTTGTGTTGTCGACGCTGGAGTTTCACTTAAAAATTAAATACTTATAGCAATAATTCAAGATGTGATGCACCTGCAGACTAGACAAGGAAAACGACTTGACACGATAGTCACCACGAGTGTCTGATTCTCTTCATTACCATTTACTTAACGACACTTTTTCAACAATGCTACGAGAAAGGAAGCAAAACTCGCATTATCATAATGACAACAAAAATCTACCAAAGAATAACGCAACATGAAAAAAAAAGCTTTACTTATATATATATATATATATATATATATATATATATATAATATATATATATATATATATATATATATATATATATAATATATATATATATATATATATATATATATATATATATATATATATATTAAGGGTGTATATGGGCAGGAGACTTTCTCTAATACATATCTCATTGAATGTGATAGCTAGTTGAGCATTTATTATTTTTTCTTAAGATATTTTCCTTATATCTTATGATTGTATAAGAATATAAGACAATCATAAGATATAAGGAAAATATCTTAAGAAAAATAATAAATGCTCAACTAGCTATCACATTCAATGATATATATATATATATATATATATATATATATATATATATATATATATATATATATATATATATATA
This sequence comes from Scylla paramamosain, assembly GCF_035594125.1. Lineage (NCBI taxonomy): Eukaryota > Metazoa > Arthropoda > Malacostraca > Decapoda > Portunidae > Scylla > Scylla paramamosain. The sequence continues at coordinate 14,101,443 of NC_087159.1, forward strand.
TATATATATATATATATATATAAATATATATATATAAATATATATTATATATATATATATATATATATATATATATATATATATATATATATATATATATATATATATATATATATATATATATATATATATATAAATATATAATATATATATATATATATATATATATATATATATATATATATATATATATATATATATATATATATATATATATATATATTTATTTCTTTTTTTTCTTTTTTTTTATACATATAGCAGATTAGCCCTCGCCCTTCCCTTGATAAAAAGTCAGACTTAAACCTCCATTACCTTCCCCTTTTACAAAAACGTGCATACTCACGGAACTTTCACGACGGCAAAAAAATAAATAAATAAAGCCTTTACTACACCAAGGGGGAGGAAGGAAGAAAAAAAAGACATTCCCTTCTCCGTTTTCTGCATACTCCAGTTTGAAGCGCTCTCCTCTCGCCCTCCTTTCCCCGGTCTCTCTTTCATCTTTCATTGTTAGTTGTGGAGGAGCGAGACATACTAAGTGACCAGGCTTCTTGTGAAGGCCGCTGGAGGAGTGCGTCGGGAGAAGGACGAGGAGGAGGAAGAGGAGGAAGCAGAAATGAAGAGATGGAGAAGGAGGAAGTGGAATAGCAAGAGGAGCTGATATTATTGATTTAGGACTTCTTGATGAAAATAGGCCGTCTCCACCATATTTGCTTAGATCTTGTAAGAGAGAAGGACAAAGAGGAAAGGAGAGAGAGAGAGAGAGAGAGAGAGAGAGAGAGAGAGAGAGAGAGAGAGAGAGAGAGAGAGAGGAGAGAGAGAGAGAGAGAGAGAGAATGGAAGACGGTGAAGAGAGATGCTTGAAGGAGCAGAAATGTGTGTATGTGTGTGTGTGTGTGTGTGTGTGTGTGTGTGTGTGTGTGTGTGTGTGTGTGTGTGTGTGTGTGTGCGTGCAGTAATTATGCACTATAAAGAATACTACTTCATCGTTAATACGAAACACCCAAGGCGGCGTTAATCCCTTCTGAGGGACGGGGTCACCTCAACACAATAATTCCCAAAGAAAGCACCATTTTCCCTTCCTCCTCCCCTCCAGGACGCCCTTAAACGACTCTCCGGGGAAAGCTTAGGTTGCTGCGCGGGGAGACCACCACCACCACCACCACCACCATCACCACTATTTCTATCGCCACCACCACCACTGTCACACCGCCACGCCCTCATTGCTGTGACAGCCCCAGAGACTCTACCTCAACTTTCTTCCTTCGACTCCAGTATCCGATCTCATCACCACCACCACCACCATCATCACCTTCAGGACTATCTCAAGCTTACCACCATAAAAGTAAAGTAAAAAGGAGTAATAATAATAATTCAGTACAAACACTGCCATTGTCTTCCACTACTTCCAGCTTCACTCAGCACCACCACCACCACCACCGCTACCACCATTGCCACCATCACCACCTCCACAACCACCTCCACCTCCACCACCATCACCATCATCACACAACTCTCTCCACCACTACTACCACCACCACCACCACACAACTCAATTACCACGAACACCACAACCTCTTCACATCCACTTCACTTTCAGTTCCACCTCCACCTCCACCTCCACCACAAGTCTCTCCACCTCGCACACTCTCCCCTCCCAGTTTATGTCCAACACTTCCCTTGGCATGAAGGTCACGCGGGTTATTTACATTCAATGCAAAATAAACTCAACTCTCACTCTCTCTTAAAGGCTCACATGGCACGCGCTAACAACAGACAGTGCGGCTTTTCCTGCTGGCAAATATACGGTATGGAATGTACGGCACTGATAGCCGCTGAAAATTCTGACCTCCATAATTTGAAACCACGTCAAGGGAACTTTTTTTTTTTCTGATATTGACTGAAAAAATAAGGCGACCAACATGAGTTCTGAAATGGCGGTGGAAATTTGTTAGCTTAGGTCACATTAATTTATGGTCATTAGTTCATTTTCTGGTGATGTGAGTCTCCTAACTGATGGAAACTGTACCTTAAAATGGGCTATATATTTTTTGCTCCATAATGAACGATATGATCTCAATAATTAGCGTCAATATTCGTGTAAGAGACGTTGCAAGAAAAACATTGACAAACTTTTCCTCATTACCTCCACTTCTTGCTCTCCTGAGTATGGAAAACATCCCTATAAGTAAGAGACAAGATGAATACGTGAAAAATATATTGACAGAATTTGCCTTATTTTGAAGTATTATATATATATATATATTTTTACCTCTCCTGAACACAGAAAAGCACAGGCAATCATAGAGAAAAGTAAGCGATAAATCACACATGTTTACCCTCCAGCATGCCCTCGGAAAGCCGCTCCTCACTCACCCGGACAAGGAGGGGCAGGCGAACCAGAGCGAACCAAAGCAAAGCAAAAGCAAAGCAAAAACACACGCACACACACACACGCACACATACACACCGGCACGAGTTATTGATTGTCTCTTCCGCAAGACGACACCCGCGGCCTGAGCTAGCTGGAGTGTGCCTGGAATTCACCTTTCGCTCTCCTTCCACGTCCGTAAACCTTTGGAACATGCACGCCTTCACCTTTGTTGCTAGAATTTATCATCACAACATGTACCTCTTAATCTCCTTACATTAACCAACTCCATCTCGGAAGGTAGCTTTTTTCGCCTTCTTTGATTATCATCACGTATTCATCTTGCCTTTTAGGAGGAGGAGAAGGAAGAGGAGGAGATACGAGTAGCACAGCGTGTATTTGCGTTGTTCTCCTTGAAGGGACAGGCTCAACCTATGCCACCCTAACACACTTTTCTTTCCTCTCTCTCCCCTAACCCTGCCCTCTTCTCCACATTCGAACATCACCACTCTCATCCCCTCTCCATGTCTTTCTTTCTCTTGCCCCTTGTATTCCGCCTCGTCTTGCTTCCAATCTTCCTTCTCCTGCTGTTGTTCGGTACTGCAATGGTTCCTGCCTTCCGCCATTTATATTCTAGGAGAGAGAGAGAGAGAGAGAGAGAGAGAGAGAGAGAGAGAGAGAGAGAGAGAGAGAGAGAGAGAGAGAGAGAGAGAGAGAGACTGGGTACCTAAAAATTTACTTCCCACAACAATTCAAACTCCCATTCATCCATCCAACTCGTTTCAGTTTACTCCTCGTCTACCATTTCCATGCAGATCCATTTACCGTGTGGTCAGAAAAAAAGATGAAAATACCTCCTCCATACCTTCCACAGCACCGCCACAGAGGCTACCCGTATCGCACAATAACTTCACCACAGCCCGTGTTTTGCGACCATAGACTAAAAAGGGGGAAAAAAATAATATTCCTTCGCTTCCTGGTGATGACAGTGTTTACCTTCACGGGCAGGGCCAAAAATTTTATGGAGCCTGATGCCACTCGAGCACCTGGCCCCCCACAAACCTCCTGAAAATTGCTGGTAACATCCCTCAGCCATTTATTTAACTCTTAGGTGTGATGTGGCGAAGGTGAGGTGCGGGAGAATGTAATGAGCTAAATATTATTAACGAGTATGTGCTGCTAGGTCGGTGGGTTGCCTCTCTCTCTCTCTCTCTCTCTCTCTCTCTCTCTCTCTCTCTCTCTCTCTCTCTCTCTCTCTCTCTCTCTCTCTCTCTCTCTCTCTCTCTCTCTCTCTCTCTCTCTTGCTTTGATGGGTTGGTATGTGAGCGGCATTTTTTGCCATATTTTTCCTTGCATATATATTTTTTTTGTAGGTATGTCGAATTGTGTGGTAAAAATAAAACAAATGTGTGATAGATAATGCAGAGAGAGAGAGAGAGAGAGAGAGAGAGAGAGAGAGAGAGAGAGAGAGAGAGAGAGAGAGAGACACATCAACCATAACGAAGACTACATTAACCATAAACAAAGCAATTCTGTCTCCCCACCGCAACACAAACCACAATGAGAAAAAAGAAAAAAAAAGACGAGAGAAAAAATAAAGGTAGGAACCATCACCACCATCACCATCATCACCATCTTTCCCCACCATTACCCCTCGACCTGGGAATCCGCAGAGCTATTCTCCGTGGAGCTCAAAACGCTGAATCGCAGACTCACGACTATAGTTATACGATCCCCCCATCTCCCACACACTCTTGGCGGCGACGCGGGGTGAGGGTGGGGGAGAAGCCTTAACGAGAGAGGGATGGGAGGCACGGCGACTGACATTATGCGTGCAGGCGGGCGAGGCAGCTTTGACTTATTATCCTATTAAATCCGGGTTATGGGGCGGCCACAGCGACACGGTTTTAGTTTACAGCTCCTGGGTGATTCTTCGGTTCATGGCTGAAGAAGGATACAGAGCGTTAGTGGAGGAGGGAATGGTTAGAGATAGGGGAGAGAGTGTAGGAAGGAAGGAAGGAGCAAGCAAGCAAGGAAGGGCAGGAAGGGTAACGTAGCGGCAAGGGTGAGGTATTATATTCGTCAGAAATGTTTGGAAGTTTAGTGAAGCAAATGATGTTAGATGTTTCAGGTGTCTTTCTTCGTTTTCCTTTTATACATTATAAGTTTGAATGTAACTATCCATTTTTCCTCTGTCTTGTGTCGTCCTTACTTCTCTCTCTCTCTCTCTCTCTCTCTCTCTCTCTCTCTCTCTCTCTCTCTCTCTCTCTCTCTCTCTCTCTCTCTCTCTCTCTCTCTCTCTCTCTCTCTTCTTTTACTCTCCTGTAATTCTTCATTTTTATTCGTCAGCGTCTTCAGCGGCACGTTCCCTCCTCATCTGTCAGTCACTTAACTCTTCATCTTGTCTCCTTCACCTTCTCATTCTCCCCCTCGTCTTCTATAATCTATTCAGTTATCTTGCATCTTCATGTCTTTCACTTTTCCCCTTTCTTGAGGCCTCAGTTTGAATATCCCTTTCCCGTCCTCCTCTCCTTCCTTTTCCCCTCCGCTCTCCCTTCTGCCTGTCTCCGTATTTTTTTCCCTGTTGTGAGTTCAAGATATATTTGTTTCCACGTTACTGTCATTTCCTTAATTACACTGACTTCCAAGTTATATTACCGTTTATTCTAGCTCTCTCTCTCTCTCTCTCTCTCTCTCTCTCTCTCTCTCTCTCTCTCTCTCTCTCTCTCTCTCTCTCTCTCTCTCTCTCTCTCTCTCTCTCTCTCTCTTCCAGTATCTATTCTTTATCTATCTTCCCCCTTTCTTCCTCTCTCACTTTCTTCTATTCTTTATTTTTCTTTCGCTGGGTCGTCGCCTTTGTTCCTTTCCACTCTCCTCTCCCTCCGGCTATATTTACCGTCCCTCTCCCTCACTTCCCTTACCTCCACTCCTTGCCTTTCGTATTTTTCTCTAGAAGAAATTTGATTTACTGGATTCGCCATCAGTTGTATCCACATCGCCTCACTGGCCTCATCAATATAGGGTAAATAATTCATCGCAAGTGTAAGTATAGATAAAAAAAAATAACAATCGACATTCCTTTGTAAAATACTGGTCCTTTTTTTTTGTAAATATTTCTTTTTTTTTTTATTCCGGTTGGCAAAACATCGACTAAGTGAACTAATGAATCGATAAATACTCAAAGAGTAAGTGACTCCAGTGGCTCTGACTTTAATATACAATGGAATCTCATGTTTTATTTAGTGGCAGGTGTAGTCCTGCATTGCGCTGTTTTGGTAAGGGCGACTGGAAATACCTCCTTGGGGCTGATTTCCGATTACAACCAAGTAGCAAGAACTGATGCTAATTTCATGCCTGCTTTGAGAAATACCAGTACCATTGTTGTTAAATTAGATCGGTACACCCACACACACACACACACACACACACACACACACACACACACACACACACACACACACACACACACACACACACACACACACACACACACACACACACACACACACACACTCTCTCTCTCTCTCTCTCTCTCTCTCTCTCTCTCTCTCTCTCTCTCTCTCTCTCTCTCTCTCTCTCTCTCTCTCTCTCTCTCTCTCTCTCTCTCTCTCTCTCTCTCTCTCTCTCTCTCTCTCTCTCTCTCTCTCTATTAGGACAACAATAATGCTAGTTTTGGTGGTGTATGCTAACATAGCGTTCCCTTTTAGTCCTGAGGCGATGCAGAACCACGCAAGGAGAAAACATATTGAATTAATTACACTTTCCCTCAAGTTAGGTTATAGTACTCCCAGTCCCCCGCGGCGTGACCCTTTCAGTTCACCTCACCACCCTCCCTCGGCTTCACTAATAATGCTCCTTTCGACGTGAATGAAGAAGGTGAACTGACTTGGTGATGATGGCAGCGGTGGTGGTGGTGGTGATGGTGGTGGATGAGGAGGTTGTTGTAATGGAAAGAAAAATGGTGATCTTAATGGTAAAACTTCGGGAGTAATGGTGATGGTGGTGGTAGCAGTGGTGGTGGTAATGGTGGACCTGATGATGATGAATAGCAAAGGAAATGTTGATGTGATGGTGATGGTGGTGGTAGGGAGTGAGCCATTATAGTGGTGATGGTAGTGACAAGGGGTTTATTATACGGGTGACTCTGAAGTAGTTGTGGCGGCGATGGCAATAATGGTGAGGGTGATGGTGGTGGTGATAGTCCCTCGCTCAGAACCGGGTAACGCATCATCTTCACCGCCACAATACATCCGGACCAGCAGTTTCTTGTGCCAAATTTCAGCCGCACCATATTCTCTTCACCCGCTGCTGCCTCTTTCCTCCTCAACGAGTGTCCTCCCTATTGCCGCTGCCCTACCCTATCCCCGCCCCTCGAGGATACATTCTCTCGTTTCTCACCAACTTGGGCTTCCCTCTTTACCACTTATCCCACCCTACATACTGGACTATACTCCTCCTCTTCACCATCCACCCTCCGGACCTCCCTTCCCTCAACCTTCCCTCTTCACAATCCATTTCCCCAACACTCATCCTCATATTCTTTCCTTCCCGGCGAGAACCTTATGAACGTTCCTCTCCATGAAGGCGCCGAGGTGCAGGAACAACACATTTTCAGCATAAAACTTCCCTCAAGTATTTTCTCTCTGGCTTGCAACTCTTCCCGAGAATGAGTTTTGGGGCCTCAGGTCTCGTCGGGCCCGTAATGGTAGTTATTTGGTGGGCAAACACCGAGTCTGTGTGTTCGGGCCAAGTTGGAGTTAAAAACCAACGAAACTTTGACCACTCAGGAATTAAAGTCAGCAGCAGGACTTCCTTACGAAAGGTTTTAAAAGAGGGTATTATTTTCCGTATTATTTTGTGTCACCAAAGCTGGCGCCACAAGAATGAGGTGGAAGTTCTTTATAGATATCAGTTCCTGCCGTCCACTCGCTGGAATTTCTTACTTGCTCTTGATATTTCGAAGCTGAAGATTGCCTTTGTTAGACATAACCATTTCAAGATATTTATACCCAGTACCAAAAAGGGGCAGGGCAATCTGACCGAGTGAGCGAATGTTTCTTTGCGGAAAAGAAAACAAGATCCTAGACCGATCAGGAGCTGATCCCGCGACATAAACAGCGAGGCTTCACATCCAGGCTCCTCCGTGGGTCACCAACTCGAGACAACAAAACTTTTCCCATAACGTGAAGTTAGCTGGCCCCGTCAACGGACGACAGAAAGTTACCTTATATCGGGCTTCATGCAAAGCCGATGGAATTGTTTGCGAAGTAAGGGAATAATCGTGCAAAACTAGGAACCGGGAAAAAAATGTATATAAATAACATACTTCATCTTCATAAAGCGGATTTTTTTTTTTTTTTTTTTTTTTTCATACAGAATAACGTAAATAGTGGTGCCTCAAAATTAATAGTGGATATTCAATACGGTAACTCATTTAGACGTGACAGATCAATGTGGAGGAAGGCTTTTGTCCTGCTGGCTGTGCCGTGCTGCTCAGTGCGTGGGTGTGGTGTTATAAAGCTAAAGGAGAGGCAGAAAATATGATTAACTCGTAGGTGGGAGGAAAGTGATTCCTGGAAGAATAGGGGAAAACTTTTCCACGAGCCAGGTTCATTCTCTCTCTCTCTCTCTCTCTCTCTCTCTCTCTCTCTCTCTCTCTCTCTCTCTCTCTCTCTCTCTCTCTCTCTCTCTCTCTCATCCATAAAACATCACCATTACCCTATATTTCTGCCCACAACCTTCCCGGCATAGAACCCTGCACCTTGCACCTCATATTTCCCACTCACCTCTCCTCCGTCCCTCATCCCTCCACCATAAAAGCATCCACCTCTTATCACCCCTGAACCCCCTCCCCTGTCGTAAATCCGCTCCACCGTCTTGATACAATATAAAAAAAAAAAAAAAAAAGGACAGGCAGAAGAGACAACATTTTTCCTTATTCTTCGTTCTTAAGGCGAGGTAAGAACGACACTAGGTTTCGGTAAGTGTGGGATACAAAATCCGATTTCCCGATGAGGAAGTGTTGTCTCTTAAAGTATAGAGAGCTGGGGGATAAATTCAGCATCGCTCCTTAATGAAGAGGAAGGAGGGAAAAGAAAAACAGTTGGAGGATGATGAGGATGAAATGATGAGATAAAAGGAAACAGAGATGAAACAAATAAAAGAAAAATCGTGTGTAAGAGAGAGAGAGAGAGAGAGAGAGAGAGAGAGAGAGAGAGAGAGAGAGAGAGAGAGAGAGAGAGAGAGAGAGAGAGATGAAAGGGAAAAAAAAAGTGACATGAATAGCTGGCTAGGAAAGGGAAGCAAGAAAACACAAGAGCGGTAATGAGTTTGGTATGAATGTTGAAAAAGGTGAGAAAAATACCACGCATAAGAGGTCATTTGTTCATCCCGTCTGTTCTTCGATAGAATATGAATTTCCTTTATGTTTTTTATGCCTTCGCTGTGTCCCTGTGCTTTGTGAGAGAAATACCTAGTGGGAGAGAATAGCTGCTTCTTGTCCTTGTCGTAACTGTGGCAATACAAGAGTGAAGGGAAAGAAAGAGAACAGCAGTGAGTCTCCAGGAAAGTATGTACCTAGAATGAAACGCTGACAGTAGTTTAAAATTCCGGAAACATTAATCGAAGTCATAAATATATTCACTGTCATTCATTTCATTCATTCGTGATTCTTTTTGCTGTTCCTTGCAACATCACCACCATCGTACCCACCACCATCACTATCACCACCATCACCACCACCATCATCATCATCAGTTTCAGCCTCATCTGGTTCTCGGTGACGCATAAGGTGATGGATCTCCCGAAGACCAGTCATCCCCCGACAGGGACGCCGAGGCTCCCTGACAGGTCCTCAGAAGGGGCATAAATTTCCCATCCCGAAGCGCCTTTCCCTCGCCATCTCACTTTCCCCTCCTCTTTACTCAGATTTCCGCGGCTTTTTTCTCGTATTTTAACATTTTCTCAAGTCGTTTTAAGCCTTGTTTTTTGGTGAGCATGATGGTCTGACCTTGCACACATCGTTTACATTAGAATACCGGTCCCATTAGACTAAATGTAACGCAATACGAAGGGAAAGAGGTGAAAAGCGTTTCCACTTTCCTCCACTTCTGCCAAGACTTTACCCTTTGACACTGCCGGCGGTGGATGGAGTGCTGCTCCTCATTCCTTAAGGAAGACCTTGCCAGGTTTTCCATCCCCCTCACTTGAACAAACATGGGCCACATGTCTCAGTGGGAATGAAAGGGTTATCCCGAGAGGCGCAACGAAGGCGGTTTCTCCTTCCATACGAGACGGCCTCATTTTGTAAACTTTCCTGCTTGCTGTGTGCTCACTTCGGTGTAATGAACTGAGTGCTTCTATGCTAAACTTTCACTTTCTTGTGTAAATACTCTTCATCTTTTGTTAATTCTGTGAACGATTTTTCTTATCGAGATCACTTGTATAAAGAATTATCTGGATGAAAATATAGTTAATACACGTATTACAAGCTAAAAAAAAATAGGTGATAAAGAGAATAGCTAAAGAAAAGAAAGTAAATATGGAAGTTATTATCCAAAAGGATTCTCCTCTGAACAAACCACAGTCAGGGAGGAGCAGACCATAACTCAGGGTACGTGCCAACCCCAGGTACGTGCAGGGCAAGGCGAGCAGCGGCGAGGGCAGGATTCCAGGATTCTTTGCTTCTTACTAGTACTTTTGTGTGCACGAACACTGCGTTATGGAGCAATAATGGGCGGAAATTGTGTAGCTAAGTGAAGGGAAAGGCGACAAGTATGTAGTTATAGTATGGCGTTTTATTGTTCGTCTGTGATCCTTTATATATATATATATATATATATATATATATATATATATATATATATATATATATATATATATATATATATATATATATATATATATATATATATATATATATATATATATATATATATATATATATATATATATATATATATATATATATATATATATATATATATATATATATATATATATTTTTTTTTTTTTTTAGCACCAATGTAAATATCATGACAACATGCACTATACTTCTCCTAAACTGTGATTCCCATTGCCTTCGTTCCCTCATCCTCATTATCACTATCATCACGTGACTCCACAGCAGCCACTATCTATTTTTCTTGTACTCCGCATTACACTCTTAATCTTCACTAAGCCTACACACCCTAAACGCAGGCGTGTGCACCCCAACCCTCTCTGTCACGGCATTAAGGAAGCAATTTCCATCCATCACCAGATGTAATGCCGTCATGCGCTGTATGTATAAATGCTCCTTGTATGTTTGGTCATCACAATACATACATAAAAAAAATGACTATGCATTCCCAAGCCAATTGTGAGCATTAGAGGTAAATAGTGTAAAATAGCAAAAACATAAAATCACAAGTGCATATTTTAAGTATAGGAGGTAATATGAGTGTTAAATGCAGCGTTCCTTTGTACGAATGTCAGGCAATGTTGTGTGCTCCTTCTTTTGTCACACCTCCACCACGGCTCTCCACGCCTTCCACTCCCCTTCACACTCACCGCCTCCCTTTGCCACCCACCACACTCCTAAACACTCTGCACAACTTCCTTCACTCCTCCACACGTCTTGCAAACCTCCTTAGTCCTCCTCCTCCTCCTCCTCCTCCTCCTCCTCCTCCTTTCTCACTACATCCACACAATCTCCTCCCTCCTCCCGGCATAGCCTCCCTCCATTCCTTCGCTCTAAATCCTCGCTTCTATTCTCTCCATTCTCCTCACACTCCTCCCTCCCTCCTTCCCTTCATCCATCCATCCCTCCCTCCCCTCCTCCTGTCATTCCTCCATGTTTCCTCTCCTCCTTCTCCTCCTCCTCACTCTCTCCTCCCACACCTGAGCCTCTCCCTCCTTGCTCAACACAATCTCATACTCAGCTGCTGCTTCATTTTTCTTGCCTTTTTTTTCTTCTTTCCTCTCCCTCCCTCTCTACTGTGCGTACTTTTTTTCCCTTCGTTATCACCCTTGACTGAGGCTGACATTTCTTTCTCTTTTCTCTTTTTTTTTCCATTTTCTCACCGTCTTTCTTCGTCATCTTCATCTCTTCCTAAAACATTTCAATCTTTCCTTCCTACTTACCGCGTCTTATCGTCCACCAGTCTCTCTCTCTCTCTCTCTCTCTCTCTCTCTCTCTCTCTCTCTCTCTCTCTCTCTCTCTCTCTCTCTCTCTCTCTTTTCCCGCTTCGATTATCTTCTCTCCTAAACCCCAATACTCCCTCTTCTTTCCTCCTCCTCCTCCTCCTCCTCCTCCCTTCCTCTTCCTCCTCCTCCTTCTCCTCCACCTCCTGCTCCTCCTCCTCCTCCTCCTCCTCCTCCTCCTCCTCCTCCTCCTCCTCCTCCTCCTCCTCCTCCTCCTCCTCCACTCCTCATATCTCCTCCAGCAAACCCACATTTTCTTTTCTTTTTTCTTTCTTTAGTTTTCTCTCATCTTCTTCTTCCTCCTTATTTTTGTTGTTCTTATTCTTCTTTCTCAGCTTATCTTCATCATCTCCCCCTTCCCTTACCCAGCTGCAGGAGAAGGGAACAAGCGTGGTGTTGGTTGGCTCTGAAAGAAAGATTTATTACCCCAAAAATCCTTCCTTCCTGTGAACTGTGATGATAAAAAGTAATATTCTTCTGTGAAATGAAATAGAGAAGAAAAATAATAATATATATAAAATTAAAATATAGTATAAATGTATGTGCTTTCATGTATAATACATACACCTACAGAGAAATAGAAAAAGAAATACGCACATATTTGAATTACTGGATTTATTTATTTTCTTATTTTTTTTACGTAACAAAGTTGTAGTTATGCAAGTGTCCCTCAGGTTCGTAGCTACAGTGTCCTGAGGAGCAGAAATTTACGTAACGGGATGGTTGCGGTGTGAACTCGGTACAGGGGCATAGGGATCGTTATGTAATTTCCTGCTATTGTATCCCACTACATACATAAAAATTGTTATTCATTATGTAAATGTAGCACCATTTTCAAAACGTACAACTCACATTATAAAGTATTTGTTCGAGAAAAGTATTCGCGTTGTGTTGTTGGAGTAGACAAGGGATGGAAACGGAGACGAGTTTTTTCTTCTTCTTTTTTCATGATAACAAAGAGCCAAGTCGAGGAGAGAGTGGTGGAAGCAGGCAGCCCTGGTGCTGCCTACGCGAAGCTCTGACTTGACGCACTGCCTGTCTCGCATCGTGAAATGTTGACTTATCATCACTCCTGAGTCTGCATGGAGTCAGAGAAATAAAACCGCAATGCCTGAAGGACTCTGTAGAGAAGGGAGTGTGGGTTGTATGTCCAGTTACTATTATGCTATTTTACTTCCATATTCAGATAACACGTCAAAGTACTTATTAGAGTATCACAAATGCTACGTATTTTCTTGTTTTCAGTATCATGTAACAATGTATCATAAATACAGTAAAAGATATAATAAATGTATTGATGTCGCTGTTACGTCTGCCTGTGAATTTACGTTATTCACAGCGCCTCGCCTCGCCTCTCAGTGTGAAGGAAATCAGATTAGAAAATTAACTATCAGAGACAGAATTCACTCCTCATGCTAAGCTGTATTGAGCTTTCTAGTTAATTTTGATTATAAAGCTATTTTGGGAAAAATTGTCCTTAACTTGATATATTGTAGTCTGTGTGCATCTCAAGACTGTCATCCTCTGGAAAATAGTAACTTATTCAATAATTTGTGCAAAATTAATTTAAATCACGGAAGTTTAAGCATCGACGAAATACTAAAAGTTTCCAGTCGAAAATAAAAGATATAAGTCCATTACCGCCACGACTTTGATATCAGGAGTCATACTAATCTTGCCCAGCCTCCCGGAATTATTACAATGTTGCTGCTTCGAGTTCTCAATGAAGTGGAAGATTTTCTCAAAGGAATAAGTATTATCTTTAATCTTTGGGTCGATTCCGTGGTGTAGATGCGGACATGAGAGCTTCGCTTTTGAAAACACAGTAGAAATAGTGCACAGAACCTGCATTTTAGTCACGAATTGCATTTTAATTTCTTAAAGAATTTTTTACATAAAAATCAAAATGGAAATTGTCTGAGATTAAATAAACTGAGACATACAGTGTTCAGCATCGTCCTATTCAGTCAGCATAAAAAGAGAAATTTACCGAATATAGGATTGTATTTAAGTTTGTCCAGGATGTCACCAGCACACCAGCGGGTGATGTTCTTCCCAGGGATGTGATTCCGCACTGCGGGTCTGATGTGACATTTCAGTTTAAAAGTTTTGATATCCATCCCCCTCAGTCGTTTACTTCACTTATTTTGTGGTACACTTGATATACATTATAATTATTATATTCACTCTGTCAATGGTATATCAATGCACGGGGTCGTTGTGTCGGCCATCTTGAATCACGCCATTAAGAAGAAGAGGCTGATTCTTTATTCACGGAAGTTAAAGCATAACTTCACATCAAATAGTGGCTGATTTTCACATAGCATCCATATAATGGCGACCTGTATGTTATTTGGTAAGACCGAGTAGGAAAGAGCAGGGCGCCCGGTCCGCCGAGCCTCGTCTGGGTAGTGCCCGTGCCGCCAGGCGGGACGAGCCTCGTCAGGAATACTGTACCCCGCCACCAGCAGCGTTGGAATCCCCTAACTTTAGCTTGAACTTCACAGCCTCACTTGTTCCATATCTATTTGTGCAAGGAGTTCAATTTCAAGTCGCCGCGATGTAACCAACAACAAGGCAGCAAGCAGCCTTGCACTGTCTTTGAGCTCGAGATCAAATCCTGTGGTATATCATTCCACACGTCCTTCTGTCGAAGTTCCTTTGGGATGATATGAAACATGCTGAGCTGTATGTTTCTAGTACAGAAGCTGATGAGACACTTATAAACAATCCGGCCCGTCAGCACAGGGCTTTGCCACACACGTTACACCATAATCATGAAGTATCTTTTCCATCACATCTCACTGTAGGAGAGAACAGAGGTGTTCTGAGTCTTATCATTTTTACTTACTTGCCTCCACCGAACCTTTCAAAGAGCAAGATAAGTAACAAGAAAAGACTGAAAGCTGTTTTTGCTTGTCCGCTACGTTTGCTTCCTCATTTTCTTTACGAGATGCAAGTCCCCGCCATCGTCAGTTCCTGGCAGCGGGTTTGTCCCAGTCATTCCCTGAGCGAGGCCAACACTGTGTACCATGAAATGATAACTCCGGAATCCCGACAGCTTGCGTGACGTGGCCAAATGGAATATGTCACCGGACTGTGGATGAGCCACGCAAAGGAGAGTGTGGGAAGACAACACAAGGAGCCTTCGAATTCAGAGATCGTGGAGTTTTCCAATTGTTATTGTTATTATTATTATTATTATTATTATTATTATTATTATTATTATTATTATTGTTATTATTATTATTATTATTATTATTATTATCATTACTACTACTACTACTACTACTACTACTACTACTACTACTACTACTACTACTACTACTACTACTGTTGCTGCTGCTGCTGTTACTATTGCCACTACTACTGTTGGTGCTGTTTCCACTGTTGCTGCTGCTATTACTACTACTACTACTACTACTACTACTACTACTACTACTACTACTACTACTACTACTACTACTACTACTACTACTACTACTGCTGCTGCTGCTGCTGCTGCTGCTGTTGCTGCTGCTGCTGCTACTACTACTACTACTACTACTACTACCACCACCGCCACTGTTACTACTGTTGCTTCCACTACTACTACTACTACTACTACTACTACTACTACTACTACTACTACTACTACTACTACTACTACTACTACTACTGCTACCTACTTGCTTAAGTCTCTTTTGAGTGTATGGCAGGTGGGGTCCCATTACTACTACTACTACTACTACTACTATATATTAGGATCATTGTAATTTTTTTATACATACAGTTAGGCTCGGAGTTTCATGGCATTGCAGTTCCGTTCCACTTTCCGTTAGTAATGTTAGATGCAGTTGTCAACGAGATACCTTTGAGAGCACCACTGTTCGACGCACTTTGATGAAAACGCAATAAAGTGTCAGTAAAAGGGAAGCTAAAGTGAAATTGTATATGCATTAGAGGGCGCGTTTACATACAGCGGTGTCGAATTTCTCCCTGGGAAAAAAAAAAAACAGTTAATTTTACTTTTAGAAAGAATTTGATTTGTCACCACAATATGTCTTCTTCCCCCCTTGTCCTCCCCAGTTCCTCCTCCTCCTCCTCTTCTTCCTTATCTTCCCCGTCTTACGTTTGGGATTGTCTCCAAGATCTCTCCTCCACAATCTCTGAAGGACCCCCCTCCCCTCTCCCGGTATCTTGTGTCTTGCCCTTACGATCCTCTCGCCGCTTTGATGTTCTTATGTTGCTCTTTTTATGGCTTGTCCTCAACTCCTCCCTTGTCCTCCGCATTTCTTTTATTCGGTAACTACATTTTTTTCTTATCTCTTCATTAATCCTTCAACCGATTCTTCCCATTGTAGCTAATTCCCTGTATTTTTTTTGTCTTATCTATTTTTATTTGTTGTTCACTTGCATTTTTACCTTTTCAAGAAATTTCCCTCTTTCTCTTTCTGTATTTTTTTTTTTTATCATGATATTGGTATTTTTACGACCAAAGTTGACCCAGAAGAAACAAAGATAAACACACACACACACACACACACACACACACACACACACACGCACACACACACACATACACACCGGAACGAAAACACTGAAGCACACTTTCTGGTGCATGACAACTAAGCCACTTTCACTATATCAGTCGCTATCTCGTCCAGCCTGATTTGTTTTATTGTATTGGACACTAAATTGTAACTCTAAATTCGTGAACTGTATTGTCAAATATTGCTGATCGCAGGCACTGCCGGTTAACATATTGCTCGGCCAGGGGTGAGAGAGCATTTTCTTTTTTTTTGTCAGTATTTTATCAGTATTTTTCAGAAACTTTTATTCATGAAAATACAGTAAGTTCCGATGTGCTGCCTTTCAAGGATCACTTTACATATCTGGCACTTTGTACATTCATATTTTGTGAATTTTTTTTTTTTTCCACAAGATATTTCTCTCTCTCTCTCTCTCTCTCTCTCTCTCTCTCTCTCTCTCTCTCTCTCTCTCTCTCTCTCTCTCTCTCTCTCTCTCTCTCTCTCTCTCTCTCTCTCTCTCTCTCTCTCTCTCTCTCTTTCCTCCCCCCCACACGCATACCTGAAGAGGAAGAGGAAAGGAAAATGTGGCTTTCTGTGAAAATTATTGAGTTGAGGTGACCCCATCCCTCGGAAAGGATTTACGCCGCCTTGGGTGTTGAGACAAGGTAGTATTCTTTAGAGTGCATAATTACTGCACACACACACACACACACACACACACACACATCGTTACCTGCCTTAGTTCTATCCATCAAACTATATTTCATGTCTGTTAATATAATGTTTATCTATTTGTCTGCCTGCCAGCTTATCCTAGTATATACTGTACATCATTACGCACGTCACGCGCCTGCGCACACACAAACACACACACACACACACACACACACACACACACACACACACACACACACACACACACACACACACACACACACACACACACACACACACACACACACACATGTACTCTGGGTTGCGAGGATCAGGGGCCTGTGCACGTCTACCTGACCATCCACCTTTCATTTTCATTGGAGCGCTTCATACCTGTTCTGCCAATTATCTTCACCAGACATCACTAGGCAAGGTAATTGTTAGCCATTACCACCTGGTGCGGCCGTGACCCTCATCTGTTCCTGGTATATCTTTATCAAATGATGATTGAATCAAATTACATAGGGCATACCTGATTACCGAGACTCGTGAACGTGAACCCCTGAAAAACCGTTACCAAATGCCGATGCAGTGTTCTGGCGTGCCTATCATGTCATTTACATCTGTGTTTTTTTTTTGTTTTTTTTTTTACTAAAAATGTGCCTTTCATGGAATCACTGGATCACATCCTAATAATGCTGAGTTATGAAAATGTGCTTAATGTAAAAACAAATATGATAATGTCCAATAAGGAAGTATGTATGTTAACTTTTCTTGGCCCATCTCAGGGTATTTTGTTCCTTTTCTTCATATTTATAATTTTTCATCTTGTTTTCAGTAGATCAAAGCAAAATCAAACGTGATCGATGAGTTTCTCTTACTTATCTAAGGATCATGAGCAGCAAATCAGCTGTGGACACAAAGAGATGAGTGCAGTGTGCAGCGACGCGATGAAGTGATAGGCTGGCCCATGAAATGTGAAGGATCCATTACTGCGCGATGTGTAGAGACATCATTAACCTCATTACCGGAGAGATGTTCTGCACGTTTAGGCTGGACAAAAAATGTAGTAGTTTTTTTTTAGGTTTCAGTAAATTGTTGTTGACCAAAATACTGAAGAAATTAAATTAAATAAAACAGCTACACGCAAAAAATATCACTAAACAATATTTAAGCTTAAGTTACTGCGGTTATTATAGATTACGTTGGTTTATTGAAACTTCCGTGAGACGAGGAAACACCTGCCGCGCACAGGAAGGCCGGGAAGGCAAGGGTGCAGTGGCAGGGCGCTTGGCAGGTTGAGAAGCTTGAGTGAGAAGGAGAGCGCTTCACGGAGACGTTTTGTAACTTACTAGCAAGGTGTGTGGGCTATATAGAATGGTACTGCCTCTTACTGATTATTTTTCCATATTTGTTTGTTTATTTATTTATTTATTGTGTGTGTGTGTGTGTGTGTGCGTGTAAACTAGCATATTTTAAGTACTCCATATCGTAATACCATGTCGACATGAGTCCTTTTGTAGTTTGTTCAAAAGGTCCGTAGGCTGCAGTAACGATGAGAATTATGCTGCCTCCTAGTATAGATTGCTATAAACTTCCTGTAACAGTAGGCTTATTTGCATCATAACCTGTAAAAGCGTGTTTCATGTATAATGACCAGCACCATCTCTGTCACCACGCATCCCTCCATCTTCCTCCCCTTTCACACATCTCTCTTGCATCTCTTATTCCACATCACACATTTCGCTCTCTTCTTCCCTTGTCACACATCTCTCTTCCATCTTCTGTTCCTCATCCCGCATCTCGCCCTCTTCTTCTCTTCTCACACATCCTTCTTCCATTTCCTATTCTATTTCTCCTTCGCAATGCGCCTCTCGCCCCTTCTATCGAGCTTCCCGGACAGGTTCCAAAGGCAGGTGTCCAGGGCAGAGGTGCAGGCAACGTGTGTGGCTACGATTCACATTATTTATTAGTGGAGAGTTATGTGAGGGGCCGCAGGTTTTAGGGGCTGGGGAAAAAACGCGGCCTCTTGTTTAAAAAATGCATAGGTAATATATATATATATATATATATATATATATATATATATATATATATATATATATATATATATATATATATATATATTATATATATATATATATATGTATATATATATATATATATATATATATATATATATATATATATATATATATATATATATATATATATATATATGAACTTGATATTCGGTGGTCATTGTCATCGTACACGACGACTTGAATGGCGATGTGTGGCGATGCTGTTGTTGTTGCTGTTGTTGTTGTTGTTTTTCATAATATTAATAATAATAATGTTATCATTATTACTATTATTATTATTATTATTACTATTATTACTATTATTACTATTATTATTATTGTTATTATTATTATTATTGTGGTGGTGCAGTTGTCGGTCGAGTACGAAATTTAATTATTTCTTTGTTTTCTTACATTTACTAAAGCGTTTCCTTGAATTTAGTTTGCCATGAGTCCTTCCATTTCATTTACTTAGTTATTTATTCATTATGATTCTTCGTAATCCGAGTTTCCGTGTACTTATTCCATTTGTGCTACGAACCCGTTGAATTTATTTGTTTACTTACTATTTCATGTTATTGGGCACACACACACACACACACACACACACACACACACACACACACACACACACACACACACACACACACACACACACACACACGCACACACACACACGAAAAACGTTTCACTCCCACGGCTCCTGGTATCAGCAGCATCCTTGGAAGAATAACCACCAGCTAGCTCACCGCGGAATGCACGTCTCAATATCAATTTTATAATTCAACGCCCAAGATTTTTTTCGAGCGCGCATTTTATACTATGCTTTAAGGCAAAATGTAACACGATATTTTCCCGGACCACTTCACAGTAGTCGCTCTACAATCCTACACACAAAAAAATATGCACAAAATGTTTACTTGCCACACACAAGCAAAGTCTAAAGCAGCAATACTATAAAAAAGATGCTCGCCAAGATATACGAGTGATCGCTAATCGCCTCATCTCCCTCAGCGCCACAGCAGACCACCAACAGTCATGCACTTCCTGGCGACCAAGAGACTAGTGGGTGAAAAAAAAAAAAAAAAATGCAGGAGGCCCCAGCCCAGCCACTCACCTCCCAGGATAAGGAGGACTTGCAGCAGAAGTAACTGTCTTGATATATTTCCTTGTGTCATGTTTGTGGTGGAAGTAATCCTCCTCTTGACTGTCCTGGACTCACACTGCGCGAGCCTGTCACTCTTTGCTGGTCAGTCTCATGCACAGGTTACTCCTTGCAACTCCCCTTCGTTGGCGGCATAGTTTGGGGAGTTCACCGGTACTTAGTGTATAGAAATATTCTCCCAGCGTGATGCACTCTCGTAAATAGGTTTTATATTGCTTGCCCGTGTTTAAATTTCTGACAAGGGTCTGTTTTAGCGTCTGGAGACAACAACACTCGACAGGATTGATCCACCCGCCGGAGTACCGTGCGGGATCGCTGGCTATCCGCTAGAGGAAGTGCTGGGTAAAGCCTCCTCACCGGCGAGATGGAGACTGACGCACCTACACCCGACTGAGCGTCTACCCACACTGAGAGGCCGAGCGCCTGGTGAACCCACGAAGGACTGGACGGGGTCGAAGTTGCCGAAGGTTGCATTCTCTCGCTGTCAAAGATGCACGTTCCTCTTGCAACATGAAAGAGAAACCTTAAAGTCTTGGCATTATAAATAAATGTTGAACTGTAATGACAAGTCGTGTCAGGAAGAAAGTTTTGTAAAGGTAAACGAGATCGATAACTCTCTTTCCTCTGGCCTGTAGTGCCGGGCCCTGCGCATGCTCCCCCTCGGCTCCCCGACACCGCTGCGGCCCACAAGGAGGAGAATCAATGTGTTTTTCTTTTGCAGGATTGTACTTGGCCGTGGTTGAACTTACTAAGAGAAGGCGCGTCCTCACACTGCGAAGGGACAGAAGAAAAAAAAAAAAAAAGTGACCCTACCTCTCTGGAACTTGTGGCCCAGGCAGCGAGGAGAGGAGTTGGCGTGGGCTGGCGAGAGGAAGGCTGAGCACCGAGCACACACTATACCATTATTGTTTACCTGTCACATCATATCAGAGCTTAATTACTTAGGTACCTGGACCTGAGAATTTGAAATCAAGCATTCCCCTCTTTCTGTTTAGGTGTTTTGCTCTACGTACGATATATAATTAATATCTAAACACAGATGTAAAATAGTACCTTATATTTTCTGAAAGTTACAGGAGCGAAGACATTTTACAATATATTTTTTTTTTCCCTAAACTTGACTGACACATAGAATACGAATTTTATATGTTTTACTTGCCTGCACCACTACACGCCGCGTGCAGGCTGCAGTGTACGGGTAAATAGTGTGTACAGGATATGTAAAAAGTTTTGAAAGTATGGTGTAATTCTCTCTCTCTCTCTCTCTCTCTCTCTCTCTCTCTCACTCTCTCTCTCTCTCTCTCTCTCTCTCTCTCTCTCTCTCTCTCTCTCTCTCTCTCTCTCTCTCTCTCTCGTTTAAAGGAGTCGAGCCACAGTGTTCATCCACGTCTCCTTGACGTTGATATTCCCTCTGGCATTCGTGCAATTTTTTCACTTGTAAACACAGCGCTGCGCATGCTAACAAATTGCCTCCTCTACCTGTTAGTCGACGTTTCAATTTATCTGCCAGCACTATAAGGATAAACGAATAGCCGAGTAGATTATGTATCACCTCCAGGCCTCTGCTGGGCGTCGCCTCGCCAAACTGAGCCGATAAATCTTCAGCAAACAATGTTAATCGCCTCACCACCGCGACATCGGGCACTCACTCAACAAAACATACATATCCATGAGCCAGGTGCGTTCACGTGCACGCCTAAACCCACACATCATACATTTCAGAGCTATCTGACTGAATATTTTTCCTCTGCTAATCTTCGAATTCCAACTTGGTAGTCTATTCTCAGCGTTTGCCTTTGCCCTTTCTAACCTGTCTCTTGCTCTTGCAATTTCCATTACTAGTCTTTACACAGAAAACTACCACGCTCCCTTGTACTCTCCCACGCGCTTCGCCTCGCCCTCTAGTTGCCTCCCAAAGCACCAATAAATACTATGACGGGCGTCACGTAAAGGTCCCAGTGTCGTCGACCGTTCCTGCGGCATCGCTCTTCGCTTCGGCAGTCAGCTAAGGCAGCCAGAATCCATGACAATGACATTCACTTTCATATGATGGCTGGGTAGAGATAACACAGACACCCATCCACCTACACGCACATGCGCGTGCACATACACATTTACTTCCGTAAATTCCATCATTATCTACAGTGTCTCATTTAAAAATCACAAATCTCTTAACTACGTACAAAAGCTTCGTTCCTCGCCAAGTGACAGACACCATGTATAATCCACGCGACTAACACCTACGCACTTCAAACACGCTACTAAAACTCATGTATTCCTCAAAAAAACATCTTATACACGAACCTCTTTTTTTCTATTTCAGATGTCAGACAAAATCATTTTTCGTTCCCTTTTCTGTGTGTCGGCGTGCAGTGCCCGCTCATGGTGTGTGATAATGGTGCTCCTTCGTGTTCGAGGGCAGCGTGCAGGTGCTGACGGCACATTCAGCACGCAGGAAATGCTCTTAATCCTCCCTGTTTATTACTGTCTTGTGGGTCTTTTATGCACTAGTTAAATGTTAGTGTTTTTCCTTATCGTGTACCGCCAACAGTTATTTCTGGCATGCCCTACTATTTCTTTGTCTCTCTCTCTCTCTCCTCTCTCTCTCTCTCTCTCTCTCTCTCTCTCTCCTCTCTCTCTCTCTCTCTCTCTCTCTCTCTCTCTCTCTCTCTTGCTCTCACGCTTTCTCCATGCATGGAATATGGCCTTGTTTGATGTGTGCAGCAGCGTTAGTCTTGCATTTTGTATCACAACACATGTGGCTTCGAAAAAGATCCTTTATATTATGTTGGTCTATTATGTGTCCTCAAGAAATGTTGTGGTATCGAATCCTGAACATGCCACTGTTTTAAAGAGAGAGAGAGAGAGAGAGAGAGAGAGAGAGAGAGAGAGAGAGAGAGAGAGATGAGAGAGAGAGAGAGAGAGTAGGTTTGTGGGTGCTTGTGGGTGGATTGCCAGAAAAGGGAGTCACACAAAGACAGGTGCAGAGGAGGCAGATAATAGGGTACTATGGCACGCAGAGGAATCAACAAATAGACTGACAAAAGATAAAGATACATATCAAAAGAAAATTAAGTGTATTATAAGATGTGTAGATATTTTCAAAAGCGCAAAAGAAGCAGAGTTGCAAAGAAGACATTAAAAGAACTGTCGTCATGAAATGTTTCATTGACCAATCAGCCCAATGAGGCGCGTACCAGTCTAGGCACCTCATCTTACTACCGTCACTACGCACGATCAACTCACTCAAACACACCACTAATACCACAACTATCACCACCACCATCACCACTACCTCACATACTACCACAATCGTGAACTTCATGGTTCCCTCCAAACTTCCCCTCCCCCACCACCACTACCACCACCAATCCATGTCCACCACCTCACACCCACACACACGGTTCTTGCAAAATTCCCTCCACCCTCCCCCACACCGCCACCACATTTTCCCACACGACTGCTGGAAACAAGTAAAAAAGCACAGTACGTGAGCAGCTTTAATTGTCACGTCATCCTCTCTGAGTGGCGCCAAGAACACATTTCGCTGGAACTCGGGCAACGTTTTTCAAAAGGAATTTTATCACAGGAACGCTTGTGGGACGGCACGACGCCCTCCTCCTCCCTCTCCCCCCCCCCCTACCTCTCTCTCCCGATTCCCGGCAAACAGGTGGGATGTGCGCCGCCTGAGGACACTCGGAAGCATATTCCTGAGCACGTGTCTCCTGCCGCTGATTTCTCGCGTCTTCATGAAACAAACGGTGTAGTCTTTTTTTCTTTTGCCAAATTACGTTTCCGGGTATTTGTGTCATGATTTTGTCACAACCGCGCTAAGAATGGTGTGTGTATTTATGGTGTGAAGTTCCTCCTTCATTCATTATTTGGGACTCACATTGTACGTATATTTAGGTTTTAAAAGATAGGGAAGAAGATGGAGGAGGAGGAGGAGGAGGAGGAGGAGGAGAAAATGAAGAAGAAGAAGAAGAAGAAGAAGAAGAAGAAGAAGAAGAAGAAGAGAGAGAGAGAGAGAGAGAGAGAGAGAGAGAGAGAGAGAGAGAGAGAGAGAGAGAGAGAGAGAGAGAGAGAGAGTGTGTGTGTGTGTGTATGAGGCACACACACACACACACACACACACACACACAACACTTACAAAGAGCATCTATTCAGGCCCGCGGAAAGCAACACGTACCCAACCAGCAGTGTCCTGCCTGATGCCTGTTGGAAAAGCTGCCTTTCTCAAGACGCCCAGTGACCCGCGCTCAGACTTCGGCTGCTGCTGGCCTGGCCCATCATAGGCTCGACACGCGTGATGGGTATCGACACACGTTGCCACAGATGTGAAGGCAGACCTTCAGGGAGAGGTGCAGCATTGTCTTGGGGAGAATGGCGGCGGTGGTGGTGATGGCAGGGAGTGGAAGGAAGACATGCCGAAGTTTTATGTGGTGGTGTATTCGTGGGCTTGTGGGATAGTGGCCGTCATTCACACGTGGGTGTGTGCATACACACACACACACACACACACACACACACACACACACCACACACACACACACACACACACACACACACACACACACATCCACACACACGGAATAATAATAATAATAATAATAATGATGACAATGATGATGTTAATAATAATAATAATAATAATAATAATAATAATAATAATAATAATAATAATAGTAATAATAATAATCATAATAATAATAATAATCATAATAATAATTATAATAATAATGATATTAATAATGATGATAATAGTAATAATAACAGTAATTATTATTATTATTATTATTATTATTATTATTATTATTATTATTAGACTATTATTATTATTATTATTATTATTATTATTAGAACATAAGAACATAAGAACATAAGAAATAAGGGAAGCTGCAAGAAGCGACCAGGCTTACACGTGGCAGTCCCTGTATGAAACACACCTACCTATTTCCATCTGTTATCCCCATCCATAAACTTGTCTAATCTTCTCTTAAAGCTCTCTAGTGTCCTAGCACTAACTACATGATTACTGAGTCCGTTCCACTCATCTACCACTCTATTTGAGAACCAATTTTTTCCTATCTCCTTCCTAAACCTAAATTAGGTACTATTATTATTATTTTTTGCTATTTTATGATGATGATGATGGTAATAATGATGATGATGATAATAATAATAATAATAATAATAATAATAATAATAATGATAATAATAATAATAATAATAATAATAATAATAATTATTATTATTATTATTATTATTATTATTATTATTATTATTATTATTATTATTATTATTACTACTACTACAACTACTACTACTACTACTACTACTACTACTACTACTACTACTACTACTACTACTACTACTACTATTATGCAAGAAAACCTCGTAATATTGGCTAGAAGTAGGTTAATAAATGAATGAAGTTTTTAATGATCGTTTTGCTATAATCACAACCATTACCACCCCGCCACCATTATTTACACACCTGAGTGGAAACAACGCTAACGCCTTTAAAAAAAAAGCACAACATAAACACTTAAATACAAAAAAAAAAAAAAAGAAATGTGGTCTGGTGTTTTTTCGTGTTAAGCTACATAAAAAAAAAAAAAAATCATTGTCAGATTGTTCGTGCCACTGAACGCGAGGCACGAGTACACACAGGATGAAAAGTGCGAACTGTTACGTAATTTATTATTTGCTGTCATTGGTTGTAGTGATGGTGGCACTAGTAGTAGTAGTGGTGGTGGTGGTGGGGGTGGTGCTGATGGCAATACGAATAGTAATGGTGGTTGTGGTGGTGGTGGTGGTGGTGGTTGTGGTGGTGGTGGTGGATGTGGTGGTGGTGGTTGTAGTGATGGTGTGGAGGTGGTACTGGTGGTAGTTGTAGTGGTGGTGATGGTGTTAGTCGTGATGGTGGTGGTGTGTGCACGGTTGTAGGCCTAGAGTTAGAGTACTCAGGCTTTCCTTTGACTTTTATCTGCTGCCAAATTTCTCTAAGCCATGATAAAAGAAGTGCCTGTAGTTTTTCTTTCCCCTCATTATTATTATTATTATTATTATTATTATTTATTTATTTATTTATTTTTTTATTTATTTATTTAT